>NC_134853.1:26063801-26392551 GCF_049852395.1 Peromyscus maniculatus bairdii
CAGTGTACATCTGCACAATCCCCTTGTTATTTGAGCAGGAAGTCCCCTCCTTAGAGCTGCTTCAATTTAAAGTAAGCTAAGTGCTAATGAGTCACTGGGGCTGTGTTCCTTGGTTCTTGAATTTCACCTGCTCTGGCAAGACTACAACAATTATTGATTAGTGCTGAAGAGGTTTCAGTCTCCACTGGCTTGCTGTCCTCCCCCAACACACATACATTACTTCCTTTTATGCTCGTATGTGTCAACTTTTCTTCAGTGACTATAACAGAAAACCAGTTTGAAGTTCCTGTTAGCTTGTGGCCTTTTATCTGTCACAAAAGTGAAGCTATGAGGAGGGTGTGTGACTTGAGATAAGGGATAAGTTCACAGGAGGATGGAAGCTAGAGATGAAGCTTAAATCAGCCCTTATAACAAAGAATCTTAAGTTGCATGACTCCCTCTCTCAGAGGGATTTTGGGGGTACCATCATACTATGGGGCTAGAAGAGGGGGGACTCTGAGTTCATATTTATTAGGTCAGTATAGATTTCTGTAAACCTTGAGAAATTTGCTTACCCACCAGGAATATTTCTTTTAATGCAAACCAGAGAATGACAATGTTGTCATCATGAGTCATGAGGCTCATAAGGGGCAAAGTGCTGGTCAGTCACAGTTTCAAAGCTTCATAAGGGAGAAAATAAATAGGTACTTGTGCATGGCTTTACTTTCTGAAAACAAAAGAAAAAATGTTTTAAATATTGATGACAGGATTCAGTCTAAAGTCTCTTTCCTTTATACTTTCTGAATTTCCTGTGGCTTTTCATTTTTTTTTAACTTAAATATCTTTCACTGTGGTTACTCAGTATTTCTGCTGGGAGTATTATGGGATACCAGTCTGCTGTACGCGCTTTAACTTGCAAGTGCCATTGTTCTGTGGTGGTTAAGATTCTTAGAATTCTAAAGCGAAGGTCAAGCAGTCAGAGAATTGCAGCATAAAGCATTTCCTTCCGCCATTTAAAAATCATTTATTTTGAAAAAACAAACAAAAGCAAAGAAGGAGGTCACCCCCCCCCCCACACACACACACCAACCCCTGTCCTGTTCCATTCTAAATTCCAACGTAAATTCGGTACGAGTTTTCAAGTTTTTGCTTTTGGCAGTGCAGTTACAAACAGCAAGGCTAGCTTTAAACTTAACATAAAAATGTTTCCTCTTTTCAACTTTTGCTGAGGCGAGCCCTTTCTGACATCTGTAGGTCAGCTCTTGTTGGTGAGCTGATGACTGTGGAAGTACCTGCGCTTTGGAAACAGCTCAACATTATGTCAAAGTAAGTCAAGCAGCAAAGGTCGGGAGAGAACATGAGCCCTGGCGCTCGTGTGAGCCCCAGGCAGGTATTCTATGGAATCTGAGAAGCCGGTCTCCTGGGAGAGAAGAACACTGCGTTCCTGCCCAGTCACCCTCTAGTGCTGCTCAAAGCACGGGAGTGGTCAAAGTCAGCTGTGCCCAGGTGAAGGAAGACAGGAGAAGTGGATTAGGTGAACGCAGTCAAATGAACGGAAGTATCGGTGAAAACAAGGTCTTTCCCTCTTCCTGATCACATAGCCATCTGCATGCAGTGTCTGGAGTGAGGCAGTGTACTTAACTAAGGATGGCAAAATACATAGAAAACAACTGGGTCCTTACAGCCTTTCTTGACATAGAAGTCACCAACATGGCAAGAGTGTTTCAAGTGCATATAACTTTTATGTGCTAAACAGTCATTAAAAAAAAGAAACTGCAAACTGAAGTGGTCCTGTGGGTTGGAGTACAATGGAGGTTTATTTTATCTTTTCTTCTTCTTTTATACTTAAGGAGCTACTACCTAAAGAAAATCATCACTACGGCAACTGTTTTTTTTCCCCCTTTTACTAATCAGATTCTTTTCTTATACAATATATTCTGAATACAGTTTCCCTGCCCTGTATTCCCAGGTCCTCCCTGCCACTTTTCTTATTCGGATCTACTCCTTTTCTGTCTGTCATTAGAAAAGAATGAGCCTCTAAGAGATAGCAACAAAACATAAAGTATAGTAAGATAAAATGAAAACTGTCATATCAAAATCAGACAAGACAAGACAACAGAAAAGTTAAAGAACACCAAGAGAGGGCCCAAGAATCAGAGACACACTCATTTTCACATTCAGGAGTCCCATAAAAGTACTAAACTGGAAGCTATAGTATGTATGCAGAGGACCTGGTGCAGGCCCATGCTGGTCGCCATTGCTGCTTCAGTTTCTGTGAGTCCATGAGTTTTGCTTGGTAACTGTTTTTCTTTTCTTTTCTTTTTATTAATCTCACCTTTGGATCAACTGTTTTTCTTTCTAGAATACAATTCCTTGGGAAACTGTAGCATGTCATAAATTAAGAAAACTATAAATTATAGAAGAGAATGTACTCACAGAGATAGTTTTTGATAATGTGGTGCCAAAGAATAGAAAGTGACTCCCATCAGCTTCAGAGCTCTGTTTGGATCACAGGATTGGCAGATAATCAGTGAAGGGTCAACAATGTAATAGACACAAGTACCTAAAGATTTATTCTTTCCTTCATGTAAGAGAATTGCCATGAGCCAATTATCCCTTGAAAGGTGATATTTACCCCCATCTTCACATACACATATGTAATAAATGACACAAACATGCCATAATTCATGTCTGTGGTAGGAATTTGGTCTTCTGGTTTTCAAAATAATCCCTAAACATAGATTCTATGATGTCATTCTGCCCAGACACTAAATTTACTATATAGGGCCATTATAACAGCCTGACAGTGATATTCATAAATTGCTCAGAATTCTTGTTTTTGTAAAGCAGGCTGAAGTCAAATTGAGTTCCTTTGGATCTGGATATACTACAGAAAACTAGATATTAGAACGCTATTAGAAAACTTAATATATCAAATTTTATTTGAAATTAATTTTAATGAAGTTGGGGTAGAAATTACTGGCCAAATGGTTGCCTAACATGTGCAATGCCCTCAACTAGGTTCCCAACATTGTAGAATAATAACAATGACAATAGTACATTTTAATGAAAAAATATAAAGAACACTTAGCTTGGGTCATTTTGAGGAAAGGCATTTCCTTTTGGAGCATTAATCTGCTCTAAGGTAGAAAAAGAAGACTGATACACTTTCTTACACACTGCTGTGTGACAGGACATTTCCTGGGAAGAAACAAATTATACTCACCCCAGATAGGGAGCCACAACAGACCAAAGTACAGATACTTTTAAAGTCCAGCTTGGTGAACCAATGAGTTTTATTGGTGTTATTTACAGGAATTAGGGTGAGAGGTTATTTACAGGAGCAGAAATGACTGAAAGACAGCGGCATCACCAAAGCCTACCACAGAATGAGTGATAGCTCACAAAGCTGGAAATCTGGAGCATACTTTATAGCTTGTAGGCAGCTCAGCAGGTTGGAGAGTGTCCTTTCCAAGTGATCCAGTTAATATAAACCTATTCCAGGCAACTTGGCTGGTTTCTGCTTCTTCCAGGCAGCTGGTCTGGAGAGTGAGTCTTTATTGTTTCCTCTTGGGAGGGAGGGGTCTAGTGAATTTGATTAGTTTCAGGGACTTCCTTAAGCTATTTTGAGTTGTTTACTTTCTGTTTTAAGGAGCTCCCCTGAAGAATGAAATGTTTCAATGTTGGAAGAAGCTACTAAACAGCAATACTCAAGGAACAAACTTTACATTTGCAAAATGGGAGTCCATAGATGAATGCTTCCTTTGAGGAATAAGAGGATTGTAGCATTTAGGCACATTTCATAATCAGTTATGTGTTAGCAAAGTAAGTAGTCTCAGAAATGTCACTTCTTTAGGTTGGAACATATGAGTCCAGATTACAGAGCTAAGCCTTGCCTGGATATTTCTCTCTTCACTACCCCACTCCATACCTGTAGACTTCTCACCTGCAAGCAAGAAAATGCTCCTTAGAGTACCGTATTACTCATAGCATAGTTTGTGGGAGAAACCAGTGAAGCTAACAGTAGAGTGGAATGCCCATACATCAACAGTCCCCACTATACTACCTGGGGAGAATGACCCTGCTGTGCACTTTGGCTTTTGTAACCAGAAGTTTTTCTGTGTCCCGACTGGTCTGTGGTTGCTCAGACCCAAGTAAACACACAGAAGCTTATATTAATTAAAACTGCTCAGCCATTAGCTCAGGCTTACTACTAGCTCTTACACTTAAACTCAGCCCATTTCTATTAATCTATATGTCACCATGTTTGCCATGGCTTTACCTGTGTGCCATTACATGCTGCTCCCTGGAAGGCAGGCTGGCGTCTCTTCACTCAGCCTTCCTCTTCCCAGAATTCTGCTTGTTTGCTTATCCTGCCTATACTTCTCGCCTGGCTACTGGCCAATCAGTGGTTTATTAAACCAGTGTACAAAAGCATTATCCCACAGCAGGCTTTGAGTGATTTTGCAGTTCTTTTTTGTTGATTTCCTAAAATCTGTGAAGCAATTATGGAGGTACAGTCTGGTTTACCAGTCTTTTGCAAATGTTACTGAAATGGTAGTTGGTTAAAACTCTGAAGGAATGTGCTATTATAACATGTTCTTCTTGTCTGCTCTTTGAGGGCATAGAACTATTTCCTCACACTCAGAAGCTAGTATTCCTACACAAGGTGTCCCTGGAGCTTGGAAATGAGGAGAATGCATGACCTTATAGAAGAGCCCAAGGTGACTAAGGCAGTGTATTGATTCATAGGTAAAGAAAAAACAATTTTTCAACAGGCAGAGCCTACCCACAAATGAAAATAAAAACCCAAGTTATATTTTCACCATCATACCCAAACAATAACAAAAAACAAGGTGTCAAAAAATAGAGAAAATGTGTATATGCTGAGGTGAATGAATAATTTTTTATTCTATCCAATCCATGTACTAATCAAAATACTGGAAGAATGCTTACATTATTTTTATGTAACCCCACTGTAGCATACCCACTCTCATGGCCATTAGATAGTCAAGAATTTTTTATAGGAACTGGAATTTAAATAAATGGGCTTCTATAGATGTAACTAACCGTCTTATTAAATAAGAAACACAGAAACAATGTAAAGGAGAAAGCCGAGAGGTCAGAGCTCAGAGCTAAAATCTCACCCTTCCGCCTGCGGTGTCCCAGCTTCCCGAAAGAGAGCTACTTCCTGTCTGTAAATCGATTTTCCAGTCATTCTGCCTTCTCATTGGTTGTAAACCCAAACACGTGACTGCCTCGTCACTGTCTGAATGTACAGCCCCCTAGGTCTTAAAGGCATATGTCTCCAATGCTGGCTGTATCCCTGAACACATAGAGATCTATGGGATTAAAGGCGTGTGCCACCACCGCCACACTCTTGCTATGGCTCTAATAGCTCTGACCCCCGGGCAACTTTATTTATTAACATACAATCAAAATCACATTTCAGTACAATTAGATTACCACCACAGGCTTCTGGTTTGAATGAGAAACTGAAGGGAAAGATAGTGATTGCTGTTATTTCAGCTTTCATTTCCTCTAAAGATGTTGGGTTGGTATGCTAATTGTTAGTTTGGCGTTGGACACTGAGGCATATAAAGTCCAGTTCTGTGACCAGTCTCCCTAGAATCTGCAACCATTAAAATAGTAACCTTCAAAGCAGGTGCAGCCCAGGGATGAAGTGCTTCTCCATCACATACAGGGCCTTGGTTCAATATCCAGCATATCCATACAAGATAAGTAACCTTTGCAGGAGCTCATTGAACCATTAATTTTTGCTTATAGTGATAAAAATTGCATTTTGAAGAATATCATTAAAAGAATAATAGCTCAGAAAATGTTAAAGTTCATTTAGATGACAAGGAATGATTGGTGATAGTTACAGAATGCGATGCAGCCCAGTCTATTAACAAGTACACTTTTGGCTTTGAATTCCTCTAATTGTCTACAGTCCTGGCATCTTCATCCTATAAAAAGAAAAGGTAGATTTTAGGGTCATCTGCCTTTGGCAGTTTTAAATAGAGTAGTAAGCTTGGTTCTATCTATCATGATCAAGTCTAAAGACAGTGATGTTGTATCATGTAATATTTTTGTTATTAATAGATTCCTGAAGAATAGTGTGTGTCTTAGCTAATTGATGTGCTTATTTGGATTTTAATTAATTGTAGGATGAAATAAATAGCAATTCTTGTCATTTGCAGCTTATGGAGAATCAGCTAGCTTAATTCTGCAGCTTAAAATTTGAATGTAGACCATCTTGCCCAAGATAACATTTTCCCTTTCCTTTCAGAGGTATTTGCATCTGCATTTTTCCTTTTATACATGTCCACAGATAGCATATTCTCCAATTTGGGAAATGCTATTTGAAATTAAAAAACATGTCCTTTTAGTAAATTCTTAAAAGGACTTTTTTGTAATATAACAAAGCTAGAGATAAGGAGACAGTGGTCCAGCAGTTCTCATGACACCTTCCATACCCATTTCCTCCTTAGCACTCACAATCACATATCAGTGGCATTGGTGTGAGTCAATAAATCAAAAACCATGCACAGTTTCTAGCCAATTCTCCAAACGGACAACTCAGGCTGTTATTGATTCTTCAGTGAACTCGAAAGCACAGGAACAGAAAACCTTAAAACTGTTTGCTAAGTAAACTCAGGGACCAGAGTCAAAGAGTCCCAGTCTGGGTATTCTAAAATCTGTTTATTTGGGAGTGCTGAAGCCAATGCTCATTAGAGAGCTCTGAACTGTTAACTCCTAACTCAGTTTACCTGTGTACATTCTGCCACTGGAGGGATTGTTAGTGCCTGCCAGGTTTGGAAAGCCATCTCAGGAAAGGGTCATTAAAGCCCTCTGGGGACTCAGGAAGTGGACATTAAAGCCCTCTGGTGACTCAGGAAGTGGATATTGAAGCCCTCTGGTGACTCAGCAGCAGGTGGAAGTTGTTACCGTGGTGCTGAGAGGCTTTGCCTTTGCAGCAAAGACCTTTCTCATGTTTGTCTGAATTGTTTAATATGTCTCAATGTATTTGGGCTTATTGAGGCCATTTATTCGTGCCTCCCTCTCTACTGGAAACTTCTCTTTCTCTTGTATAAACACAGGTTCAATCTTTCATGCTATTACATCTTATGCTTTTAGTTTTGGGTACTAAATTAGGGGATCTCTTCTCTATTCACACACTGAAAGACTGTTTTGAGGACTGGCCCCCACATAAGACTTAATTGTACATTTCAAAACACTATTCCCTTTTCACCTTCTTCCAGCAGTCTGAATCAACACCCATTCCTTTGGGTGAAATTACACTTAATACCAACTCATCCAGCTGGCAGAGCATCTCATTCAATTTACTCCAAAGATATAATTCTGCACTGCAGCAGCTGAGGTAAGCACAGTCAATTGCTACCATAAGGTATTGTCATTGCAACTTGAGGCAGTCATTAAGCCAAAGATAATTTACAGTTCTTATCACCGCAAAAGGGTGTGTGAAACTTTTTAAACTCCACAATAAAAAAGAAGTGACAACACCCATAAATCTGAATATATCATCCTGGAAACTTTGAGGTCGGGGATGGTGTTATCATCTCCTCTCCCAGTCATATTCTATGTGTAATTGTTCTATAAAAATAAATAGAAAAGGAAAATTCTGATACAAACATCATAGACCAAAAAAAATGAATGTGAGAAAATCTTAGAATACATGAGTTTTCTAAGATGGAGTCTGTCACTCACATAGCCATTGGTCCTTTTGATGATGTCATGATAAAACAAGCACCTATATGTTGTGCTACATGTTAGAAAAATTAAATTGGTATAAATCTCATTCTTTAAGATTAAAAAGTTAGGAATTTGTAGTTTTTGTTTGTTTGTTTTAACTCTTTGGAGGCCTATCACCCAGCTCCCAAATAAATACACAGAGACTTATTCTTACTCATAAATGCCTGGCCTTTGCTTAGCATGTTTCTAGCCAGATTTTCTTAACCTAATTATCCTGTCTATCTTTTGCCCCTGTGTGTTTACCCTTTTCTATTCTATATATGTTTTTTTTTTCCTTCTTACTCTGTGGTTAGTTGTGTGGCTGGGTGGCTGGCACCTGGCATCCTCCTCTCCTTCTTCTCTTATTTATTCTCTCTGCCTGGCAATGCCACCTATCCCTCTCCTGCCTTGCTTTTGGCCATTCAGTTCCTTACTAGACCAATCAAGTGTTTTAGATAGGCACAGTAACACATGTGGTGGTATTCTAATTGTACTGAAATGTGATTTTGATTGTATGTTAATAAATAAAGTTGCCCGGGGGTCAGAGCTATTAGAGCCATAGACAGAGTGTGGCGGTGGTGGCACATGCCTTTAATCCCATAGATCTCTGTGTGTTCAGGGATACAGCCAGCATTGGAGACATATGCCTTTAAGACCTAGGGGGCTGTACATTCAGACAGTGACGAGGCAGTCACGTGTTTGGGTTTACAATCAATGAGAAGGCAGAATGACTGGAAAATCGACTTACACATAGGAAGTAGCTCTTTCTTGCAGGAAGCTGGGACAGCAGGAGGAAGGGTGAGGTTTTAGCTCTAAGCTCTGACCTCTCGGCTTTCTCCTTTACATTGTTTCTGTGTTTCTTATTTAATAAGACGGTTGGTTACATCTACAAACACAGCTTTACAGAGTTGAACAAATGCAACATAAAAAATGCAACACATCTTTGCATCATTAAAACAAATGTTCCACAGCATAAACAAATGTTAATATAAATTAAAATAATATTTGACAACAGTGATCAGATAGAGAGTTCAAAGGATAAAGTGCACATTGGGAAAGCATCAGGACTTCCCATCTTTAGATCCTGAGCACCCAAATAAATCATGGTTCATGGTGATGTAGACTTGTGACCTCAGCACCAGTGGGTGGGGTCAGATGTATCTTGGGGTGAGGCTGCTCACCAACCATTTTACCTCAATCAGCCTGCTGCTGAAGGAACAATAAGATTCCAGCAGAGCAATAATGCCAGGACCACGGGGCAACATATAGATTAATAGGAATGGGTTAATTTAAGATGAAAGAGCTAGCTGGCAATAAGCTGAAGCCATAGGCCATACAGTTTGTAATTAATATAAGCCTCTATGTGATTATTTTATAAGCAGTTCAAGGATCGCAGGTGGGAGAGCTTTGTCAGTACTATTGGGCAGGGAAGGACCAGAGAAATTTCCTTCTTCATTTGGTGCCCCACATTGGGTGCCACTTCTTATGATCAATCCACTTGAGTCTATTAAATGGGTAATGGAATTTATGAAGATATAAATTGAGGAAATACACTCACAAATACAGAATGGAGTAGACAGCTGAAGTCATTTTCTGATCTGACCGGGAGCGAATCCACTTCACAGGCAGGAGCAGGGAGAAGGGATATGTGACCCTTCTCTCTTCCCTTATAAGAGGTCACATACAATGGCAGGAAGCACTGCCTCCTTCAGGTGCTATAGCCCAAAGTCATGGGTGGAGCAAATACCACTCCAAGACCCTATCTCAAAAAATAAGGTGAAGAAGACACATACATATATGCACACACACACATGTATACACATACACCACACTACACATACATGCACACACACACCACACTCACACACTACACAGACCACACACATGCCACACTTACCACACACCACAAACACATACACACACACACCAGACACACACAACACACAGACTACACAAATAAACACACCACACACACACCACACTCACCACACACCACATACACCACACACTACACACATGCCACATACAACACACAATACCACACATGCACACCACACACATACAACACACACACACACACACACACACACACACACACACACACACGCCAGTACTCTACCACAGAGCTAAATACTCAGTCCCTAGTCAAAGCAGTCTTAAAAAAAAGAATAATGAAGTTGAAAAATTCAGACCTAGTTACTTAAAACATAACTGAAAATTTAATTTCTGGTGTTTTAAAAGGAAGAATTTTAAATTAAGATTCAAAAAAGTTAAGAGCACTGTCTACTCTTCCAGAGGAGCCAGGTTCAATTCCCAGTACCCACTTGACAGCTCACAACTGTCTGTATCTCCAGTTCCAGAGGATCTGACACCCTCTTCTGGCCTCTTCAGGTATCAGTCATACATATACTGAAGATATATGTACATGCAGACAAAACACCCCTACACATTAAATAAATAATGAATATAATATTAATAAATTGAGTTAGAGCAATCATATCTGGATACATTCCTGAAAACTACTCTAATCTTCAACCTGGTCCCCAGCTAGCCTGGGAGAATTTTGAACAAAATCATCAATACTGTGCCTTTCAGTCAGTTCTATGAAATCTAAAAAAAAAAAAAAAAAAAAAAAAAAAAGCTCGAATATAGTGTGTTGTAAAAGAGTGTTTTATGTTAAAATGTAGGCGTTGTTTTAGATATCCAAACAATACAAAAGTAGTCTAAGTTGTTTAATGGGAGGAAAGAAAGCATCAAGGAAAGAGGAAAAAGTTTCTCATTCATGATTATTATAAAAAACAAAGTGAAAAGCTGGTCAGTGGAACAATCCAAAAAATAATAATGTTCAAAGAATCAAATAGAGAGTTTGCTTTTAGGACTATCTTTAGAATAAAAAATGCAAAAGTTTTATACTAAAAACTGAAAACTGTTGCTAAAAATTAAAAAAACATAAAAATGGAAAAATTTCTTGTGCCACTAGACAGAAAGATTTGCTACATTAAGATAACAGCACTCCGCAAATTGTCCCACAATGCAAAGCAATCCCCATCAAAATATCAGGTGACTTTTTCAGAAACTGACAAGCAGATCTTGGAAGTCATGTGGAGAATGTGAGGGATCCAGAGCAATCAAATACCCCTTTGTTCCTGCAGGATTGGATGTCAGTATTCACCATTAAGCTATTCCCCAGTCCCCAGTCAAAACAATCTTAAAAAAAAAAAAAAGAACAATGAAATTGGAAAATGCAGACCCATTGATTTAAGTCTCCTAATCATAGAGTCCAACAGGATAGCATTGAATTTCTAGGAATGGTTTTCTACATTTATGGCCATTTGATTTCCAAGAAAGGCAATGGAATGAGAGTTGACTTCAGCAAATGATGTTGGGAAATCTGAATAACCATATGTAAAAGAATGTATTTCAATGCCTGTCTCAAACTATGCACAAAAGGAATCCCAATTTGATCACAGACATAAGTCTGCAGGTAGGATAGTTAAAATAAAAATTAAAAAAGACTAGGTGATATCAAGGGTGTAGAGGTACTGAAACTCACAGGTATTGCTAGTGCAGCTGTAATGTAGTATGGCCCCTTTTGAAAAATATGCTACCATATAACCTACTATGCTAATTTCCTATGACTTTACATTAAAGTAATATGCTTTTCTATTCTTGTTTGCGTGTCAGAACTGTGAAGTCAGTTTCACTACTGTCAAGGGAGCTGGCAGTCTGACTGCTTTTCTTCCCTTTTGGGGTTTGTGGCTTTTTTCTCCATTTCAAAGTACAATGACCCATTACTTTCCTCTCAGGCTGGTTTGTATTCCTCTTTTATCCTGTGTTTTACCTGCATCAGGCCAACTAGGTAAATCAATATACTCTCCCACTCAACTTATTTTAAAACATAGTTACATATACAAATTTCCTTTGTAATATAATGCACATGTTTTGTGCATTAGAACATGGATATACTGGAAAGCTATTGTTCAATTCACCACACTAAGTATCCCAGTTAGCATTACCTGACAACTTTTGGGCATCTCAGGTGACAGATTGCCTAGATTAAATTGGCTTGTGTCTGTGTCTGTGTCTGCAAATATTCATAGTCACACTATTCATAATGGCCCCAAAGTAGAAGCAACCACAGCACCCATCAGTAATAAACATATACTGAAAATGTGATATGGCTGTGGATAGGAATTTGCCCCCAAAGGGATAGACATGAAAAACATGCTAAGTGAAAGACCTTATAACAATTCTGCAAAGAGAGAAAGCAGATGGTTGCCCAGAGAAGAGAAAAGAGTGACTGCTAATGGATATGTTGTTTCTTTTGGGGAAATAAAATGCTTTAACATTCACCAGTGATGGTGATTTTACAACATTGACTATCTTTAGCCACTGAATTGTTCACTTAAAATTATCTTTCAATAAAGTTATCATTCAGAAGGTAAGAGTGTGTTTGGCTTTGCACACCTGCTCTCTACTCCAATAACTAAGGTTCTACTCAGTCCATTAGTCAGTGCAGATCACGGCAGCTAACTCCACTATCCTGAGAATCTTGGCCACATGGTAGACTTGTCAACTTCTATCTAACTTAGTTAAGTTCTCAGTGCTCAGTAAACCAGGTGTTATCATTTGTATTAAACACCTGGGGTATAATAATATCAGTGTTAAGTCTTTGTAATGGACATGATACACAAATATGGTTTTAGGAACTATTCCATAGTGTGGTAAATATAAATGACAGTTAGGTAAAGAAATCCAATCCATGAATTCATAGATAGGAAGAGGAGGGCAGGAGTGGTAGAATAGAGTACGTCACACTGCAGAAACCAAGAAGAAGAGAAAAAGAATAAAAAGAATGCCTGCGCTTTTGAGGCTTCCTTTTTTTTTTCTCTCCATCTCTCCCACCCTATAAGACAGTGCTGTTCACATTCAGGGTAGGCCTTATCATTATAATCTTTGTTTTAAATCCCACACAGACACACCTAGAGATGTGTTTACTAATCTTCTAGGTGCTTCTCAACCCAGTGAAGCTGATGGTCAAGATTAAACTAGAGCACAAGTCCACTTCTTGTCTTCTTGACATCCACATATCTCCTTTGCCTGTAACATTCTGGTGCTGGACTCCCAAAGGCTCATGTTTATCTTCCAGTGCAAATGCATTCAGTCCATCTATAAGACTCTCCATAGTAATAGCAATTTCAACATCATTCAAAAGTCCAAGTTCAAAGTCACGCCTAAGACTCAAATCAAACTTAAACTTGTGAGCTCTTCTGAAATATAAACTTCAAAAGTACAATAGGACAAAGTAAATATTCTCATTCCAGAAGGGAGGCATGAATGGATAGAAAGGAGGAGTAGAGACTTTAGAAGTGGTTCAGGAGGTCAAGGCGCTTGCAGCCCAAGTTTAGCAACCTTAATTCAATCTCTGGAATTCATATAAAGGTAGGAGGAGAGGATCAAGTCCACAAAGTTGTCCTCTGACCTTTGTAGACATGCTATAAAGTACACACACACACACACACACACACACACACACACACACACACACACACACACACTAATAATGATAACAATCATAATAAATAATACTTTAAAAGAAAGAATGGTAGGACCAAAGCAAAATAGTAGTAGTGCAAATCAGGTTCTTCAGCCCTATATCTGCCATCCAGGGCACATGGTGGCATGATGTGAGTGCCTAAAATATTAGGTAACTCACTTCTATAGCCTTGCTGATTGAAGCTCACGTGGGCGGGGTGGTATCTGCTTCATACCTGCATCTTTCAGTGTTTCTGTGATTTCTAACTCCTTGATGTCTTCTGCCCTCTAAGACCTTATTTTGACCTTGACCTTGGCATACATTGCCTGGCCTCCAGTGCAATGTATGCCAAGGAACAGAGACTATTTCCTATTATGATGATGTAAAGAACTGGATATCTTCTTAGTGGCTGATTTTCTTCAGGAATCACATCTTTGTTGGCACCAACTTTATACACTCCTCTTTTCTAGGCAAATTATAAATTTGTAAAACATTTTTGCTCTTCTATTTTTATCACTTATTTTTATATTATAATACAATTCCATCATTTTCTCCTTCTTTTATCTCTCCTATGTAACCCTTCTTCATGATGAACTGGCATCCTCATGAGGTCATTTAAAAAAAAGTGACATCAATAAAATTATTTTTTTTAAATCATGGGTGTAGCAAAACTTAAACAGTCAAAATACTAGAAAATAGCTCTACTTCAGCAACCCAATATCAGAGAAATTTATATTTTCATTAATCTGCAAACCTCACACTATATCCAATGTCAATCCAGGGACATTATCCACAAATTTGAGTTGTATGTGAATTTTATCACATGTTTATAGGGACTGAATTAGATCTACTACAAGGCAATCTCTCCAGATCACATATATTGAATTTATAATCAATTAAGTAATTTATAATTTCAACTGTATTTCTATTTTCTGTTACTTTTTTCACTGAATTAGAGCCTTGGGCACAGGAGAGAGAGGACATTTGTATCAGCCAGTTCCTCAAGTATTGACTGCAACCATTATGAAATTAATAAGACTTTTCTTTCCTCATTTATCTAGATATGCATGAGGATGAAACAGTATAAAGTAATTACTTCAGATTTATAGAGCAAGGTTAGAAGGGCCAGAATCATGTTCAGGATAGTGAAGTTAAAATGATCTGATGGGAACAGAGGTGATGTTTCAGCAAAGGGAGAAATAAACAACCTGCCAAGAGTGGTCAATGTGAGCTCGGGTTGCTGGTAATGGGAATTAACCCCCATGACCTTTTGTGCATAGCGATAACAAGGAACAGGAAATCTCATATTCTCAACTGTTCAGAGGTATTCATTGTGCACAGTAAAATAACTGAACTAGGTGGATCATTTAATACTAAGACCAACTTTTCAATTGCTTTTTAATATACCAGTGTCAGCAAAATTCTAGGGTCAATGATTGGCAGTGGAAGAAAGAACTGGAGGCACTGTGAGATACATATGGAAAAAATCAATCACTGAAATAAAATATTGCATTGAACTTGCAAGTATTAGCCTAAGAAAAACTGATCAATTCTTTCTTCTGTGATCTAATTATAGAAATTCCTACATTTTAAGAAAAGAAATAGTATTTATAGAAGTATTATTTAATAGAAACACTGAGCTGAAGAAGGGATCAACAGTGGACATAGCATTTTCAAAGATC
This sequence comes from Peromyscus maniculatus bairdii, assembly GCF_049852395.1. NCBI lineage: Eukaryota > Metazoa > Chordata > Mammalia > Rodentia > Cricetidae > Peromyscus > Peromyscus maniculatus. The sequence goes on from NC_134853.1 coordinate 26,078,754, forward strand.
TATGGATGACATTAAGATTAAGGAAGGCTGGAGTTAGACTGACTAATGAGCTGAGTAGAGATATCTGGGCAAAGTGGCTCACACCTTTAACCCCAGCAGTTGGGAAGCAGAGGCAGGCAGATCTCTCTGGGTTTGAAGCCAGCCTGGTCTATATAGGGAGTCTGAGACCAGCCATGGCTATATAGAGAGATCTTGCATCAAATACACACACACACACACACACACACACACACACACTGTATACACGCACATATATGTGTGTGATATACATTACATATTACTTTAGTCAAATATGCATGTGTTCTCTCCCACATGTTGGGTGCCAGAGGTGATGCATATTTAAGGAGGTACCTTTCAACAGAATAGTTACCTACAGCACATGGGTAAAAGATCATCATATGTATGGTGGTAACTGAACACCAATTCTGCAAAATGGCAGACCTCTCACTGCATTTATTTCTTCTTCCTCTTCATTCTCACAAACAAGTGAATAGAATAGTACAAACCTACACAGAATATCATGAAGTCTGTTAGAATGTCAACTTATAATATTTCTGGAGTCTTGGAAGAAATAGGAATACCATGGAATAATGAAACAATGGTTAATTCATAAGCTAAAGAAATTATTATTATTATTATTATTATATTGCTATCATTAATATGACCCTAGTAAGTTGTAAGTCATGTACATTTTAAAACATTATTGTAGAAATGCAGCAGTAAAACATGGGAGAGAAATCTATGTAAGGCCATGTTAAGTATGTAGGAAACCAGAATAAAGAGTCAGTGAAGAGGTATCTACAAAGAGGAAACAATTAGGGATGAGCATTTGAAGAACTTAGACATGGTTAGGGTAGGAGACATTTCTTCCACATATAAGGAAAAACAAATAGAGGCTGAGTATTGTGAAATGAGTAATCTGACTGTGGACTGAGAATCAGGCAGATTGCAGACAAACTAGGGGCAGGGGAAGAGTGGTGGAGTTTTAAAGAGACTAGAACAGTTCAGAAACTATTGGCCAGTAGCAATGCAGTCTCAGTTGAGGGTGGCATGAGTCCTGCTATTACATACTTCACAGAGATTTTCTTGTCCTGCTTAGAAGATGTAGGTGCTAACCCAGCCTAGGATGCTGAGGATCCATTGACATAGTTGACCATAGAAGACAAGAAAGAGTAATCTACATGTTATTTGAAGGAAGTGCGGGGCTGGAAGAACAATGAAACAAAACATGTACAGCATGGGCTAAGTTTGAGGCCCAGTGATGGTTCTGCTGTGCCTGGATAACAAATTTCCAATTATAATACAATGTGAAAACAAGAGCTGGAACTAAAAGGAGGCTGTAATATTCAGAATTCGTCCTTGAAACTTCTATATTTTACACTCCAGGATCTGTGAATACGTCACATTATATGGCTAAAGGGACTTTGCACGTGCAATTAAACTTATGGCTCTTAAGATAAGAAAATTACCCTGATTTAGCATATTCACTTTTTCCACTCTTATTCAATATAGCCTTAGTCAGAGCAGTAAGACAATAGAAACAAGTAAGATGAATACAAACAAGAAAGGAAGAGATGAAAGTATCTTTATTTGGAGATGATATGATTCTATACATAAGAGGCTCCACCAGAAAACTCTTATACTGAAAAACACTTTCATCAAAGTGGCGATACAAAATTAACAGAAAACCAGTAGCCTTCTTATATACCAATGATACATAAGCTGGTAAAGAAATTAGGGGAACAATCTCATTTGCAATTGCTTGTAAAAACAGAGCAAAACAAAACCAACCAACTAACTAACCAACTAAAGAAACCAAATCTTGCAATAAATTAAACCAAGAAATCAAAATACTTGGTTTCGGTATTGATAGTCTACAATGAGAAAGTTAAAACAGCCATAGAAAATTAAAGAAGGCACTAGAAGATATCTCACACTCATTTAAAAAAGTAAAGCTTTGCAATGTGTGGCTATAACACATTCAGTCTCTGTCTTCCACCTACGTTCATAAGGGCTAGTACACTTGACCTGCCCCCTCATCATGTCTGCTTGAATGAGGGAACAAAAGGAAAAGTGTCCAGTATAAACCTGTAACATGAATCTTAGAGGTCTTATTAATAAAATCAAGCCTGAGGCCAGTTATTGGGGTGAATGCAGGAAGATTAGAGAGACAGAACAGGCCACAGCTACCTCACTTCACTGGATCCTCAGCTGATGCTGTTTCCTCAGACTCTGAGTCCTCATCCCGAATGAATCTCAGCTGAACTGCTGCTCAAAAGCCTAAAAGCTTAACCAGCCAAATGCTTCTAGTTTCTGGTCCTCATGCCTTATATACCTTTCTGCTTTCGCCACCACTCCCTGGGATTAAAGGCTTGCTTTCTGGGATTAAAGGCGTGAGTCACCATGCTTGGCTGTATCCTTGAACACATGGATTTCTGCCTCTGGAATGCTAGGATTAAAGGTGTGAGTGCCACCATTTTCTAGCCTTTGTATCTATTGGCTGTTTTGTCTCTGACCCCAGATAAGTTTATTAGGGTGCACAATATTTTGGGGAACACAATACCACCACATAAACCTTAAACCCTCCCAGCTACAACCACTTGATTCTTTAATTTTTTAAAAATTTTATTCATTTTTAAATGTAATGTATTATAAATTCTTTGATAATTTCATATATGAATACAATGTGTTTTAATGATATTATCTCTCCTTCCCCCAACCCCAGTCTCTACCCCTCCCAACTTCAAGCCCTCATTTTAAATTATATATAATTTTACACATGTATATTAAATTATATATTATAAATTAAATTCTCCCTATATAATTTAACTTTTTTTTGAGATTTTATTTTTAATTAAGAAATTTTTTTATTCCTTTTACGTATCAACCACAGATCCCCCGCTCATCCTACCTCCAGCTCCCCCCAACCTTCCCCCCCTACCTCCACCTTCCACCATCCTGCTCCCATTCCTTCCTCCAAAAGGGTGTGCTCAACAGTCAACAAAGCCTGGTACATTCAATTGAGCCCCTCCTCCTGCATCAAGGCTGAGAAAGGTGTCCCACCACAGGTAAAGGGCTCCAGAAAGCCAGATCATGCACCAGGGATAGATCCTGACCCCACTACCAGGGGCCCCATGAACAGACCAAGCTATACACATCCGTATGCAGAGGGCCTAGTCCAGCCCCAGGCAGGTTCCACAGCCATCCATCTAGAGTTTGTGAGTTCCTATGAGCTTGGCTCAGTTATCTCTGTAGATTTCTCGATCGTGATCTTGAACTCCTTCGCTCATAGAATCCCTCTTCATTCTCTTTGACTGGACTCCTGGAACTCGGCCTGGTGCTTGGCTATGGATCTCAGCATCTGCTTCCATCAGTTACTGGATGAAGGCTCTATGATGACAGTTAGGGTATTCACCAATCTGATTACTAGTGTAGGCCAGTTCAGTCACCCTCTATTCCTAATAGTCTAAGGTGGGGTCATCCTTGTGGATTCCTGGGAATTTCCCTAGCACCAGGTTTCTCCCTATTCCCACAATGGCTTCCTCTATCATGTATGCTGTATTCACATAATTTCCACTTCTATTGCTCCCCTTCCATGTACCTAATGAGTTCACTTAGTGCTGCTCCTGTGTGTGTGTGTGTGTGTGTGTGTGTGTGCGCGCGCGCGCGCGCGCGCGCGCGCGCGCGTGCATGTGTGTGCTGAAGGCTTTAGGCTCCATTTGGGATTGATAATCTCTTGTGGGCACATCCCTAAAGAAGCAGATCATCTCTCCCAGCAGCTTTCTGATGCATGACAAAGATGATAAAGGTGTACATTGGAGAAAATACAGCCTCTTTAACAAACAGTGCTGGGAAGTGGATATTGAAATACAGAAGGATGAAACTAGATCTTTTCTCTCACCCTGCACAAAACTAAACTTCACTGAATCAAAAACCTTAGTGGCAGGAAACTCTGAAATCACTATGGGCAAAGGCAAAAGGCAGGGAGAGCATTTCAAGATACAGGCACCTGTAAAAACGTTCTGAATAGGAATAGTTGTCCAGGAAATAAGACCAACAATTGACAAATGGGACCTCATGAACTTCCAGTACTTCTGTACAGCAAAGGTAACAATGAATTGAGTGAATAGACAGCCTATGGAATAGGAAAAAATCTTTGCTAGCTACATATGTGACAGAAAATTAAATAGCCACATATATAAAGGACTCAAAAACTGAGCAGAAAAACTAAACCACCCGGTAAATAAGCAGGCTAACAAAATGGACACATAAATTTACAAAATAGGAAATATATGGTGTCAATAAGCATATGAAAAATGTTCAACACCACAAGCCATCAGAGAAATGCAAGTCGAAACCATTCCTCTGGTTCTGATTATCAGTCAATGAGAAGACAAACAACAAAAATGAGTATGGATGGATGGACTTAAGGGGACCCTTATACACGACTGTTATATATATGGAAATTTCCTCAAAGGGAGACAGGGGGGGCGAAGGAAGATGACGCAGCTGTTACTCTTGGGTGCTTATACAAGTTAGCATATCACAGACATATGCACATTAGTGCGTCAGTGTCTATTACAGCACTAGTCACAATAGATAAGTTCTCAACCTAGGTGTCTAACAACAGAGAAAGAATAGGAAAATGTGTGTGTGTGTGAGAGAGAGAGAGAGAGAGAGAGAGAGAGAGAGAGAGAGAGAGAGAGAGAGAGAGAGAGGGAGGAGAGAGAGAGAGAGAGAGAGAGAGAGAGAGAGAGAGAGAGAGAGAGAGAGAGAGAAAGTGTTTGTGAGAGAGTGTGTGAGGTATGAGTGTAGCTGAAGGGGTAATGCTTTTGTACATTGATTTTAATAAAACATTGATTGGCCAGTAGCCAGGCAGGAAGTATAGGCTGGGTGAGCAGACTAAACAAATGCTAGAAAGAGGAAGAGCAGAATCAGCAGATGCCAGCCCACCGTTCATGGAGCGGCATGTAAAGGCACACAGGTAAAGCCACAGAACACGTGGCAACATATAGATTAACAGAAATGGGTTAGTTTAAATGTAAGAGCTAGTCAGTGGTAGGCCTGAGCTAATGGCCAAGCAGTTTTAATTAATATAAGCTTCTGAGAGATTATTTTATAAGCAGCTGCGGGGTCCGTGGGGGTGGGCAGGACCAGAGAAAACTTCAGCTACACATGAATGTGTGTGTGGCCGAATGTGTATTAGTGTGTTTATGCGAGAGTATGTATGTGAGTGTGAATTGTGTGAGAGTGTATGCATGTGTGTGTGTGTGTGTGTGTGTGTGTGTGTGTGTGTGTGTGTTCACTCTTGCACAGTGAATTTTTCAGCCATGGAAAGAATGAAGTCATGTTATTTTCGGGGAAACTGATACAACTGAGGCAATCAGATTAAAAATCTTAAGCCAATCTCATAACATAAACTATCATGTTCCTCGATTTTATATAGTCATATAAAATCACACATGTGTATATTAAAATAAAGTAACAGTGAAATGGTCTAGGGAAACAAAGGGGAGTAAAGGAGAAGGGGAGGCTGGAGAAAAGGTAGGATAAAAGAAAAAGGGAAGAAATGCTTTAACAGGAAAATTGTCCAGAATTATCTAGGTAGACCCAGTGTAATCCCAGAAGAATTTAAAAACCATGAACTTTGTCTTGTTGAAGTGAAAGGGCAAAGGAGAAGTCATTCAAACAGAAACTTGGAGCATCAAACAGTCTGAACCTGCTGTCTGTAAGTGAAGTGTGGTGGGCCTCTGAGTGAAGTGTGCCCCAGCTAAGAACTGGTGAGAAAACAGGGCACATTTCTATAGCAACAAGGAATGGAGATATGCCAACACACTCCATGAGGGAGCTTAGTGATGGGTTTTCCTGTGCAAGGAAGGAATGTGCCCCCCCCCCATGTATTTTTTAACCACTGAAATGGAAAGATCCTAAGTTTTTGTTTATTAAGCATTTTATGATTGTTATGGAGGCAATAGGTAACCAACCAATATAAAATATTATTAATTGAAATGTGTATGGAAAAGACTAATATCCCCATCATTACTTCTAACTCCCAGAAGACAGAAGATTCGGCATCACCGTTACATGGAGCATCTCCAAAGTAAATCTCTGCACTCCACAGAGCTGGGCAGATTTGTCTGGGATTTAAAGCTTCACCCCTCCAAATTGGTAGTCTGAACCCTCTGGCATGGTAGAGATTTTCCTATTTGTATGCCACAAAGCAAAATGTACCAATAAACACACATGTAATGTCAAGGAATAAGCAAAAATGTTTTTAAAAATGGTGGATGAAAACACCATAATGAAACCATTGATTTGTATGCTAACCAAAATAGACGAGGAACTGGAGAGATGACTCAGGTTAAGAGCACTTGCTGTTCCTGCAGAAGATTGGAGTTTGGTTTTTAGCACTGATATTGAGCAGCTCACAACTGCCTGTACTTCCCCTTTCTGCCCTCCACAGGTACCGCATTCATGTGCACATATGTGCCCCCCACCCCGACTAAAAATTTTATATCTATAAAATAAATCAATCTTAAAAATTGAAAGAAAATACTGTAAAAAACATAGTCCTGAAGAATGAAAATGATGTTTGGTGTTTGGTAGAACAATTGAATCAAGTCAAAAATGTGAAAGCCAGACAAATAAAGAGATGGGACAACGTGGCCACAGAGGAAAAGAAATTCTTTCAGCAGAAAGGAACTTCTTAAAACTGAATGAAAAACACCAATAAAGGAGCATTGATCAGTACTCTGGTTGAATATAAGAGGGTGCATTGAAGACTCAAGACCAAATGATAGGGAGCCAAAGCAAAGGAAGCTTCAGGGAAGTCTGACAGCTGAAAAAACAAACAAACAAACAAACAAATGAAAACAGCCACAGAACTGGAGGAAAACTAGGACTATCTAACAAAGTGAAAACAAACAAATGAAATGAAAAATACTACACAAAATCCCCATGCCTCTGGGAAATACATAAGAAAATAATATACAGCAGAAGATGGAGTTTGGAAGCTCAAATCCAGATAAAAAGAGTTTCAGAAAGCAAAAATAAGGAAACAAGGAATTGCGAAAGACATAACACAAAATCTAAGTCTTATGAGAGGTATGTCTCTAAATTAAAAAGGCAAATACAAGTGCATGATTTTCTCTACTTACATGACACCTGGACAAGAAAGCATTTCTTAGTTATTTTCAATTGATACAGAATAGTTGTGTATATACAGGCTACAATATGCCACTACCATTCATGTGTGTATATCAGACAATGATCAAATAAGTCTCCCCTGTCCCGTGTGTGTGTGTGTGTGTGTGTGTGTGTGTGTGTGTGTGTGTGTGTGTGTGTGTGTATTACCAGCTCTCCTTCTGCAGATGAGACTGCCTTAAATTAGAAATTTTGCCTCAGATCCCTCAAGTGACAGGATTATGGCATCTGCCATCTTACTTGACCAAGATTTTGTTTGCTTTTCTTATTTCAACCACAGGTTTTGGGGTTAATTAAGTTTCATTAGAAGACTTAATCCGCAATCTCATGTTATGCTTTAGATTGTGCCTTGTTTAAATACCTTGAGTATAATGTCAATTATATGAAATATGAGAGGAGAGAAAAAGGTGTAAGTTTATATGTGGACATGAACAATGGTTACAGTTTCACCCTCTGCACAAGCAGGAGTTGGGAGCCATGGAATTGCCATGAGAGAACTTCAGTGAGGAGAATAAGGACAGGCATGCCTTGATGTGAGAGTGGAGCTGAAAGGGCCTGAGAAGACACACAGTGTCAGCCAATGAAACATCAAGAAGAATCCTTAAAGACATCTGTGCACACATCTTCATCCCTCTGTGAATGTTAGCTGTGATTCCTTAGAAGTAGGAGAAATGAACTAAACAACAAACAGAGTTTCAGTAGAAGAGAACGTCAATTTGACAGGCTTGGAAAAGGTCCAGAATGAGTCATAGTTTTAGTCAGATGATGGACATTTCATAAGGTGTCTCGACTGGAATAGATGGAGACACAAAGGCCACCTCTTGTTGAGTATGTCAATGAGAGGAGAGAGAGAGAGGACAGAATAAGAATTTACTTTGTCCAAAAAGTGATACAATTAGCAGTTTGAAATACTTGTACTTATAGGCACTAGTTTCAGCAATATTTGTGCAAATGAAGTTTTGTAATTCTGATATACATGTACATATTATTTAATATAAATTATAAAACTTGGAAATCAATGGAATAATCCTTTAATAACTTGCTACTTTTATTTATCAAATTTTGCCTTTGTATTAAATACAAATACAGAAAGGATCTAAATAATTATTTTATCTTTTTGAAGAATTGGTTTTTAAAATACACATTTTCTAAAAATATATATTATTTTTTTATTTGTTTGTTTGTTTATTTATTACTATTTTCTGCATGCCACAGCATGCATATGAAGGTTAAAGTTAGGCAGCTTTGTGGAGTCCATTTTTGACCTTGACCCTTGTGAAAATTCCCAGGAAGTGTATCATCAGTCATCAAGTGACTTTAGCCTTGAGCCATCTCATCAGACCCTTCAAAATGCTGTTTAAACATGGGAAATCTGTGAAGTTCCATGGGATTCACAAAGTTCTCATAAAATATTTTCATTATGTTTTTATTAAAATTAAACTATGACACTAGCCATGGTGGCACCTGGTCTCAATCCCAGCACTTAAGAGGCAAAGACAAGCAGGTCTCTGTGAATTTGAGGCCAGTCTAGCTTACATAGTGAGTTCTAAGCCATCCAGAGCTATATAGTGAGACTTTGTCTCAAAAGGAAAAAATAAGACTACAACTAAAATCTCATCCAGAGGAAGATTTCTAAATAATCCTTAAGAGGACTGAGGCTAAGAATACACAGGTACATTCTTCATGTTAAAAAGACACCACACACATTATTCTGAACCTTTGTCAAAGAAGAAAGATGTCTATAAAACTGTAAGCCAAAACCAAAAATAAAACAATTTCAGTACTTGCTTAAGAAAACACATGGTTTTCTGACTATCTAATGGATTCTAGTATATTCTAACAGAGTCTTGGTACCTAATAGAATATATAATGAACTCTTAGAAATACCAGAAAGAAAAAAAAAAGACAAATTTCGCAAACAAGTTAGAGTCTTCCCCTGGAAAAACAGCCTCTTATGAGGACGGAGAAGCTTATGAGGTGGGAAAGCTCACAGAAAGCCACTCTGTCTTTATCGAGGCACTTGGAGACCCTTGCTTTATTGTATCCATCAGTCCTGTGCTATCTCATCATGGGTTTTTATCAGTAGCAGACAGACCTCTACATGGGAGGATTCTGCTGTCCAGTCACTGAGTTTTAAACATTCACCCCTAACATTCATTCTACTCTGCTTTTCTGAGACTGTGGTCAAAGTGGTGTTGACCATTTTAACAAGTCAACAAGCTTGTGTTTGCCTGATCGTCACATTATTCTAGGAGTCTGTGAGTGAAACTGGGCGTTAGAAAGTAAGAGAATATATAACAAACTCTTAAAGGCCTTAAACAAAAGACTGAAAATTGACAAAAGTTAAATTTAATAACCATCTTATAAAGGAGAATCTGAAAATACTTAACAAATTAAAAAGTGCCACTTCATTAGCCAGGAATATGCACATTAAGGTCATTAAACAGAATGGTCAGAACTAAGCTGTGGGGGAGGAACATTTACATACCATTAACGGCAATGTAAATTGGTGTAATCACTTTGGAAAAGAATTTGGCATGGTAAATAAAATATAAACATTTGTATGTTGTGTGCCCATAATTTCCTCTCGTAGTTATAACACTTTAATAAAAGAATATTATATACCCCAAAAGACATACAGTAAGATATTAATAGCAATGTTATTATAAAGATATCATCAGCAGTAAAATAGGGGATGTATCATGTGTTCATACAAGAAATCAAGAGGACCATGTACAAGTAAGTCTATGCAACAATAAATTACACGAACAGGACCTTCAGGGAAACCAGTCAGAAGAGTGCCTATTATATCATTATGTGTTGCTGTATGACATATAGGTTTCAAGACAGCCCAAGTCAGTCTCTGATATTAGAAGTCAGGGTAATTCTTGCTTTTGGGGGACTTACAACTAGGATGGAACAAGATAGGCTTCTGAGGTGTTAGAAATGTTTTGTTTCTTGAAAAGTTGGCCTCATTTACTATTATCGAATAAACCATCCCAGTCTGAGTGTTTTAAAATAAGAGTAATACAGTTTTTGATGAATCTACAATTTGGACCTATTTTAGCAGCGACAGCTTGCCCTGACACCACTTCACAAGCTTGTCAGTTAATGCTGTCCGTTGACTGAGACCTCATTGGGGGCCCTGGACTAGAACACGTGCAAGTGGGCTCTGTGGAGAGCTGTTTGGCTTTCCTAAAGCATGGCTATATTCTAAGAGTGGGCATACTAAAAGAGTAAGATGGGTACACTTCACATTTTTGTGGCCTAGAGGCTTGTTTGTATTTCTCCCACACTCCAGTGCACAAGGCAATTGCAAAAGTCTTATCGAAATTCCAGTGATGGGGTATAGGTCTCTCTGTTCAGTGAAATGGGTGTCTATATCACTTGCAAGAGGAACGCATGAGATGACACATACTAATTCGTCCTTCAGAAATTACAGTTTGTGGTACAGTGTTTTAGAGAATCATGTTAAAGCTACTTCAAGTTTTAAAAAAATATAAACTTAGCAGCCCCTGGCGGTTATTTTAAGGTAAAGGGGTCCGTATGAAAAGTGAGCATCAAACAGAGAACGAGGCAGGCTGGGGATGTCAGCTCTCAATAACTAACTCATTTATAGCTGAGGTGTGGTACCACACACCTATAATCCCAGCACTCAAGAGGCTGAAGCAGGAGGCTTGTCATGGGCTTAAAGCTAGCCTGGGCTATGCAGTATCAGGCTAGCCAGGGCTACATAATAAGATCCTGTTTCAAGCCAAACTAACCAACCAAAGAACCATACAAATTTTATTTGTTTAGTTATTTGTTAATAGCAACTCATTGAACATTTAGCGTTTGATAGGTCCCAGAGGATACATAAATGGGTCAGATAAGATTCTGTTCTTAGGAATCTCATAAATACACCAAATAGCTTCATTGTAAATGTACTGCTACTGTTCAATTTGGGGGCGTCGAGGGGCTATAGTGTAGGTAACTTAGAGGAAGTTGTCTCAGATTGGGGGTACATTAGGTTATTTCCTATCACATTGTGGCACTGGGTGTCACTTCTCTGTGCAGCCTATGTGGAAAGTCTGTGTTCTGTGTCATTGGAATCTGGTGTGTGGATTATCCAGTCACTTGTACCAGCAAGTGCTTTTCACATTACTATTGACTTAAATAATCACGTTTCTTGGCTTCTCAAGGATAATACTTTATAGGGTATTTAGATTTATCCAGAATTAAAGTAAACTGGGACAGTGTGTTTGGTTACAGAATATAGCAGTGTGTCTTACTAAGGGCAGCTTCTCTGTCAGGGGAAAGCTATATTTAACTCACTCCTTGTTAATTGCTTTGATGTAGCTCTATGAACATTGAAATTTAATCTCATTGGAAAGTTTCCTTTTTATAGATCACAGGCTTTTCTTAGATAAAAAAATTGCATTACCTCATTTTAATAAAAGAACAAATACTCCATCATCATGCAGAGAAATAGTTAACAGGAAATTCATTATTTTAAAATGATGTATTCCTTTCAATGTCTGAAATACGAAATGAGTGCCTAAATTTTAGTAAAGTTAATGCATTTATGCATTCATCTTCTCTTGTACAAACCTGGGCAAAGATGAGGCACAATGCATGTTTGTGTAAACTCAAAGCACTCACTAATAGATGCCACAGATAAAGTTGGCCATGAAGATTTCCAGAATACACAGACTGTTTATATTTATGTCTTTATATTCATGATATATAGACAATACAGATGTGTTGGCTCCTTTAAGAATTTTTCTTTATTTAGAGAATGCAGATAAAATATTTGAGGGTCTTCAGAACCCACGCAGTATATCTGTTAAGCAACCATGGCAGGAATTAGATACTGATGTTTTCTTGGGAAGGTGGGTGGTGGCTTCTGCCACTACAGTGAAATTCCATCCTTAGCTGGAAGAAAACTGCAGTGACTCCTTTTCATCCCTCACCCTGCCCCTTCAACTATGAGAACATTTTTTTCCAATGGCCTCATTCCAAATCTTCTTACCAATTGTATTAATCACTGTCCTCCTTGCTATATGCAAACGCCGACAAAAACAATTTAAAGAGTTTTTATGCTTTATGGCTTGAAGAAATAGATTCTATCACACTGGAGAAAGTATGGAGGCAGGAGCAGGCGCTAGTTAACATGTTCTATCTGCAGAGGAAGCAAGAGAAAACAGAAAGTGGGGCCAGGCTATGACATCTCAAGGCATGTACCCAGGGACTCACCTCCTCAAGCAAGGCTCCACATCCTAAAGCCTTAATAGTACCACCAGCTCAGGACCAAGTGTTGAAACACATGAGATTGTAGGGGACATTTTATGTCCAAGACACACCAACAATTTCTATTTAGAATGGTAAGTAAAACCTCATCTCAAGGTGAGAGGTGTTGTTTTTTTCAAGTACTTGAAAACAACTTCATTGTTTTATATCCAGAGGAAAGCATTAGATATCATTATATTAATTTTAGTTCCTATTATAGGTATCTAGCACTTCTTTTCTTTTCTTTTTCTTTTTATTTTTTTTCCTTTTATTTTATTTTACAATACCATTCAGTTCTACATATCAGCCACGGATTCCCTTGTTCTCCCCCCTCCTGCCTCCTCCCCTTCCCCCCAGCCAATCCCCATTCCCACCTCCTCCAGGGCAAAGCTTCCCCCGAGGACTGAGATCAACCTGGTAGACTTGAGTACAGGCAGGTCCAGTGCCCTCCTCCCAGACTGAGCCAAGCGTCCCTGCATAAGCCCCAGGTTTCAAACAGCCAACTCATGCACTGAGTACAGGACCTGGTACCACTGCCTAGATGCCTCCCAAACAGATCAAGCCAATCGACTGTCTCATCTATTCAGAGGGCCTGATCTCCTCAGCCTTTGGTTCATAGTTCATGTGTTTCCATTCATTTGACTATTTGTCCCCGTGCTTTATCCAACCTTGGTTTCAACAATTCTCACTCATATGAACCCTCCTCTTTCTTGCTAATTAGACTCCCAGAGTTCTACCCAGGGCCTAGCCATGGACCTCTGCATCCAGATCCCTCAGTCGTTGGATGGGGTTTCTGGCACGACTGTTAGGGTGTTTGGCCATCCCATCACCAGAGTAGGTCAGTTCTCTTTTGAGGGAAATATGGTTGAGCAGGGATCCAAATGCCATGGTGAAGTAACTTGCCAATAAACTCACTGCTCCAGTGTTTCCAAAAAGGCCATTTATTTGATATTGTCCTCATTTTTCCACTTCTCCAAGGCTATCATGAGAGCTAAAGGCCATTTATAAAACTCAGATTAAAGGATTGGTGTTTAGAATATCAGAGCTCATCTTGAGTGGGCACCATGGAGAGGGTATGATAGTACACAGATTTCTGTATCTTACCTCATAGTTCCAGGTTCAGTGTGTTGAGGGTGAGGCCCCAAATGCACAACTCTAATAATGCACAACTCTAATAATGCACAACTCAAGGTAATGCCAATGGGACTGCTCAGAGGACCACATGTCAAAACCATTGGTCTGTAGAGTTCCCTATGATTGTTTCAGGACTTTGGTTATGCCACACTTGAGACCAGTAGGGAGGTAAAGCTTGTCATCTGCAGAAAGTTTCCTTGATTACAATGCTGTGTCTGTCCCTTATAGCCTAAATCTGCTAGTTTGGTGGAAGATTTAGGCAATTTTTCATCTTATCACCTCTACAGGATACCATTTTTTGAGTACTATAATCCACTGACCAAGCCATCTCTGCTATTACATTTATCGCAATGTTTGTTACAAGTGTCCTCCTTTTATCTTCCAAGTCTACAGACAGACCTCTTAAAGGAAGGGCCTCTTTGATAACTCTCTCTCCTCTCGACAGCTAGTGATATGTCTGACATTCAACAAATACTCAATTTTAGAATGAGAGAGCAATGTGACATGGTGATTATGTTGATAGCTTCCAGAAAGATATGAAAACAGGAATTATGTCTTTGAAAATTTACAAGCTCAAATTAAAGAAAGAGTATATTGAAAGGTGTCAGGTGAAATTAAAGAGATAAACCACTATAAGAAAAATGCAGAAGTTTAATTTTGGGTTATGAAATCATTTAATTAAATACAGAACTGAGACAAATAGTCTTTATTGAAATAGGCACGGAACATTTTTAGGAATCGTAGTTCAGTATGAATCAACAGGGTGGCTTAGCTTCTTAAACAGCCAGTGCCACCATCGGGTCCTATTTAGATTGGGTGCAGTCACAGTGTTTGCGTTTTCTTATTTTAAAGAGAGAAGTATAGCTTGGAGCTGGGTCTGTGTCCTGACACCTTGGTGTAACCAAGCCAGTGTCTCTGCAGAGTGTGGTCTTTGATCCGGTGCTGCTTTAATTTCACTGAAGGAAGGTTTCATTTATTTCTTCTTAGTTTAGGAGCAGCAAACTTTTAACTAGCTTCACTTTTCTTTTTGTAGCTTAAAGGGAGATACAGCCAGATTCTCACTTACTCTTGGAAATAGACTCCTTCTGTCCACGCTTCGTTAACCAGCCCCTAATACTTTGAAATGGGTCTCTTTTGTACTCACAGTTTTCAAGTTTAGTCTTTTATTAGGCAAGGGGATTATTGAAAGAATGGTTTAAGTAAAAATCATTTTTTTTCCTAGCCACCTATGTAGAGGTAATACATTACTAGAGAAAAGAAAGAAACTGATAAATCTTTAAGGAGTAGTGATTTTAAACGTAGTTACATTTCTCACCACTGAAACACAAAGTTTCCAGGAGTAGAGGTTTGTGTTGGCTCACGGTGTGAGGGGTACAGTCCCTCATGGCGGCAGTTGAGGCAGCTCAGTCTGTGGCATACTGTGTAACACTGACCTGGAATCAGACAGCTTGGCGGGAAGCCAGGCCTTGGCTACAGTCTTTTATGTTCATCCCTAGTGACCTACATCACCAACTAGGTCTTATGACCCAAATGTTCTACAGCCCTGACATACCACGAGCCCCTGGGGACCCAGTATTCAAACACACAGACTTGTGGGGACGCTGCATGTTCAAATCATAACATTAATGTTGAAAACGTTCAAGAAGATTTTTATTTTTAGAAGCAATAGAAATGTGAAGCAAAGCCAGGTGGTGGTGGCGCATGCCTTTAATCCCAGCACTCGGGAGGCAGAGGCAGGGGGATCTCTGTGAGTTCGAGGCCAGCCTGGTCTCCAAAGCGAGTTCTAGGAAAGGCACCAAAGCTACACAGAGAAACCCTGTCTCGAAAAACCAAAAAAAAAGAAAGAAAGAAAGAAAGAAAGGAAGGAAGGAAGAAAGAAAGAAAGAAAGAAAGAAAGAAAGAAAGAAAGAAAGAAAGAGAGAAAGAAAAAGAGAGAAAGAAAAAGAAACGTGAAGCAAAAGAACCCTAACAAATATTAGGCAGATATCTTGTCTCTTTTATGATATAATTCTGTTCTTTTTTTAAAATATAATGTTTCCCTGCCCTCTCATTCTTTTCTCTCCTAAACATCTACTTAACAGGCCTCCAACTTTCCCTTCTTGTAGTTACTGCTGGTACATCATCTTGGGGCCCTTAATTCTTCCCAATACATAATCTCCTTCAAAAAATGTACTGTCCCATCTGCGCCCATTCCGTGTCTTTAACTCTCACCATAAAGGATTAACTCCAATGTACAATACTGAGTGGTAGTTATTGTCTCAGAATCTGCCTTGTGTTTAGTATAGTTAAATTCTATATACATTCCTTTCATTCTCTCAAACTTATTTTCCTTTTCTTCAGATAGGATTCGTTTCTCTTTTGCTACAACTGAACTCCCCCCAAATCCTCTGGTCATATTGAACCATAACCATTTTCCCTCATGCACCTAAATTTAACCTTTTATATCGGCTTTGAAATATCTTTTTTCCCCCCATTTCTCATGTGCAACTTGTCACCAACTACATTTTTTTTTGTATTTTTTCAAACAGTTTATATTTCCTTTGGTATTGTTCAAATGCAAGCTTATCTTACAGGGCATCTCAGTCATTGAGTCTCTGTGTCGAAGGCTCTACCCCTCAGACATGGAAGCAGAAGGTGGTGCCCTGTAGCTTGTGCATCAAGCATCCTTCTCTCAGTTGATGAGAGCATGGCTGGGCCACAATGTAAGCCTGGGATTTAGAGTAGGATTCTCACATGGTGGATGCGTGAAGGGTTATGTTGGATTTGAATCGTTGTGCTTTGTTCATGTACATAGAGATGACAGCAGGGAGGGCTAAGCACAACAGGGACAGCTGGGCGTTTGGTGGAAGGAGGCTGAGCCAGATTTGAGCAGGTTTTTGAGAGGTGAAAGGAGACCCTTATTGGCCAGCCTCAGGGGCTCGATACACTTGCTTGGGTGTCTTGAAGTGCTTGTAAGTTTGAAGCTTATATTTTTGTACTAAGCCCCTCTGTACTTGGAGCTAACTGAATTGAGATAGTTTCTCCTAAACAAACATTTCCTTATTCAGATGCCACTTTTCTATCATATTAATGTTTCTACCCCTGGATTCAATTCATTCTTACAGTCATGTGAAAGCTCTTAAAAACTTTGAAAGCCTCTAGTGGCCCTCCCACTGCTAACAAGAACCAAATCCCCTCTTTAAGCTTTGACACCTTAAAAGGTACCGATTCTGCTTTAAATATCCTTTCTAATTTTCTCTCTTTTATCAATATACTCCTCTACTTGGTCATCATTCTTTACTTCAGAAATGTTAAGTCCATTCCTCATTTTTTAATATATTTACTTTTCTTAGAATAATTGTGTGTACATGAGGTTATTACATTTTTATGTAATACTACAATGGTTGATTAAGTAGTACTGAATAAATAAAAGTTGAATGAATACATTAATAAGTATCTTTGATGCTCAGTTTAAGTTTAACTCCCCTTATGAAGACTGTGCTGGCTAGTTTTTTGTCAACTTGCCACAAGCTAGAGTCATCTGAGAGGAGGGAGTCTCAGTTGAGAAAATGTATCCATAAGATCAGGTTGTAGGCAAGCCTATGGGGCATTTTCTTGATTTACAGTTGATGTAGGAGAGCTCAGCCCATTGTGGATGGTGCTATTTCTAGGCAGATAGTTCTGGATGGTATAAGAAAGCAGGCTGAGAAATTTAGAGCAAGCAAGCTAGCAAGCAGCATTCCTCTATGGCTTCTGCATCAGTCCCTGTCTCCAGGTTTCTGCCTTGAGCTCCTGCTCTGACTTCCTTAGATGATGGATGACATGTGGAAGTGTAAGCAGAATAAACTCTTCCCTCCAAGTTGTCTTTTGGTCATGACATTTATCACAGCAATAGAAACCATAACTAAGAAAAATCCTTTTTATATTATCTTTAGCATGTGCTCTAACTCTTCCTTTATCATTTATATATTTGGCTATATAATTCAATGATCAATAAATTATATGCATTCTTATATCTTAATTTTTTTCCTTTTTTACTCTTGTTTTAACAAGATGAGATCTTGACTGTCAGGAAACATGACATTGTGTTTCCTTCACTGTTTGGGAGGAAAAATACAGAGTTCAAAAGTATTATATTACTTAAAGAATTGGAGATGATGTCTTATGTGCTTGTCTAGAACTGCTTCTGTACATATAGCTATATTCATCTCAAAGAAAAGACATACTAGCCAAAAATATCGTTGCTTATTGGCAAAACACAATAATGTGATATCCATGCTATACCCACACTTTCCTTTTTCTTTCTTTGGCAGCAATGATTTAAATAGTACTCAGTCCTTTTGCAAATGCCAGTCTGGTTGGGAAACACACTCATTAGCTTTATTTGCTCGTAGTTAAGCTTCTGATTTGTTAGAATCACTGAAGAAATACAGGACACAGTTGTTTTTGATTCATCCCTATTTGAAAGTGTTCATGTGAGAACAAAATCCATCTTCTCTGTCAAATTCTTGTTTTGAAATTTGAGAAATATGAACAGAAGTGGGAACTGATTTGCTAATAGTGTGAAAGGGTAGGAACTAATTAGAGAACAGAAATAATAGACAAAACTTTCAGATGAGAGAGCTTCTTCACTTCAATCAGCACTGTTTTTTAAATAATATAAAATAAAATAAAATATAATATGGTAAAATTAAAAACCAAATACATCACAATAAGACAAAACAAACTAGAGAAGGGAAAAGCCCAGGAGAAGTTGCAAGAAACAAATAGGCAGAGACCCCTCTTTTTTGAATACTTAGGAGTCCGATTAAAAACAAAACCAGAAGCTGTAATATATATGCAAAGGACCTGAAGGGTAAAAGAAGAGAATACAAAAATAAAAATAAAAAATGAAAAACAGAATAAAAGAAAAAGAAAAAAGAAAAGCCCTGACATGACATTAGGAGACAAGGAACCTCCAAAGATGCCATTGAGTTTGTTTTCTGTTGGCTGTCTACTGCAGGACGAGAGCCTACACCTTAGAGTAGTTTATTTCCCTGGTGAGATTTCCTTGGAGGAAACTAAATTTTCATTTATAACTAGTTATCAATTGGGAATTGCTTCTGGGTTAAGGATGGGAGCATATGTCCACTTTTCCTTTCAACTCTAGAATCCAATTTGATATTGACCTGTGCAGGCTCAGATAATCAATACTCTTAAAATGGTAAATTTTGCTGTTAACTAGAGATCATGAAAATAAGGAAATACTTATTTTAATAAGAAAATGGACATAATTCCATAGTTACATCAAGATAGAGCATATTGGATTTCTTTGAAAAAATCTGTAGTTTTGAAACAAATATATCTTAAATGTCAAGAAAATATCTAGTATAATTGTATCTTTTTAGGTGTGTGTCTGTAGGTAAGTGTGTGTGTGTGTGTGTGTGTGAGAGAGAGAGAGAGAGAGAGAGAGAGAGAGAGAGAGAGAGAGAGAGAGAGCATGTACTGGTGTGTGTATGTGTGTGGGGGGGCGCAGTTAGAGTTTTCCATTGGCCCAGAATTCACAAGATAGTCTAGGCTGGTTGGTCAGTGTGCCCCAGAAATATGGCTGTCTTTGCTGTGGAATAATGCTTCTGTACACTAGTTTAATAAAATGCTGATTGGCCAGTAGCCAGGAAGGAAGTATAGGTGGGGTAAGTGGACAAGGAGAATTCTCGGAAGAGGAGGGTTGAGTCAGGAGAAGCCAGCCCCACCATCCAAGGAGCAGCATGTAATGTCACACAGGTAAAGCCATGAAACACATGGCGACATATAGATTAGCAGAAATGGGCTGAGTTTAAATGTAAGAGCTAGTCAATAGTTATCCTGAGCTAATGACTGAGCAGTTTAATTAAACCTCCGTGTGTTTACTTGAGTCTGAATGGTTGCAGGATCAGGCAGAACACAGGAATTTTATAAGTGGCTGTGGGACTTTGGTGCTGGGCAAGCATAGGAAAACTTCAGCTACATGTCTTCATTCCCCAGTGCAGGGATTCCAAGTGTGTGCAGTCACAGTAAACCTTTACATGTGGGTTCTGGCTCAGTCTCAGGTCCTTATGCTTTCAGAGCAAACACTTTAACCAACGAGATATCTTACCAGACTCCATATCTAATTTTTTTGTGAAAAATTTTCTGTTATTAACAGTCAATACAGTATGCAGTATTTATCCTAATTCATATGGAATGTTAGTGTTCTGGTAAGACTTGAGGAAATTTCAGCCTAATAACCTTCCCTATTTTGAAATATTTATTAGCTTTAAAGATGATTAGACATGTGAAAACCACCTTCCTCTGGTCTAAGTGAAAGGATGCCAAGGCATTGCATTGGATGCTGACACACTGATATTGTAACTGTAGCAACTGCATGCTGATGAACCACCTTCTATCAGGAATGTGTTTAAAAAATTCCCACGAGGCTCCAGCAGCTTGGTAAGCCAAAGGGGAACATATTTCAAATTAATTGTTCCCATTTTGTGTGATAAAAAAAAATCAGCCAGGCTCCTCTGTGACAATCTTGCTTTATTGTGTCAGTAATGAAACCACACATTTAATTGACAAGTGACAGCTCCTTGCTGCTCTGTTTCCTTTGCTATTCATTATATTGTCAGTGGGTGTCGGCAGTGCCAAGGCTGCTGCTGGTGGGAAGGAGGCAGTGTGAATCCGGTCAGTTCTGCCCATAGTTAGGACAGGAGTCCCTTACTTTCCTTGGCCATGTTCGGGGTGTTTTGTTTCTAACATTAATAAATTGAATCTTTTTTTTATCTGCTAGAAAATTTGCTGCCTGTGGAAATCATACTATAAATTTTGTGAAATAAAAGATTTGCCTGTACTGCAAATAACTGGTCAAGACAAAAGACTAGGAGAATGGTACTCAGTGAAGCTACACAGAGCAGAGGCAGAGAAACTCACTAGTGTGGTGATGTTTTATTTGTGCACTCCAATAAAGCTTATCTGAGAATCAAGAGGAAAAAGCCAGTCACTATATTAAACATAAAAGCCAGGCAGTGGTAGCACACACCTTAAATTCCAATACTAGCTAACCATAAAGGTCTGGAGGTGATAGAGCTGGGCAGAGAGAGGAAGTGAGATGGTAGGGTACAGAAATATAGGTGTGAGTACACAGGAAGTAGCTCACTCTGGAGGCTGAGGAGTTGGTAAGGTGAGGTTGGCTGTGGCTTGTCCTATTCCTCTGTTTTCTCAGTTTTCACCCCAAAATCTGGCTCCAGGTTTTTATTAATAAAACCATTTAGCAATCCATCTTACAGACTAGGGCTCGGCCACTACTTGTTTTTATTCCCCAGGGAGGGTACCTACTGAGCAACAGCATTCTCTACATCTTGCTTCTGATTTTTTATGCAAGAAGTCTAACTCTAAAAGGTGAAATTTCTAGTCATCCAAGCACTTAAAGATAGATTTTCCTGTTGTCCTAGTTTAGGATGCTGAAAAGGAAATATTGTGGACTGGGTGGTTTAAGCAGGACGTATGTATTTTTCATCAGTCCGAGAACAAAGTGCACTGAGCGCTGCAGCTGGAATCTATCAAGACAAGTTCTTCCTCACTGTATCCTCACATGATGGAGACCGTAGACTGAGGGAGATAGACACAGCTACAGGAGGGAGGAAGAGCGAGTCCACGTTCTTGTCTGTTTTTTATAAGGGTAATCATTTTACTTGAGGACTTCGCCATCATAGTGTAATGGGCAGATACACTCAACTCGCAGGGCCTGTCAGCTTGTAGGACCCAGCCTTTACCACTGATGCTGGACCCTAGAGTCACCTCAGCTTGATTAGGGTTAGGCACTCTATCTTATACTCTACACTGTCCTTTCTTCTTTTAGCAAAGAGTACATTTCTAAATGCCTGCCTTGGATTTACCTGTTCCTGGCTAGCAAATAAACAAATGCAGAATGTAAGCTTTTTCAAAACACATAGCACTGATCCCTCACCAACCATGTGAAACACCCAATGAATTACAAATCCCCAAAACATGTGAACCTGTCAGAGAGCTGAGTGAATACAGTAGCCTCAAGTCCAAGGATACAGGAGTCCTTCAGTCCAAGGATCCAGGAGACACAAACTTCTCGCCTTGGAAGAGCATGGTAAGGAGAGGGGTAAGCAGTTAGCTACAATTCTAACTATGTTGTTAAAGGCTGCATTCCAGCCAGTGTGACAGACACAAAGGAAGCCCTGTGGGAGCTTACAGCACCGTCACAGCTTCTTTTTATTTCCACCTAGTTTTCAACAACAACAACAACAACAAAATGTCTATGGATAGGATGTGAGAGAGGGTCAAAACACTGTCACACCCAGGTCACAGGTGAGTAAACCAGTGTTGGTGGTTAAAGGTGGGGTGGGAGGAACAGCACAAGACAAACGAAACAAAACACCAAAACATTCCTCTGTACTGCAGGCAGAAAACCAGGCTGGGGCTATTCTGATTCGCCTGGAGCATGCCTTCCTCTCTGGGAAGGTAGAAAGCACATGACCATCACAGATTTGTTGCCTTTGAGAACAGAAAGCATAGTACTGTGAGAACCTGCTTTCAATGCCCAGGCTCACAGCGTTTCTCTAAGATTGATTTCAACAGCATCACAGCGCCCCTTGCTAGCAGCCTTACAAGGAGCATCACATTATCCTGACTACCCATAAAGGAAGAGTGAAGCCGATGAGAAGCTTCCTTCTTTCACATCCATGGTGGCTAAGCTATGAAGCTATGGCTGAGACAGTGAGTTGGGTCAGAAACTCCTAAATCTTAGAGAAGTTCTGTGGCAACTTACCTGCCAGCTGACACCAAAGGCAATTTGATGTTCGTGAAGCATGCATGTTAATCGTAAGCAACTGGAAAGCCGAACTCAGCTTTGTTTCTGACTAGATTGATAGGGCTTTTCTATTGACTGAAAGAGTAGCTCCCATGGTGGGCTTGTAAACTTTCTCAGTCTTTCCTAAGAACACTGCTGACTGATGCAACATACACAGGATTGTTCTCCAGGAGGCATTAGAGAGAGAACAGAAGAGAAGAAATAAAGTAGAGATATCAGGCCATAGATTAAAGAGATCCAAGAATCACATTAAAATACACCTGTACAATTCAAATAGGCATATATTCAAACCTCTGAAAATCAAGATGGAAATGTGAACAGCAGCTAACGGGGCTGAAAACATTATATACAGAAGGATAAAGCTAAAAGCGAACTGGTCACTGTTCATCAGACATGGTTTGTACTAAAGAAAGCTGAGTGACAACCTTAAAGTTGTGAAAAAAATTCCTTATCAATCAAATGCTATGCTGATGAAAATATCCCTCAGATATTAAGATGGAATTTAAGGCAAGCTAAAGTTGGGAGATACTACTGCTATAAAATCTACATTAGAAAGAATCTTAAAAAAACTTCCAGGTGGATAACTTCATATATATATATATATATATATATATATATATATATATATATATATATATATATATATTGAAGAGAAAGAAGATGTTACAGTTATGAAAAATAGTAAATAGGTTGGTCCTAGTTTTATTTTTGACAATAGATAAATGATTAGAGTGTAACAACACATTATTTTGTTAACAGCGTGGGTAAAGTTAGAACATAGGATGATGGTAAGGTAATAGGAGGGAGGGATTGGAATCGTATATTAGAAGGATTTAATACTATACTTGAAGTGCTATGGTATTATTTGAAACTAGATTATAAACTAGAGATATTGCCTATGGAAACCCAAAGCCAAAGGAATAATTGCACAAATAAGTAAACAGTGAAGAAAAATTGAGTCATTAAAAACATACAAACAGTAGGTAGAAAAGGAGAGATAATTAAAGACAGAGTAAAAGAAAGGGGGAAACAATCTAAGCAATGGCAGATTCAAATCTAATCATATCAATACTTGTACGATAGAATGCCAAACACTCCTTTTTACAAGGAGAGACTGACAGACTTGGAGAAGGGAGTAGGCAGGATTTACTTTAATAAATTCATTTTAATGACATAAATATTGTATAAAGATTATGATATACACATTAAGGCAAAAGAAGAGAGACAACGCTGATAACAAATAAATTGGATTTCAGAAAAAAGTGTAGTTCTACAAATGCAAGAAACAGAAAATGATAAAATGGTCAATTTTCCAAAAAAAGCATTCAATTCTTAAATATGTCTTATTAAAAAAAAGAGCTTTAAAAGACATGGAAAAAAAACATGATTGATCAAAAGGAAAAAACAAAGCCACAGTCATCATTAAAGATGGAGAGACTCTTTTTTTCAGCAATCAGTGAAGAAAATAGAGGCGTATCAGTGGACAAGGATGCCCTCAAGAGGCATAGATACAATATCAGTGGACAGGATGCCCTCAACAGGTATAGACACAGTATCAGTGGACAAGGATGCCCTCAAGAGATATAGACACAATATCAGTGGACAGGATGCCCTCAGCAGGTATAAATACAGTATCAGTGGACAGGATGCCCTCAAGAGGTATAGACACAGTATCGGTGGACAAGGATGCCCTCAAGAGGCATAGACCCAGTATCAGTAGACAAGGATGCCCTCAACAGGTATAAATACAGTATCAGTGGACAGGATGCCCTCAAGAGACATTTGGTGCTCAACAGGTCATTTCACCAGCAGCAGTATACTCTTTTCTTTTCCCTATGCATAGAACATTCTCTAGGAGAGACCATATCCAAGACTTTTACTAAACCTTGAGTAATTAAAAGAATTAAAATTGGTAAGTTATGTTCTATGAACGCGGTGGAATTAAAATAAAAATCACTGAAAACCTAGTTGGGTGATTACCAAATATTTGAAAACTAAACAACATTCTTGTAAAAGGCTGCTAGGAGGGGGGAGGGTCTCAAGACAAACTGAAAGTATTTTGAATTAAATGAGAATGAGTATCTACCTAAACTTGATTGAAACAAAACACAATTTGAGAGACATATAAAGTAGTGCTTCAAAAAGTGATGGCTCACATTAGAAATGAAGAAAAGGCTTAAATTAATACAATGTAAGCGTCTAGATCAAGAAGTAGAGAAAATGCATGCAATCTCCACCCCCAAAAGAAAAAAAAAAGCAGGAACTGGGGAAGACACCTGTGATGCTGGGAAGGGCAAGGAAGCCCGTGGACTGACACGTTGATGTCCTGGGGAACATAACAACAGGGAAAAGCTGTTAGACCCAAGTTTTCAATATGACAACAGTTGTGAGATATGCAGTCATGTGCAGAACTGTAGCATCTGCCACTTAGATGTTCATAGCTTCTCCACTCTAGTTATGATGATTACAAAGGTCTCCAGACATTGTCAAATGTTCCCTGGAAGGCGGATATTGCATTCAGTTTAGTATTACTGAATAAGCCATTGATCAGTTTAAAAAAAAGTATGGGGAAGCTATAAATCAACATTGGAAACAACAGAGGTTCAGCACCATTGAGCTTCTTCTTATTAAAAATGATAATAAGGAAAAACATGCAATAATTTCATAATAAATTCAGTATCTTACATGAGATGCACAAGTCCTTTAAAAAAAAGCCAAAGTCACTAAAATAATTAAATAAATTGTTGGAATAGTGCTATTTCAATTTTGGAAAACTACTAACTGTAAAATGTTCTCAAACATGTAAAGTAGAAATGCCAAGACTATACATACTGACCAAGAAAACATATTTTATTACATTTGGATAAATTGTGTTATGGTTTTAAAGTTATTATAATACACAATATTGTTATATAATCTCAGCTTTTATTTCTAACCCACAGTAATACAAATGATATTATATTCTGAAGTCTACTCAATTTATACATTACTTCTATTAGCTTCTCTGTTGAGTTTAGGGTTTTCTACTTAAACTATTAAAAATCTGTAAATAGTGATAATTTCAGATCTTTTCTAAAGTGGGAAACACTCCCTAAGCTGTTCAAGAGAAGTCCTAAAAAACATCATCAATAAAATCTATCATGAACAACCTCTACAGTAAGATGTTAGATAAATGAAATCAGCTGAAAGGACACATCACAATTATGAGGATTATCTAGAAATGCAGGATTCATCTGACATTTGGAAATTTCTAAATGAATTTTATTGTATCAATTCATAAAGGAGAAAATTATAGGACCAAACTCAATTGATCAAGACTCAGGAAAACCCATTGACAAATTCCAAACCCAGTCATGAACTAAATAAGAAACAAAGGAGAACATACTCAAACTGAAAGAAGTCATGTAAAATGTAAAAATGCCACAGCTCACTTCAAACTAAATGGCAAAGACTGCATTATCAAGGTTGGGAATAAAACAAAGATGTCAGCTTTCAACTCTCCTACTCAACATTATACTTTTTCTCAACACAAATTACAGGAAAAATAGATGAAGTATTTTGTGCGTGTGAAAAACAATCTAAAATTATTTTTATTTACAGATTATTAATTACATAGAAAATTAGCATAAAAGATAATAGAACTAATGTATGAATTTGGTAGATTTTAGGGCATAAGATCATCTGTATTATTGTACATCAGTAATAAAATTGAAATTATATTACAGTACTGTATAGCATAACAATATTAAAACCATAACACATTTTCTGAAAATGTAATAGGGTGTGTGGATGATTTGACTACTAAAAAGGGAAATTGAAAACTAAGTAAATGGAAAGATTTATAGTGATTGTAGTTAGAAATACTGAGTTTGGAATACCCCGTGTGGTTATGATGTCAGTTTTTCAAAAGTCTATCAGCTTGGAGAGTTTTATAGACATTCACAAGGTCAAAGCTGGGGTATTCATTCTCTGTTGTTGAAGTCTCAATGCCAATTTACAATAATCCGAGTGATGTGATATTAGAGAGAATCAACCCAGCCAAACGGAAGGGAACAGAAAGCTAGCATCGGTCCTACACAACCGATTTGCAACACTGACACCACGGAAAGCCAATGTAGACTCTTTCCATAAATGGTTCTGAAATTGGGCATTCTTATGAAAGAAATCCCACTGTATACTAAAATGTAAATCTGAAAACTATAAAACTTCTATTTAAAATAAAATATTTCATACCTTTTATTAAGCTAGCCATTATTTATTAGAACACAAAAAAGACTAATTAATAAAAGAAAAATTGACAACATGGACTTTGTTACAGTTCATCTTCTGAGGGAAACAACAGTTGTTAAGTAGTCATGAAAGAACAACTATCCACAGCATATAAATGACTCTCATAATGTAGTAAATGAGGGAAGCAATAGGAATATCATCACATACATGAAATAGCTGGTCACTAAATTTATAAATAAAACACTAAGGATTAAAAAAAGATTTGACTTACTGAAGATGATAATACAGATGGAAAAATCATGAAAAGATTTCAGCAGCATTTATAAGTAGGAAATGAAGATTATAACCACAACCCACCCACATAAATGGCTATGATTTTAAAAATAGGATTGTCCTATATGAAGGAGATCTCCGCAGAGCAGGGGATTCCTCCTAGGCTCAGGTTTAGGCACAGAACACACCCAAGAGATCCTTTATTAAGTGAGGAAGAAAAGTTAAAGTGGCTACTTTATTACTCAGACAGAAAACAGCAGCAAATGACCTTACAGGGATAGTTTTTTGGGGGGAGGGGCAGGGGTAGTCCACTGCCAATGGCAGAGCCTAACATCATAATGAGAAATGTATGACAGAGCAAAGCTACTAGCCACCTCGTGGCCAGGAAGCAGAGAGAGCTCTTGAACACTGGTGGACACTGGGGGAAAACAGCTCATCTTCCTGAGTATATCTGAACTCTAGTAAAGTGGACTCAAAAACCATAGAAATAAATCTCGGTTTAAGACTGGATTTTTCTACATTGCCACTGTTTGAAATACATTCAATAAAGAGTGTCTGATGAGGCAGGTGTCGTTTTTAAGGGGAGAAAAAAAGGAAGGTCTGTGTTGGAATGAGCTAGGATGTGGTGGGATATTTTAATTGGGCATGTTAATTAGGGTAACCAAAGGGGTCTTCTGATTGCTGGACTTTAATACTTCGATAGCTGGACCTTGGTAGTCAGCCTCAGGAGGAGGAAGTGGCCAAATAAGGGAATAAACCTTGGGAGCTAGCTTCAGGAGTGTAAGCTCATGTTTTTAGCAAGGCAAAGGGAGTTGGGGAGAAGGACAAGGCTTATCAGAGCCACAAGCTCAAGTGGACTAGTGTCCCTTCATCATAAATGCTTACAATGATATGGCATAAATGGAAATGCAACACACTTCCAAGTAAAGACGACTTTACTCAGTCTCTGGAGAGGTTTGATAGTGTATGTGCCACACTGAACCATGGTTCACAAGCACTCTACCACTGACTTAGATTGCCAGCCATTAGCATTTTAAAACAGATATTGAAATGCAAACAGATACATTGCCATGGTGACACTGTCAGGTATACAGGTGTATGAGTTCTGGCAAATGCATACATACATCAATACAAAACCAGATGCTAGAACATGTCGATCTCTCCAAATCCTTCTCATTGTCTCTGGTCACCAATTTCAGACCTAACAGGTCTGTTCTCTATTAATAATTTTATTTTTCCAGAAGGGCATCCCAATGGATTCATGATGTGCACCTGCTTGAGATGGTCTTTTCTTTCTTAGTGCACCTGAGACTCACAGATACTGTTCACTGATTTTCACTGAACAAAGGCACCAGGGTTGGCTTATTCACTCAATTGATGGACATCTCAGTTTTTCACAGATGTTTGCCATAAGAATAAAGTCAGCCATTCTGACAGGCATAAGGTGGTATCTCAGAGTTGTTTTGATTTGCATTTCCCTGGTAATTAGGGATGTTGAGCAATTCCTTAAATGTCTTTCAGCCATTTGAGTTTCCTCTGTTGAGAATTCTCTGTTTAGTTCTATAGCCCATTTCTTAATTGGACTGTTGGGCATTTTGATGTCTAATTTCTTGAGTTCTTTATATATTCTGGATATCAGTCCTCTGTCAGATGTGGGGTTCTTGAAAACAGGACCCCAAGAAAGACACAGGGATTGCCCAATGACAGAAAAATGGATGAGATCTACATGAACAACATGGACATGAGTGGGGGTAATGAAGGGCAAGGGTCGAGGGAAAGAGAGCTTAGGGGAGCAGGAAATCCCAGCTGGATCAAGAACAGAGAGGGAGAATAAGGAATAAAAGACCATGATAAATGAAGACCACATGAGAATAGGAAGAAGCAAAGTGCTAGAGAGGCCCATAGAAATCCACAAAGATACCCCCACAACAGACTACTGGCAATGGTCGAGAGACAGCCCAAACTGACCTACTCTAGTGATAGGATGGCCAAACACCCTAATTGTCATGCTAGAAACCCCATCCAATGACTGAGGGAACCGGATGCAGAGATCCACAGCCAGGCCCCAGGTGGAGCTCCAGGAGTCCAATTGGTGAGAATTGTTGAGACCAAGGTTGGATAAAGAACAGGGACAAATAGCCAAATGAATGGAAACACATGAACTATGAACCAATAGCTGAGAAGCCCCCAACTGGATCAGGCCCTCTGGATAAGTGATATGGTTGATTAGCTTGATCTGTTTGGGAGGCATCCAGGCAGTGGTACTGGGTCCTGTGCTCAGTGCATGAGTTGGCTATTTGAAACCTGGGACTTATGCAGGGACACTTGGCTCAGTCTGGGAGGAGGGGACTGGACCTGCCTGGACTGAATCTACCAGGTTGAACTCAATCCTCAGGGGAGTCTTTGCCCTGGAGGAGATGGGAATGGGGGGCAGGAGGGGGGAGAACAAGGGAATCTGTGGCTGATATGTAAAATTAAATTAAAAAAAAGAATAAAGTCAGCACAAACATTTTTACAATGTCTTTGTGTGGCCATACATTTTCAGTGGTAGAGTGCTTGTCTGGCATGCACAGGCTCTGTGTTCCATCTGTGAAACATAAGCAAATAAATGTACAAGTAAATATATAAATAAATGGTTAAAGGTGGTTTATGAGACCTAGTTTGAATTTTATATACTGTGTATGAACCATTCAAAGCTCAAGCTATTTTCTTTATTTTACATTACTAGTGAAGACCAGAGACACATTTTAAAACAACACTGCGCTAGTGAAAGGCAAAAGGTATAAAATATTCCAAAGGCTCTGTCTGTCTGTCTGTCTGTCTGTCTGTCTCTCTCTCTCTCTCTCTCTCTCTCTCTCTCTCTCTCTCTCTGTCTGTCTTCTATCATCTGTTTATCTGTGTGCATTCACATGTATTTGGGCACATGTGTGTACACTTGTATATGTGTAGGGAGGCCTGAAGTTAACAGCCAACATATTCCCTGATTCCACACCACTTTATTCAGCAGGGTCTCTGCTGGTTCTAGCTTGTCTGGTGGTTCTAGCTTGTCTAGCTAGCCAGTTTGCTCAGGGATCCCCTGTCTCTGGCTCCTAAGTGCTTTCATTACATAGTAGCCACCATGTTGTGTGGGTTTTGGAGATCTGAACTATGGTTTTCACACTTGTATGCAAGGGCTTTCCCTTCTGAACTGTCTCCCCAGCCTCCTAACACACCTTCCTACCTTGAAAATATCATAAAGACAACTAGACAAAGTGGAAAATATAGTTATGTCTACATACCTATCTTTCTGCATATCACCTAAATCCTTATTCAGCAGGGATTAAGTTTCTACCAACATTTCAGAGTGTTTTATTTCAGGTATTTCTCTTTTATTTAACTATGGGGTTCTGAGAATCAAATACTGGGCTTTGTGCCCACTAAACAAGCATTCTACCAACTGAGTTATACTCTCCAGCCCTCACTTACATTTGTAAAAGATCTATGTGTTTATGTGGTGTGTGTGTGTGTGTGTGTGTGTGTGTGTGTGTGTGTGTACGCGCATGCGTGCATGTGGTCATCCAATGTCCTCCATCACTATCCACTTGTTCTTTTAAGGTAGGGTCTCTCTCTGATCTTGAGGTTTAAATCTTCTCAGCTAGGCTGGAAGCTGGCACTCTCTACAGATCCTGGCATTGTATGTGTATGCTGAGTGCCCGGCTTATGCAGGTACTGAGATCCCAATTTTGGGATCTATGAGATTACCCTCATGACTGGGTAATCTGTAAACCCTGACCTTTTCCCTCAGCCCCCAGATATTGTCACTACGCATAAACACTAACATATCCTGACAGTAACTTTACTTTGATGTGTAAAACAGCATCCATGTCCCATTATCTTTTCTGCTCTCAGGATATTTGGAAACTGAAAATTTCTTCTTATCAGGTGGTCTTATTACCATAAATAACCAATGAGTTACAAAACAAAATGGTGAGGCTGTGTGTTCTCTTTTTATTTATTTAATTTTCCACCAGTTTGCTAGTTCTCTGCATTTGTTGAGCCCCTACCCAGCTCCTTTCTTTCAGTTTGCTGTATATACACTTGGAAGTAAGAATGCATGGCATTAATATGTTCAGTGCGGTGTGAAACAGAATGCTTAGTTTCTCTGTTCCTTTTGTATTGTCCTTACTTTGAACCAGAGACCACTCTCCTTCTTTTCCTGCCCCTTTTTATTTCTGATAATCTCTTGATTCTATCATTTTTATTCAGCTTGAATCTGCATAAGCGTGTGAAAGTCTTAGAACTATTGATGGATTTGATTGGTCACTACTTCCTAAGCAAAGGTAATAATTCCATACAAAAGGCTGAATCTTTAAGTGAAAGTGAGCTGGATGGATATCTTAAGATATATAAAAAGGGTTTATTATGAATTTGTAACTTTTTTGAGTCAGGGTCTCACTATGTAGCCTTGAGTGGTCAGGAAATCATTATGAACATAAAATTTCTAACTTAGCTTTTATGACTAAACAAACATTAGAAACACTGCCATGTTGAAAAAATTCCATTTTTTCCCCTACTGAATTAAAGTAACATTTACCTTTGCCATTGAGGACAGACAGAGACCTACACAATGATTCATTTCATGACCTTCAAAAAGAAAAAGCCAAGTGCGTCACCTTATAATAAAACAGGAGACTGAAGAGACAGGTCTCATTACCATGAAGGTCAGCAACCATAATAAAACAAACATTTTTTTTATTAATGCACAATTTCAAAAATGTTTCAGCAACAAAACAGGCATAAGAATGACATTCCATATTAAGTTAGGAAAGAAATGCACCTCTCATTAAGTCTAGAATCTGAGCACAGATAGGAGTGTCTGTCCAAACAGCATCAGGGCAGGCTCACCTTAGAAGTGGTATTTTAACCAGGATCAAAGAGCAAAGAAGCCAATTAAGGCTCCTCTAAATTGTCAGTTAATGTTTTAGAACCAATGAAAGGTGGAAAATTGGTGCATGTAAAAATACATTTTTTTTTTTACTGTACCACATTTTATTTTAAAATTTAGGCCTTCCAGAAATACCATAGTTTTTCACAGAAGCAACCCTGGGGATCTGCTTCTGCGAAACTGTCTTGAGGTTTTGTTGTGAGACCAGCTCTCCAACTACTGTGTTTTAGAACTGTGTGATACAATAAGTTGCTATTGTCAGTGCTAAAATCAACTGGCAGTCTGTCTTTCCATATCTGACCTGGGTTCTACTTCCACAAGGAAGTCTACATGACCTAGAAACACAGGCTGACCTGGCAAAGACAGACAATTCCTTGGATGCTGAATCTAATTTTCTTCATGAACATGAAAGGATCTAAAGCTTCTTCCATTTTGAGTATGCAGAAATAGGGTAGAAATTTTTCTAGAAACAGGTATGTTCTCCACAGCTTTCAGCACTGGTATTAGTCATGATGGGTAAGCAGCCAGAGGAAAGCAATTTCACATAAGGATTAGTTATAAAGGTGTCAGAAGAGCCGTGCAGCAAAGGAAAGTGAGGTGACCTAGATGTTACCATCTGCAAAAAAGACTCTGCTGCTTTCTCTGTGCAGGATGGCCAAAGCAGAAAATAGATTTACCTAAATCATGGAGCTTGGTCAGATGGTTAGAGCCAGCATCACCAGGGAGCAGCCCAGAAGAGCTGGGCCTTATATAGAAAGATTGAGCACCAGGAGTTGGAACTACCACAGAGGCTCATCTTTCCCAAACATGACACCTAAAGCAATCAGAAGGGACACATAATCATTCCGGTCATCTTCCACATCTGTCCGTTTCGAGCATCTTAGTGCCAAAGCCTATCAGAAGACAACTTTATAAGGAAGCCTAAGTAGTGGGAAATTCAGGGGTCAGGATGGGTGGAGGCATGCAAGGTGTCCAATTTAAGAGCAAACAAAAGACCAAATCATTATGGTCATGGATGATATTACATGCCTCCATGATAAACTTCTGAGATTATCAAAATTTATTGGCAAAAATTGTGAACCACACAACTCCAGTCTTTTTTAAAGGGCTATGATAAATAAATAAAAACCTTGTAGTAGGAGAAAAAATGAAGTGCTCTTTTTTTTATTATTACTTTACATTTATTTACTTATTTTACATCCCTACCTCAGTTTCCCCTTCTTCCTCTCCTCCCATCATCTCCTTCACCTCCACTCTGCACCCCCCATCCTTTCCTCCTCCATTTCTGCTCATAAAAAGGCAGGCCTCCCATGGATATCAATAAAACATGGCATATCAAGTTGCAGTAAGACTAAGTACTCCCCACCCCATTAAGGCTGGACAAGTCAACCCAGTATGAAGAATAGGGTCTCAAAAGTCAGCAAAAGGGTCAGAGACAGCCCCTGCTCCTACTGTTAGGGGTCTCACAAGAAGACTAATCTACATATATGCAGAGGGCTGGTCAATCCTTTGCATGCTTCCTGGTTGTTCGTTCAGATTCTGTGATCAACTATGAACTCAGGTTAGTTGATTCTGTGGATTTCCTTGTGATGTCCTTGATACCGCTGGGTTCTATGATGATGCTTCCTCCCTCTCTTCAGCAGGATTCCCTGAGCTCGGCCAATGTTTGATCTCTGTATCTGTTTCCATCAATTGCTGGATGAAGCCTCTCTGATGGCTATTGGGATAGGTTAAAGAGCGTTTGGAGATCAGTGGTCTAGAGGAAACAGCAGGCGAGAGGATAGCAGCACTGTCTTGGCACAAGTGATGCTGAGTTAAAGATGAGGCTGCAGAGTTGCCAGAGGCCTATGCTGGTAAAGATCCATCAGAGCACACGATATGGCTGACATAGACAAAGCAGGCTGCACTCCTGAAATCTGCTAGAGAGAGAGCATGATATGACTTCCTGGACTTGTTTGTATACAATGATAAGCATTGGAACCAGTCTTTTGGAAATGAAGGGTAGTTACTGAAACTTAGAGAAATAGAGAGCTCTACTATTCATATGTAATATGTACATATGTTAACAATAATGGTTTATAAAAAGTGCTAGTATCTACTGGGCATTTGTGTTCTGAACACGGTGGTGTAAGGAGAGTATCTTGTTTAACTCTCATAGAGTAGGTTTTCTTCTTACTCATAGTTCAAGAGAGTAAAAGTAAATCAAGTCACACAGATGGGAGAGGCAGACTAGAGCTTGAGCTTAGACTACCTGACTTCAGAGGTTTCTGGCTCAATCATCGACCATGCTATGCTTTCCCACTACACAAAGTTTGTAGTGTGCTTATATAACTTTATCATTTTAAAAAATCAGCCACATTTCAGTTCTTTAAAGGGATAAATTTGGAAGATATTTCTAGGTCATGCCCATTACAGAAAGAAAGCTACGTTTTTCAAGATGTGTGCATGCCCCCTAAACCACCAAAGGAAAAGAGAGATGTACATCAACTGACACCCCCAGGGTGGGTACTCGTTCTCTATTCAGTCTGGCCAGATGCCATCCATCTGGCTGTACATCCTGCTTGGCTTCTTTAGTAATCTATCTCATTGAAGCAGTGTGCATCACAGCCTACTACTTGGGAGCCCTCTTCAAAACAGACATAAAAACTCTGCAGATGTGATCACACTGATGAAAAGCAAGGAAGTTTCTCTTTAGGAAGTACTGCCAAGCATCTCATACCATCTGAACAGATAATGCCAGGAAGGAGAACTTTCACATTGCTTGAAGGTTTGAGCATTTCTTCCTGATACTCCAGTGTTTGATGACTGAAAGATTCTAAGATACGCCCTCACGGCTCAAATTTCAGCTGCTGCTTGTCTTAATGTAGCTGTCTTTAGAATTTTGTTTCTGAAGGAAGTCAGCAGGCCGACTTCAGCTGTTGGTAGATATTCCAAAACAGATTTCTTTTTACTTAGGGAAAAACACATCCAGGACTTTACACTACCAAAATGCATGAGAAATTAAGTGGCTCAGTTCTTTATGAGTATGGTGGGACAGCTAGCTCCTGTGAGCCTTGATCTTCTTAGCTGTCTATCATAATTAATTTGTTAGCTAAGATACAAAAACATGAAGTAGAAAAGAAACAAAGTTACTAGCTGGAATCCACAATACAATTGTCTTTCTTTCACTTTTAAAATGGAATTTTCAAGCTATAAAAGCAAGCTATAAACAGAAAGAAAACGTTTGTTAAATGGCTATCAAATGAAAAACAGGTTCCTGGAATATGTGAAGTATTGTTAAAACTGAAAAATCACCATGATGATTTTTAAGAAAATGAAGTAAGATTTAAAAAGATTTAAACATATTCTTCACTAGAAAAGGTGTGCAGATGATATGAAGATAAACAAACACTAAATATAGCTTTGTAGTCAGAAGTTTCTCTGGTCCTACCCAGCCCTGAGGTCTAGATGAATCTCTCTCACCCATGGTCCTGCAGTCACTTATAAAATAATTACTCAGAGGCTTATATTAATTACCAACTGCATGGTCCATGGCTCAAGCCTCTTCCTAGGCAGCTCTCATGATGTAACTCAACCCATCTCTATCAGTCCATGGGCTGCAGCATGGCCTTGGCACCACTGGTCTGCTGACATCCTGCTGTTCCTTGGGCGGCAGGTTCGCATCTCTCCCCACTCCACCCTTCTCTCTGTATCTCTGCTTGAATTACTGCCTGGCTATAAGCTTTCTTGCCATAGACCAAAACAGCTTTATTCATTATCCAATGGGAACCACACACATACACAGCATACAGAAGGAAATCCCACAGCACTTCCCCTCTTCTGTCCAACCAAAAAGAAAGGTTTCAACTCCAACATAGTAAAATTATATATAACAAAACAGTAATCAAGCAAGAATTACAGTTACAGTGTCTAGTCTATTAGTATTTGGCAAAATTAAAGAAAATATATTCTATCATCTATCCTACTTTTGAGAGTCTAAAGTCCTATATCCAATTTCTCTTTTATCATGACTAAGGAAAGATATAATTATAACTATCTAGTCTTCATCTCCATCAAAGATCTCAGAAGGATATAATATTACCTGAGTAAAAAGGAAGTGCATTTCAAGCAACTTTCATAATTCCAGAAATGACAGAAACATCTGGCTGCTTGAACATTCAAAGTTCCTCTACAATGTTGGGGCCTGTAGACCTAGATTCTCTTGCATAGCTTTCAGTGAAGCAGGAAATTTTAAGGATTGCTCTGTTCATTCTGGCAAAGTTCATCAGTCTCTTCTCCCCATGTCCTGCAGAATGTCTGGCAGTTTCTTCTGCAAAGCAGGAACCTGAAGGACCATCTCACCTTGCAAAGTTTAATGGTCACCCTCCTATGGGTCCTGCATACCTAGTTTTTTACAGCATACTGTCAAGCAGTCGAAGCAAGGGCACCTTTTTTCCCAGTGGTTAAATTTGACACAAAGAAAGCAAACTTTATAATGAGTTTCTTTAATGCCCTTCATCCTCTTTGAAGTAATTGGTGCTGCCAGGAGCAGATGTGTCTCAGTGTCCAGAAAAGTCTAAGTTCTTAAAACATTTAAATGCCATGTTTTATAGGTCTATGAAGTGTTTGAAGATTATTTATCCATCTGACATATGTTTTTGTAAATCTGGACAACCTAACTAACATAACTATAGAAATGACAAGCATGGGTGACGATAGTTCTGTAAGCCTTCTCTACCTAAATAACCTAAGGACTAAGGCTTCACATTAACAAGGTAAACAGTCTGTAAACAGATGTATTGTATAAGGACAATGACCTCAAAATTGTGACAATACACAAAATATTTATTTTCTTCTCTAAACCCAAGCATGTTGTTAAAAGAAAAAAAGTTAAGAGGTTCTGTCTCATATCAGAGGAGAGGAGAGAGGTGGCTCAGTGGTTAGGAGCACTGACTGATGTTCCAGAGGAACTGGGTTCAATTCCCAGTTCTTCAAGAGTCTGATCACGCCAGGATAACAATTAATTAATTAATTAATTAATTAAAATTAATTTAATTAATGGGAGAAGGCAGTAGGGAGAAGGGACCGTGTGATCCCTCTCTCCTCCTTTATAAGAGGTCATGTAACAGCAGGAAGCACCGCCTCCTTTGGGTCCAATAGCCCAAGGTCATGGGCGGAGCAAATACCACTACGTTGCTTAATATCATTGTTTATGGGAAAATACGCGTGGACCATGGGAGATCAGAACACAATTAGCACAGCTAATATTAAAAGCATGACTGTCCTAAGTGATTGTAATATCATGGGACAAATGAGAGTTGCCTGTATTTTTCAAGGGAGTGCAAGATTTTATTGTCACGTTGAAAAATACCCTGGAAGTTTCTTTTACAGTTATATATACATTTACCGTATGAGTGGCAAATTCAAAGCAGACTTTTGATGTCTGTGTCATTAAGGTTAGCAATGGATAAGGCAGAGAGACAGTTAATGCTTCACCACCACAGAGTAAAAACATGATCTTCGGGAACAGAGTCCTCGTCTTTGCTAATAATCAGCTGCACTCCGTCTCTGCCTGTGGTGTGACACTAGTGACTGAGTGTGTGCACAAAGCACAGCGTTAGCTGTGAAGCACTCGACTGGATATAGAATATATTGAGTCACTTCCTTGCCATGGAAGCTGTATATTGTGACTTTATAAGGGTCTAATTTATCTTAAAAGGCCTCACCGACTATATTTAGTGTGCCGAACACTTTATTGCTGACGTGGAAAGGAGAATTTTAAAAGAATAAAGAACTTTTGTTTATGATTTTAAGAAGCCGTGACATGCTGACTCTGTGGCCCAGAATGACTGAACACTCCTTCACACTTCACAACAGTGCTGTCATCTGTCTCCACTTAGCACAAGGGGAAACTGAGGCTCAGGGCAGACATATAACTTTCTCAAGGTCACAGTGACTAGGTGGCAGGAAGGAATCTGAAGGCAAGACACACTTTAATACTAATGCCTTTGCCACCAGCCACTCTGCTGCTGACCCAGCTGGCTGCACTTCCAACCTTTCTGACTTTTATTGCATCCACAGCAAGCTATTAGTTTGTTTTTTTCCTTAACGACTTGCCTTACTACTAAAACCTAAAAATAGGAAGAAAGAAAAGTAACATTGCCCTTCCACAAGGACATTTGGACTCTAATGAATAATCCCTTTAAAAAGATGAAAATTAAAAACGATAACCATATTCCAAATCCAGAAGGATGAGAAGTGTGTGTGTTGCCACACAGGCCTGTCAGACTCTGACAATGAAAAGAGAAGCTGGTATTTGTTTATAGTTCACAGGAAGAGGACAGGGATGATGACAATAATGAAAATGATGTAGACCAGGCTGGCAGCCACCAGTGAGAACCTCTGAACAAGAAAGTTGTCAGCTTTTCTGTCTAAACAGATATAAACTTTAAAGAAACTTCAGAAAACTACTACTTATTTGAATCATCACATTAATATACCTAGTATAATAACATATTATAAAAACATGGAAGCATCTTGCAAAATAATTTAAATTCAGTTG
Source organism: Peromyscus maniculatus bairdii (assembly GCF_049852395.1). Taxonomy (NCBI): domain Eukaryota; kingdom Metazoa; phylum Chordata; class Mammalia; order Rodentia; family Cricetidae; genus Peromyscus; species Peromyscus maniculatus. The sequence continues at coordinate 26,117,142 of NC_134853.1, forward strand.
GTCTTTATTTTAAAAGAAAAATAATTTCAGTCACTATTAAAACCCTCTTTTCTTCCACCAGCCCATGTTCATCAATGGACCAGTTTTGGTCATGAGATTGGGCCAGGTGTTTACCTTGTCTTATGTTCCTGGGACAAAGCATGGATCTGTAACCATAGCTGTGGCACGCCTCTTAGCTGCATCATAGCTAAGTATCATGCTTAGTGCAGGTCCAGCCACAGAAGCCGGTAGGCTAAGATTTGACGTTTTCAGTCTCTTCTCATCGTGAGCCATGGCTTCCAGGTCAGTTTCTGACTTTATTTAGATGAACTAATGCCAAAGCATAGAAGATCAGTACTTCTGTTTCTCTAGACAGCCTTGTCACAAAGGTTCACAGACAGCTGTGAGCAAAATTTGTAACCTCTTTACTTCTTTCTATGTTCAGTTATTGAGTTCTTGCTGTTTCTGTCACAGGGTGCATCATGAGTTTTACACAAAAAATTTTCATTGTAACAACCATTTCACAAATAAAAAAAGTCCTGCTAGGTCTTGATGACTTTGAACATAATCACGGAGTAAAGGACTGATTGGAAATGAAACTCAGGTCTGCCTCCTGCTCCCAAACCCCATGCTCTTGACCCTTTCCCCGTGTGTTTCTGGTTTTCCTTCTAGACTCTGGCCACCATGTATTCCTGTTGACACTTCTAGTCTCCAGGAAAGCCAATTAGCATTACCACCTTAAAGGATTAAAATGAATTTCCAGCTAAGAATAGGTATATTCAGTGTAACATGGTAGTTATGACTATAGCTCTATAGTCAGACTATGAGGATTCAATGGTGAACTCCAGTTTATGTCTATATAGACTAGTTGTGAGCCCTTGCTAAGTCTGCAAAATTTGCTAAAAATTCAACTTCACTATTTATAAGAACACTAGTATGACTTGAAGGTACTGGTTATGAGGATTAATAAATAAAATAAATGAAATACTTAGCATTTTCTTGACTCATAATAAATTTCAATAATATTAGTATGGTACATCTACTCTTTTAAAATAATTTGTACGTAAGACTTTGGAAATTCTGAAAGCCTGGTCAGAAATGTACTTGAATTAAAGTCTTTAGTTATTGTAAGAAACTTTAGATAATATTTAAACCTTTTCTGCACATTGTTGTAATGTACACAATATATACTACTATATGCTGTAGCATACACATCATTGTTAATTTGTCATCAGAAGTCATATACCTATCCTAACCTTTCTATTCCTTCCATACATGTGGTCAGTTTTTAAGCTGAACAACATGGTATTCCCAATATAAGTGACTTGTTTTACACAGGCTCACTCCTGCACAACTTCCCATGCCCATCACATCTATCTCTAGGCTGGCGTCCAATGCCACATTTTCCATGATCTCCTTCAGTGTTTTCCCTTACAGGGTTGTTTCTCATCTTTATCACACATCAGAATCACCCAGAGATCTTATTTCAGGAGTGATTGCTATACTCGGCCTCAGAGTTTATGATCCACAGGGATAGAATATGTCCTGAGAAACTGCATTTCCAAGAAGCTGCCAGGTGAAGCTGCTGACGGAACCCAGTCACTCCATTTTGCTGACATTGCCTTGCTTACTCATACCATTTACTATTGTTGACTTTGCATTTCAGTGGCTCAAGTTCATGTCAAATATCTTTTCAAGAGTAAAGTACTTGAGAGTAAGATCTGAGGATAATTACATTTTTATACCTCTCCTGATATTAGCAGATTCTGTGCCAGGGGAGCTTTTCCATTACATTTTTAAACAAGTGAATGTTAGTGGCACTGTAGACTTCTCTAGTGTTGGAGTCTAAAGAAGTTGAAACACTTTGAACTCATAGGTGTGGTCTCACTTTTGGATGGAAAAGAATCCTGATAATATTAATAAAAATTAATATTTATTGATCACTTGTTAATTGCAAGATTCTGATGGGTGAATTTTATACATATTATTATTTCATCTTCAGCATAATCATTGATAGATAGGTTCTATTACTCTTCCTATTTTATTAACAAACCACAACCCTTAGAGATAACAAATAATTCTGAAAGTTCAGCTGGGTAGTAAGGACATCTGGGATTTAAACCAGGCTGACTTTGTTCCCAAATCCCTCTACTCTACTGATGAGGAGGCTTCACAAAGCTATCGGTTTCCCTCTCCATCAGTAGTGGGTAGCAGTGGTCTCTGTTAGCAGGGATAGAAGGCACGATAATTATTTTGATATGTTCATAGGTTTGGCTTCCTGTGATTCATGTCCTTTATGGACTAAACTTACAAATATACAGTGCTTAACCTGCAATCTCATCAGAAAAATATTACCTGATTATACATCCAAGGAATGAGTAGCCTTGGTATTTTCAGCTTATTAATCAACACGACGATTATCACATCCATTTCCAATGATTATCACGTCCATTTCCATCAACTTAAAATGATGAAAATTGAAATAGCATCTAAGATGCCAAAAAATGCTGGTGTTGGTGGGGATGTACTGAGCATAAGCACACTGTCTGAGCAAAAGAAAACTGAAAGAGAAACAAACAAAATCCAGAGTTACTACAATTAGGAAAAAAAATTGCTCCAAAATCATTTTAAAACTCTTAATTGCTTTTTATAAAACTACAGTTTCTGGGGCTGGAGAGATGGCTCAGTGGTTAAGAGTACTGACTGCTCTTCCAAAGGTCCTGAGTTCAATTCCCAGCAACCACATGGTGGCTTACAACCATCCGTAATGAGATCTGGTGCCCTCTTGTGGCATGCAGGCAGAATACTATGTACATAATAAATAAATAAATCTTTAAAAAAAAAAAAAAAACTACAGTTTCTAGTACTGAATAGAAACACTCAGATTCAAAGTGATGCATTTGTTGTAACATTATCCAAGCCAAAACTGTCTTCATGTGAAGACTGTAGTTAAATAGGCATTTCCAAATGGCTTTAAAGCATCGTGTTTTGTGGCTACTTTACTTGAGTTTTAGTCCATGTTAAGAAAAATATGTGTTTCAAAAGAGGAAAAGGATGAGTGGTTTCTGCTATGAGACAATGGAGCAGGGGTCTGGTTCTAAGCCATCCCACATGGAGAGGGACCCAAGAAGGCAGGAGGTGTAGATGGAAACATCTAGAAAAGCCCTGAAACCTGCAATGTGGTCTGAATATTCCCCAGCTAACCCCTGAGCTGCGGCTCATTACTCGGCTGTAATTAGTGAAACACCCTGCTGCTACACCGTTTCGAACTGTGAGTTTCACTCTATTAAAAAGTAGATGAAAATTAGTATAAACCTGGCAGCTATATTTGATTATCCCTTGGAGTTTTTGCAGCCATGATTCTGGAAAATTGTATGAGATTCCCGGGGCCATGCCATTAACTCCAAATAAAAGACATGACTGATAAGGTTGGTTGCTTAATGGTACCCAATAGTTTTATGGACATTATGGAAAAATTTGTTGTGGTACAAATGAGGTAATTAATATTTTTTTCTAGTTTATGAAATTTTCTTGAAATGGTGATGAAGAATATCTAGAGGGGATGAAGTCAAATAAAACGTATCTCTATTGAAATATCAATCTGTGAAGGGAAATGGGTTTGTTTAGAGTCATAAAAATCAACAATAAGCATCATTAATATAGTCTCTGAGTTTAACTGGAAAATATCAAGATCTCACTAGTTCCCCAGTAGAGAACATTATTGAATGAAAGAGGACTGAGCTTCAGAGAAAAAAATTCTCCCGTGGTACCACCCCACTTCTTGTTTCTCATTTTCTTACATAATAGCTTTTGACATTAGTCTCCATTCAAAAACATGTATCTCCAATGTGATACAAACATCATCCTTTTAATTGATAGTTACATGAAACTAAACATTTTCTCCCAACTCTCAATAATGCTAAAAGTATTTTCTCTAAAGACTGTGGGAATTCTTTTGGACTCTTCCCACTGGCAACTTTGAATGACTGACAGCCAATTACAAACTGCAGGTTGATGAGAGGAAGTGTCACAGGACAAGGAAAGGAAATTAAAAAAAGAAGAAACCTGAGGGAGGTTGCCACAGGAGGAGTCAAAGGCAAGCCAGAAGCGCAGCATGTGTACCTCTTTCTAGGTGGCTGGAGCTTTGAGAATTTTTTCTTTTTACCTCAAAAGATATATTTTTCACATTTTATCATTTTCCGCCAGGAACACTTGGTTACCTTCTCCTCTGTCTCAGAGTCTTACTCTGTGACCTCCATTTTCCGCCAACATCAAGGCTTGGAGAAAACATCAGTTTGCTGTTTCCACAAAAGCGAAATATGCAGCAAATCCTAAATGCGCTGGGCACTTTGCACCTGCAAACCCCTGAACCTTCACTTGTCAGATTAAAGGTGGAGTTCAAGCTGGGAGAGATGAAGCATGACAACCATATCTATATATGTACAGACCACAAATATAAATGTTTGACATATATAACCTCTTCGTCCTCCTGTGATTTTAGCACTTCGTCCCTCTTGCCATAAGTTAAAAAAGAAAGCCAATGAAGTCACTTTGGGTGAGGAAACCAAATCTAAATGAACCCATATTCATGGAGAAAAGAAAAGACAAGAAAATATTATGTTTGTAAAATACCTGCCCATCAAAAAAAAGTAGATGTAAGTAGCCCACTTAACTCATAGCTACATAGCTATGGCCTCATTTTTCCCCATCCACAGCATAGGAAAATCTTAAGTCCTTGTCATTGGAACAAATGCCTGCTTGTGGGCCCTGGGTTTCTCAGGTTGTTTTGAGGCTTTCCAAAGGGCTAATATAATGTCCTTGATTTTTAAAAACAAATGATTACTTGAAGTTGATAGTGAAACCAGTGGAATAGATAGGAAAAGACAGGGAGAACTCAGAGACACATACACAGACAGATTTGTCGTTTCCTCAGCATCTTCTGTTTTTTCAGGGTCCTTTGTCTGCTTGCTCTTGGATGCCCTCTGGTTGGTATCTGATGCTGATGATGTAGTTGCTGAGTGAATGGCAGTAGGAGGGATTTTGTTCTTTGCCTTCACAGCAGAAAGACTTAGATCCAAGAGAGAATTGTATCTGGTCCCTAGCTAGTCCAGGAACCCTTAGTTACCTCAGTAGGCTGTAAGGCCATGTGGAATATGCTGTTGTATTCTAACCTGTAGGTGATGGAGGATTCTGGGATGCTGCATAGACTCACTGTATTTATATTTGTCCTTTGTATTCCAACAGGTTACCACAGAGCACTTTGTCAGGAGTCTCCTTCCAGACACTGAGAACTCTTTTGATTTGATTACTGTCCCCAGCCCTGCTCACATATCTCTCCTAAAACTGGAACACTGGGCTCCCTTGTCTAAAATTTGCTTCTTTCTTTCTTGCAATAGGCAGAGTCAGACAGGAAGTAGACAGGAAGGATCCAGAGACAAGAGGAGAACTGAACTTCCTCTCTTTTTCCCAAATTCACAAAATGTCCCATGCATTTATGCCTCTTCAATCCTGGTATGGTTCTACCTTCCCCACTCTGGCTAGAAAGGCCAACATCTCAGGTAATCCCAGAACACAGGAGGAAAAGGCCACAATGATTTCATAACTTCAAAACTCCAGAAAAGTTGCCTGCATGCACAAAGTTATACATAAGAAACAACAGCTAATTTGGAAACACTATGTCCTATTAAAAACTGATTGTAGGGGAAACGGAGATTCTCACTCCTAGAAGAACCTTTGTACAGTGCTATCAAGCTTGCTTACTGCTCAAGACAAAGACACCAAACATGTTAAACTACTTCAAGATCCTGGACAAATAATTTTGAAATCTCCCATCAATGTTGTCTTTTAATCAATAGGTTTTAAGAAGCACTACATATAAACATATTGCCTGGCATATTGTTTTATAATTGTGACAACTCTTATGTATATATAGTCATTCCTATGAATATTATATGTCAAATGACACAGTGAGGCAATAATTTGGGGGATGTATGATTTGAAGGTTTGTTGTTTATCTACTAGCAGTATTATGCTCTGGGCTTCTGACCACCTTAGGCCTTTAGTTTGCTTACCAATATTGGATAAGGAATAGAAGAATGGAAACTAGATCATAGGTTGAAGTAATTAGCATTGCATTTATTCACTTTTGTCTGTTTTATTTTTTCCTGAGCAAAGAAAAGCAATACATGAAAGGCTGGGTTTTGGCACAGAAAGACTTTTAACTTAAAAAATCAAAATGCCTTTCCTGTTAGCAGTAACCACAGGATGGACTTCAAAGAGTGGGTGATTTTATTAAGAAACAGTCTATTTCCTGCTTGCCAGGGCAAAAATGACAATAAACATCTAAGGAAAGTAATGGCATTCAAGTCTTCTCTGGTATTCTGGAACATCACTAGGTTTTGACATTTGCCTCACCATGTGCAGAGTGCTCAAACAGACTAGACTTAGAGTTAACTCATCCCTCATCCCTTACTTGGCCTTGAGCCTTTAGCTTTAATAGAAGAGAGCACTCACTGAGAGTGCTTGGAGACGAGTGCTTCTTTAGAATGCTCAAGATATTGGGTTCAACCCCTGGCCTTGAAAAACAAAACAGAAGAACTAGGAATTACTACAAGAAATCCAGCGCCCATTTGAATTAGCCGTAGCTTTGGAATCTTCCATCCTGTTTAGACCTTGATTGTTCAAGAGGTCAGAAGGACTAGAAAGGTCTGAGCCTTTGTTCAGTGCCCCATGGGCAAACTCTTCCAAGCACCCTGGGTGACTGTCACAGGACTGCAGCTCTGGACCTGGGGCTTCTTGGCTCCCAGAGGCTTGTCCTGGCGGCAGTATGGAGAACATCCAACACTGCACAATGTTCACCTGTCATATGACCTTGGGAAGTTCACCTTGCTGGACTGCCAACCTTCTTTTTTTTTAAACTTAGGGAAAGCTTTTAGGCTGCAGGGAGATTTTCCTTGGAGCCTGCAGGGAAATAATGTTGGCCTACTTAGGGGCAGAGAGACTCGGCAAGGAGGGCACACGATCTCTGGATTACTGGTTTGTGAGCACACTTTTAGAACACACTCAAGGTAATGTTTCCAAGGACTCAGAATGACTTTCACAGCCTATTAGAGTCAAGTAGTTTCTGAGATGGCTGAAAGTTTACTCTATAGCCATCTTCCAGGCATGCTGTGGAGTTTTCAACTCTTCTTGGGTTAAATGGGCCGAGAAAAGCAGAGCTTTCTTTATCTTGTGATGGTCGGAGAGGAGATGGCAGCTATAACCCAGCCAGTTCTTATCTATGACTTCAGGCTGTCAGTGAACTTTTTCAGTGAGTGAAACATATCTAAAAACAAGACCTAAAAACTTTTTTCTAAAATATGAATTAAAATGAGACAAGAAATAAACCCCAACATGCTATAGTTGTTGAAGTGAGTGTTTTAAAAATACACCCATTTACAACAAATTATAACTTGCATCAAGTTTAAAATAATTCCTTAAAAAGATATATGGTGCAATGTATTTTAATTCTCGGTGTTCAAAAGTTTCCTTTTGCATGCTCAAAACAATTATTCCAAAGGGAGGGTAAATAATTAACAGTCGTAAAAAATAATAATATTGTGTTTGTACACAGTGTGTTTAAGATTGTAAAACAATCCTGTATAGCTTATTTATTTGATTAGCCAACATACATTTAAATATTTTTAAGTTCCCTTAACATACGCAATTAAATGAAAACTCTTATCTCCTTGCCCCAAGGCAATTTTTACCCACAGAAAACAGCAAAGCTTCTTGCTTCCCACAAGATAAAGATTAACTGTGCAATGATTTCAATCTTTTCCATAGCTGTAACTCAATTTGCAAAAAATGATTAGCCATTCCTTGAATTTATGCAGTGTGCTTCCTGAGAAAATTTCTGAGCCCAGGAGGTTACATTTACATGTGCACTCACAGTGTTCCCTGTACAAAGTTTGGGAGATTTTGCTTTCCATTTTATGAATGGAAAAGTAGTTCATGATAAGATCAGATAAGATGCCCAGAGTTGATTGGTTGGCTGGTATTGGCCCACTTAACTCAGTGAAATAGGGACATGGTCCTTCCACAGAGACGGGCTGCTCCATCTGCTGGTGGCTTAGGACCACTGTCTGGTGCTTCATTAAGGCGCTCCAGGTTTTATCTGGTTGTACGACTATCCTTTCCCTTAACCCATTTCCTTACTGTGGACAGTGTTATCAAAGATCTGCTCACTGTGTAAATTCAGAGCCTCCCTAACATAGAGCATCAATTTGAGAAGCCAAAGGGTCAAAGCCACAGTTTCTCTGTGGCCTCACCATACCAGACACTTGCATGTGTCCACAGTACCCTCAGGACCAGAGGGGAGAGATGTCTAAAGTAGAGAGGGACCTTTCAGAACCCCCACCTCACCACAGTTATCTTTGCATTAAGTCCAGATGAGGTTGATTAGTAAAGCGGTCCTGCTCTACAACACAATACTTCCAGGTTAATTATCTAAGTATTGTATCGACATTTCAAAACTTACTTTTAAGGAAGTGTCACTTTCCCGATCAACTAGAGAGCTGCCAAGAATCCTATTAAGCATTTCACTACCGAGGTCATGGTGATCCTGAGTGACCTTTTATCATGCAAAGTTTCTTTGTCATACACTGAGGATTTTGCTTTCACCCTGTATCTCTGGCTTATGGAGCATTATGAGCAAATGAGTACTTTAGACATACTTTCCTTACCAACAGCCTCAACAGATTTTTACAATAAAATTTCCAATTTCTTTTATTCATTAAATGCCAGAAAGTGCCCACACAAGTGCGTTATACTCAGCAAAAGATTGTACATTAATGGGCTTGGATATTAAAAAAAAATCACCTTAGTAATTTTGACTTTTGGTCCACCTAAATATCGTAATTTTACTCTCTAGTAACTAAATCCTCTTCTATACCACAGGCACTGGATATTTAAATGTCATATTTATGTATATATGTATGTATATATATACATACATATATATATTAAAAATAAAGCCACAAAATAATATCATAACCTGAAAAACACATATAGCCTGGATTATTAGAAGGTTTTTCCAAGGCCCGCATGCTTCCTAAAACTGCCCATTTGCCTGGAGGACAAGTCTTTGAAGCCTACTCTCATTAGAATTTCATGGATTCTTGAAGGGAGGTCAGTTTGTGCCTGTTTGAGAAGGACCAAGTTGGATCTGCTCTGCACACTCCGGTCCTCTCCTCATCCTACTCTGAAGGCTGGTCCTTGTCATTTTCTGTTATAGTTTTAAATCTCCTTTATTTATCGCCTTCAGTATTCTCTAAGACTCACCTAAAATATCCTACCTTACCTAGAAAAGCAAATGACCTTTTCCTATGCTCCCATGCTCTTCCCACATTGTGATCTTATTCATGTTTTCTAGTGTTTTTAAGAGCTCACTCTGTATCATGTACTTACTAAGTTATTTGCACAGATGAATTTATTCAATTATCACAATCATCTGTAAGATATATATTGCCTCTGTGTCACATCATGACACAGTTAAAAAAAATCTACCCAACATTTTACAGGGAGGAAGGAGGGAGCTATGACTTGAGCTTAGACATTATGACTGTGAGGCCACTCTGAAGTGCTATCCTTTGTGGATAAAAATATGTATTAACTTCCATTATAGTACATCTTCAGTGAGTTTATCATGTCTCATGGCTTCAATTACTATCCTTGCTATGTTGATTTCTCTCAAATTTACTATTTTTCTCTGAAACTCAGATTTGTATGATCACCACTATTTCTAATAAACATCTTAAAACTATTGCATCCCAAATGAAATTCCTGACTCTCATTTCCAAAGCCTGACCTTCCATAATCTTCCTTGTCTTAGTTGGTGTCAAATATATCCATTCACTTTCAGAGTCACCTGAGATCTTGTCATTACTAGTAAGTATAATTGCTCCACAGTCTTCATTTCATTCTGGTCTCTGTCCTCAACTCCCACTGAGATAGTGGACTCTGCATACAGTGCCCCAAACACAATTGTTCTTCTACCTACAAGTAAAACATTACTGTCACCACATTGATTTGTCTGTTTTTTTCCCTTCTTTTATTCTGTCTTAATGTTTAGATTTCTCTCTGTACCCATTCTCCTTCTATGTCTTCTGCATTACATTTACTTCTTAGAATCTACTTGGTTCTGGGACTTTAGCTCAGTGGTGGACTAGTTGCTTGCCCTTGGGTTTGATGTCCTGCACTGCAACAAAATAAAGCAAAACCCAACTAACCAGGCAACCAAATCAAAGCTAAAAAACAATAAAACAACCCTAACCTCCCCTTAATATAATCCTGAATAAATCCAACTATCTGAAGCACAACCTTGTCAGCTCACTATCAATTCATGAATGAACCAGAAGTGGACCTTTAATGCTGTTATTTAATCAACTGCTTTATACGGAGCTAATCACATTGTCTTTGATGTTTATTTTAAATCTAATTTTTTTCCTCCAAGTTTCCAGCATATTCTCTCCAAACCTTCCTCTTAGCTAGTGAATGTTGCTTTACTAAGATTGAAAATGTTAGATAAGAACTTTTAGATTCCTCCAGACTTCCTTAGACTCATCATCTATCACTCCTTATAAGATCTTCTATTTTATTGTAGGTTATATGAAATGAATTACCTACTTCAGCCTAATGCAAATCACAGAATCTGATTCTTAGGCCTAGTTAAGCACAATATTTCAACAACTCTACCTTTTCTCCCTCTTTTTAAAAAATAATATCTTAAACTTTATTATAAAAATATTGCAAATAAATAACATCACACACTGAAATCAACTACCTAAACACCATACAACTCAGTGGACTTCAATACAGTTAGTACAGCCATTCAGTCTTTCCTCTCTCCCATTTAGTCTTGCCTTTTCTTTTTTCTACATTTATACTATGCCTACAGGTACATTTGTTTACATTTATATATAATTTCATATATTAGATTATATAAGGAGAGTCCCTCTGGCCCCCGACCCCCTTCTCGGCTGACCTGGGGTTTTGCTTCCCGGCCCTTGGCCTGCAGGTGAGCCAGGGAGCTGGGGACTTGACCCCAACCTGTGGTTCTGCTTGCTGAGCCTTGGTTATCTCATCTGCAGAATGGGAACAGTGAGGTTGGAGGATCAAGGGTGACTGTGGAAGAGGGCAGAGCAGAACTCTGTCAGACCCTCCTCTTGGCCACCTGCTCCCCTCTGCTGTATTACACTGGACTCAGCCTCTTCCTATTCAGTAATACATGTATTCAATAAACACTCGATGACTGGTGCCCACTCCACCCTAGGCCCAGTTCTGGAAAAAAAAATCTCCAATATTAGATTCTGAGTATAAGGAAGAACATATTGTTTTCTTTTTGAGACTATGTGGCCTTGCTGAATAATGTACATTCTAAGCTCATCCACTTTTTTGCAAATTTTGTGATTTCATTTTTTCTTTAGAGCTGTATGGTACTCCACTTTATATATACCAAATTTTTATTATCTATTCACCTGTTGATGGGCAACTAGGTTGATATCATAACTAGGATAGCAAAACAAACAAACAAATAAAATCCATCACAGTAGGAAGAGATTTGTAGATTTGTATACTAGATTAAAACATTTATATTTACTTCTGATAAAAGAAAAACAGACATCTAAAGTAATCAAAATACAAAGGAAGATCTTAATTTTTGTAGCATTTTAATTTATTATTTTGTGTGCATGTGTGTGTATGTTTGTGGGTGTATTGCCATGGCACTCAAGTGGAGGTAAGAGGATAATTTGAGGGACTATTATCTCTCCTTATACTGTATGGGTCCCGGGGATTGAACTCAGGTTCAGCTGCAGGCACTTTACCTGCTCAGCTATCTGGCTGGCCATGAAATGCAGATCTTGTCAGAACCTTGCTGTTATGGAACTGATGCTAAAGCCAGTTGATGATATCAAGAATCCATGAGACCATATCCAGGAAATCATTTATAGCCATATTCTGAATTTTTATAACTGAAACAAAAGAAAATCCAGGAGCAACACTGGAAAAACTCAGTCATCTTTGTTTCTAACTTGATGAACTGGACTTGTACTTTGTCTTTAAGTAAGAGCCTTAGAAAGTCTGTGAGCATGACTAGGGATGGAAGCAGGGCCTATTTGTGCCATCCCCCTGTGGTGCTAAATGCTACTGTGCTTCTGCATCTTTTGTTTCAGGTAGACTTTTAGTGGGCATGGCAGTTAAGACACAGAAACACAATAAAAAAAAAAGCACAATTAAGAATTAGACTTTTACCTTTAATGAAGGTCAATGATGTTAAAAATTGACCTGCTCTTTTAAGTGGAAAAAAAATGACATTTTGTCCTCCTTATTAAATTAATGTGCTGAGAGGGTCAAAACCTTAGGCTACCAGGCCAAATAAATCTTTTATCTACTTTTACATTTGGTATAATATATCACAAATATGGATGCAAAGAAAAAAATTAAAGGTTGCCCTCTGTTATTGGAACAATTTGCTCTGAGAGGCATTGAAAAGAGTCACAGTCTGCCTACGTATCACTTAACTAAGTGTATGCTCTGAGGCTTGCAGGACAAAGAGTGGATAAATGGTTGGAATGATTAAACCAACACATGGCTGTGTTCATTAACTTCAAAAAACCTAGTTGATAAGAAGTTACTTAAAAGGCTGTATTTCAAATACACTAAATTCACAGTTAAATTAAATTCCCAGAAAAAGCAAAGGACTGCCATAGCACATGTCCATAAGGAGACAGTGCACTGACAGAAGAGAAATCAGGCTTCTCAGGCAAGCCAGTGAAAGTAAGAACATCAGAGGTTATAAGACCCATCAGGTTGGAAGTCAATCATGAGCTCCTGCTGGGAAGAAATTTCCCTTGGTGCAAGACTGGGAAGGTTGTTATTGGCTTGTGTTTATTGAGTCTTAGTAACATGCTCAGCACTAGAGAACTGAAAACGAGAAGATTTATCCAGCACACCAATATATTAAATATAATAGTGGGGCATCAAAAAATAACAGAAAAAGTAGAACCATAGCTAAATGATGCTGCTGACTCTTGCCATTTATTATAGTGGGGCTGTCTTTATTTACTGCCTTCTGGACAATAAATGGCCTAAAATATTGCCATAGCTCCCTAATTATTGGAATGTTAGAAGGCATTCTGCTACATTACATTTCAGTATGAACCTTCATTTCTTGAAAAAGTGATTTTCAGAAGGATATGGTTTGTTTCCTTCCTTCAAACTCCAGCACCTGGGGGTTGAGTCTCTCCTACTTTTCCCAGAAGATAAAAGTCTACATTAAAAACTTGAAGTTTGGAAGCTACATGAAGTCAAAACTAAATTCTGCTTAGCAACTAAGTTTGGGGAAATTCTAAATTTATAGAATTCAGTTCACCATGTAAAAACCTAGGTGACTGTTTTAGTAGTCATTGTTCTGTTGCTGTGAAGAGACTATGACCAAAGAAACTCCTACAAAAGAAAGTATTTAGTTGAGGGCTTGCTTACCATTCCAGAGGATCAGTCCATTATCGTTATGGTGAGGAGTGTGGAGGAATACCTAGGGAAGTCTTAGCTGGAGATGTAGCTGACAGCAGGCAGAGAGAGGGGGGAAGGAGAGAGAGAGAGAGAGAGAGAGAGAGAGAGAGAGAGAGAGAGAGAGAGAGAGAGAGAGAGAGAGAGAGAGAAAGGGAGGAGAGGGGAGAGAGACGGGGAAAGAGAGGGAAGAGAGAGGGGAGAGAGAGAAGGAGAGGAGAGGACAGGAGAGGAAAGAGAGAGAGAGAGAGAGAGAGAGAGAGAGAGAGAGAGAGAGAGAGAGAGAGAGAGAGAGACTGGGCCTGATCTGAGCCTCTGAAACCTCAAAGCCTACTCCTGATGACAATGACGCACTTCCTCCAACAAGGCATCACCTACTCCAGTAAGGCCACACCTTCTAATCCTTCTCAAACTGTTCACCTTCTGGGGACCAAGCACTCAAATACATGAGCCTATGGGGGCCATTCTAGTTCAAACCACCACAGTGATCCCCCCCTCTCTCTGTCTCCCTCTCTCTGTCTGTCTCTGTCTCTGTGTATGTGTAGAATACTGAAATAATTATAAAAAAATAAGTGACTGGGATACTGTGAGTATCTAGTCAATGTTGGTTCATTAGAGAGACAGAAAATCTGTTCAAAAATCTAAATATGCTCAAATGTGTCTATGAGAACTTTCTAGATGTGACTGGAGAGTAGCTCTCTACTTGAGCATAACATGAAGGTACATGTAGGGTAACCTGAGGAGCTTGCAAAAGTATTTCCATATAGAAAAAAAAACTCCTTGCTTTTGAAATTCTCATGTATAAGATCATCTTCTTGGATTAATATACTGTAGATACAACAGGCAATGATTCAAAATTCAAAGTGTTACGTGGAAGGGAAATTTAACTATGGAAATGAAACAGCTATACTACTTCAAGTAGTCTCAGGGAAAGAAAGTATGATACACGACCCAGCGACAGTCAACTTGAGAGTTATTTCTTTCCTTGGAGATTTAAAGGGGCGTTTGTGGTGCTATTAATCTATTAAAACCAGCTTCTTATGTCACCATGCTGCCACATAGAAAGGAAGACAGAATCGTTTCCTTCTACACACACACACACACACACACACACACACACACACACACACACACACACACACTTTTAATCTTTTAATGACCATCTGCTTTGAGGCAACTCTTGGAAGAAACATCACCAGCATTCTTCCTGCACAGCAATGCTTACAGGAAACTAACATTTACCACGCAACCAAGCAAGTATGAAATTACAAACATCCATCCATGTGACTGAGGTACTTGTAGTACAGAAAGAAAGAGCTTCGTTGCATGCCTGTACATCCACAGTAGCAGCAGCCAAAGAAAAATAGCTGCTAAAGATTTTATTCCTATATAAGTTCTGGGAAAAAACACTACGCATAGGTTGGAAGACTAGAGAAACCTCCAGGATGCAAGCTGTTGCAGATCTTGTGGAGTATTCAGGGGCATGAGAGAAAGGAGGAGGAGACAAGGGTGGAGATAGAAAATGGAAGTGAGCAGGGAGTAGAGATCGATGGAAGAGGGAGGAAAATGGGGTTGGAACAGGATTAGCCCTGCAACAGCCCTACTTGGCTTCATGCTCCGATGGCACATTTATCAAGGGGACTGGAGGAAATAAAATGATAATTTATATATTGCTCTATGTATATATGCATTTATGTCTGATTTGTGCTTAACTGTTTTACTACTTTGAGGGTTTTCCAAGACAAAGGAATATCTTCCTTCTTTGCCAATAGCCTGACTGTCTTGGAGATTGAAATAGAACTCTTCCTGAAGCCAAGGGTTGAGTCTTTGAATACAAACAGTATTCTGCAAGAGTTGGTTGGAATGGGTTAGATTTTTAAGTTTCTTTATTGCTTCCACTGTGTTATAATTGTGGCCTATGATGACACCCAGTTATAAAAGTTCTTCAACTTTCTGAAGATACAAAGAGGATTAATTTTTCCTTGAAATATTTTAAGAAAAATGAAACATGATGCTTGAGATGCAGCTCAGTGGCAGCATATTTGCCTAACATGCACAAAGATTATGATGAAGTAATTGATCATTAGCTGTAGACATGTGAATGTTACATGTTTGCTTTTTGATTGGTTTATTGCCCATCTGTGCACCAAGACTCACACAGTTCTTTCATTAGGAACAGCAGAGATTAGTCAACATACATGAATTTAACTTGCTTCTCTGAGAATAACAATTTATTTTACTGTTTATGAAGAACTAAGACACAAATGGAATTTGGAGTGCTTCTCCTAAGACATTTGATCTCAGGTAAACTTTCCTGTGGTCATCATAAACTCTCACTGGCTTCCTCTCTTGGCTTGCTCAGCCTGATTTCTTATAGAATCCTGAACCACGAGCCACTGGGACCACCCACAATGGACTGGGCACTGTTCCATCAATCACTGATTAATAAAGTGTCTTCCAGGCTTGTCTGCATCCCAATTTTATGGAGTCATTTTCTCAATTGAGGCTCCATTTCTCAGATAAATTTAGTTGTGCCAAGTTGACATAAAACTATTTAGCACACCCACTACCCTCTCTTTTCCTCTCCCACTCTTGCTGATTTCTTACCGAGTCCCTCTTCTACTTCCAAGTCTTTTGTATTGAAGATTCTTTGTAAAATAAAGATTTTAGGGTACTCTATTCCAGGAGGTTCTAATCAAATTTTCCTGTATATAGTAGAAACTCATTCATCACTCATCATAAGAATCATTTTATTCTTCCTAAGGAAAAGAGATGAAATAAATTGTGTGTTAACTATGATTTGAAAGCTAATCTCCTATAAGCTTATTATGTCAGTCTTTTTAAACCAAATGGAGCACAAAATCTTTTCAAACTTCCTGCGTAAAATATTCATCTAAAAATAAAGTAATGAAGCTGAAGTCGGATGTGATCATCAGTATCCATTTCAGATCATAAGGACATGCTCAGAGGCATGAGCATATTCTACTCAGTCCTGGAGAAAGCATTTTGGGTCATGCCCTAAGGGAGGAAAGCAAACATCCAGCTCTTCTTTGGCAGAAGAGCAATTACTTCCCATGTAGAGCCTGTATTATCCTTGAATATGGACATTCTGCTTTTTAAAAGGGACTTGGAAAATGTCCAAATGATTTCCTGAAATCTAGATTTCTTGTTGTCTAGAAGCTTCTGTCTTAGCTATATTTTAAGGGTTTTAAAAGCGGAGGCAAGAGGAGAACATCTCTAAGTTGGCAAAACCAAGAAGAAATCTGTATGTTGGTATCTGTGTTAGGCATGCTCTTCTTTGGATGAGCCATAGATGAAAGAATTAAGGCCAGTTACAAACTGAGTGGTTTTAATTTAATTACACATAAAAATTAAATAAGATAAGGTATCCTGTCATCTTGCTTTAATAAGTCATTATTTATGTTAGCATAGATGAGCTTATTAGATAGACACTGTTCAGAGGACATTTTTGACATAAAGAAGGAGAGAATTGTGAAAATTTATGACCAAGAGCTTGCACTTTCTAAAAGGAAGAATGCCTGAGTCTCCTAGGGTGTTTGGTATTACTTGATTTGATCAGAGCACCCAGTGCTTCTGTTTCCTTAAGTCACCCCTGTAAGTGTTTAAAAGGAGCTCTTTCTAGGCTGCTGTGTCGAGGATGTCACCTCATGAAGAAACTGAACATTCTCTTTCCCCTTCATTTTTCTTGTTTTCCTCACCCTAATTGTTGTGTCCAATCTATCACCCATTGATTCTGCCTCTTCATATTTCCTGAGTACACTCATTTTCTGCAGTTCCTTTCATTGTGTTAGGCTATTGATTTCTCATTTGTGCTCTCTCCAATCTGTTCTGTACAATGTACCCAAAGAACTCCTTTAGACTGAGGATCTAATTGCATCACACTTCAACTCAAATCATTCCAGTATCGTTTCATCTAACTCCCTGGCATCAGAGGCAAGACCATCACAGTCTGATCCATGAGACTTCTACTGCCATCCCTTCCTTCCTGTACAACCCCAGTGGAATATATCCAGACCACAAAATTTGCACCTTTCATGTCAACTTGGAGTCTTTGCACAGCTATGCCCTTTACCTAGAATATTCTTTCTTCTAGTTTTCTTTCATTTCTTTCATTTGGACCTAGTTTAGATACTAACCCACTGCAGCTCCTGCCCTGACCCTAGAATTTAGATTAGATGCCTCGCGATGTACTACCAAAACTCAGTGCTATTTGTTCCCCCCACCCCACAGGTTCTAGTTGCTTATGTTTGAAAGTCTTTCTTCTAGAGATATAAATATGTAAGGATCAAAGCTTGACTCATATACTAGGTTTTATCCCAAGCATCTTAGGAGCATCATCAGACTTCTGTCAGTATTTGTTTAATAAGAGAACGAACGTTCTTCTCATTAGGACTTCTGCAGCTGTCAAGAGGGCAGAAGGAAGAAGATGACTTGTGGAAGACTTTCCAGGTGTAACAGGATTCTGTAAGACATTGGAGCTCTTAAACAGGAGAAGTATCACTGATTTTTTAAAAAAAGGAAGAAAGGAAGCCTGCCAGACCAACCAGTTGGTTTTTAAAAGGGAGAAAGGAAAATTATTAGGATATGAAGAAAACTCTTACACTTCACGATTTTGCCTTCAGTTAAAGTTCCGTGTAGCTTGCTGTCAGGTTCTTTTAAGTTAGTGATGCTGCAGAAGGACCGATTGCCAATATCACACTCCCTTGGCGTGATCCTCAATGAGTACCTCTTCAAATGTCCATTTTGGCTGTATTTACTTGTCTAAAAACTTAAGCTACAATTGTCTGACAGAAGGGGAAAAAAGGAACCCATTTTTTAATTCACCTAAGATACAAGCTGTGAAGAGGTTGCCCAGATTTTTCCATGATATGAATTCATGAGATATATGCATAGATATAGACAAATGTAACTGGAATATTCCTGTGTCCACCTGACTCCTGCAGCTGCTCAGATCCAAGTAAACACACAGAGACTTATATTACTTATAAACTGTATGGCCATGGCAGGCTTCTTGCTATCTAGTTCTTATATCTTAAATTAACTCATTTTTATAATAAATCTATACCTTGCCACATGGTTTGTGGCTTACCAGCAATTTACATCTTATTTCTCATGGCAGCTGCTCGCAGTGTCTCCTGATTCAGCCTTCCACTTCCCAGAAATTCCTCTCTCCTTATCCCACCTACACTATACTTCCTGTCTGGCTACTGGCCAATCAGCGTTTTATTTATCAATCAGTCAGAGCAACAGCTTTACAGCATACAGAAAGACATTCCCAGCAGACAAATGTTACATTCGTAACTGCTACCTATTTGGTAACTTTCTTACTATAAATTCCACATATATTTGCAAGATGTTTACCTGTCAACTTCCCACAATTGTGGGATCTTGTTGGGCATCTTAAGTATTGAGTGCAACATTTCTTTCAATTTTGATGATGTTGCTTGGGCACATAATGTTTACATCCTACAACATAGACAAGTACTTAATATTTGAAAAGGAATTTGATATTTATTGATCCACTTGTGAGGGGAATGCCAGAAATGTGTTTCTAACTTCATTAGGTAAAGCTCTTATACAACTTTAGCAAAGGTCAAGTTAATAACAATAATATGTCTCCTTCTATCAAGTTATCTCTTTCATTGCTATCCCACTCCATCCCCCCCCCAGCTCAACCATCCTGTTCCCTCATGCTCTCATCCCCAATCCCCTACCCTCTATTGCCCCCCAAATTGTCCC
The DNA here is from genome assembly GCF_049852395.1 of Peromyscus maniculatus bairdii. NCBI lineage: Eukaryota > Metazoa > Chordata > Mammalia > Rodentia > Cricetidae > Peromyscus > Peromyscus maniculatus. Next base: position 26,136,429 of record NC_134853.1, read on the forward strand.
CAGTTTACTCATGGAGGTCTTATCTGTTTCCCCTTCCCAAGGCAATTAATGCATCACTCTCAGGGTCCTCTTTGTTTCCAAGCATCTCTGGAGCTGTGGGTTGTTGTCTGATTATCCATAGCTTTAAAACTAGTATCCACTTATGAGTGAGTACATACCATGTTTGTCTTTCTGAGTCTGGCTTACCTCACTCAGGATGATATTTTATAGTTCCATTTATTTGACAAATTTCATGATGCCATTGCTTTTTACAGCTGAATAGTACTCCATTGTGTATATGTGCCACATTTTTTTATCCATTCTTCGGCTGAGGGGCATCTAGGTTGTTTCTAGGTTCTGATTATTACAAATAATGCTTCTATGAGCATAGTTGAGCAAGTATACTTGGAGAAATTATGGAGTAAGGGAGAAATCTGGTGCTAGGGAAATTTCTATGAATCCACAAGGATGACCCCAGATTAGACTACTAGCAATAGCAGAGAGGGTGCCTGATCTGGCCTACACCAGTAATCAGATTTGTGAGTACCCTAACTGTTGTCATAGAGCCTTCATCCAGTAACTGATGGAAGCAGATGCAGAGTCCACAGCCAAGCACCAGGCCAAGCTCTGTGAGTCCAGTTGAAGAGAGGGAAGAGGGATTATATGAGCAAGGGGAGGGGTCAAGATCATGATGGGGAAATCTACAGAGACAACTGAACCAAGCTAGTGGGAACTCACAAACTTTAGATAGACAAATATGGAACCTGCATGGGACTGGTCTATGCCCTCTGCATATGGGAGACGATTGTGTAGCTTGGTCTGTTTGAGGGGTCTCTGGCAGTGGGATCAGGATCTATCCCTGGTGCATGAGCTGGCTTTCTTTTTATTTAAATTTAAATTCTCTTCATAAAATATCTGTTTAACAGTTGACAGTAGGTCAAGCAGCTGCCCAATTCAGGGAAAGCTAAAATGCTGAAAGATAATGGGCAGAAGGGCAGGCTCTGGATGCCTGAGCTTTCAGATGACTCCAGCTCAATTTGAACCTCAGCCCTGTGATTTCCAAGTTTGATAATTCTCAACTCATCTTTTCATTTTTTTCAAGTTGCACTCTCTTTGTTAGTATGTTGTCAACTGTCTGTCAGTCTTGAATGGACATGAAGAAAGTTAAATAGGGCAGGCTATGTAATTTATAGAGAACTCCAAGTATCTGGCTTGGTTGCAAATGCATTAATCTAACTCATGGGATGAATGAAGAAATTCTCTGAACCCATTGCATGGGGATGTTACTCATCTGCAGGCCAAGGTGGCACATTATATTTTAAACTAAAATTTTCAAAGTAAAAATGCTGCAAGAAGCATCTTCATACAAGATTGTGTTAGGATATCAGAGCTTTTTTTTTCAGTGACAGTTAACTAGAGGACAGCCTGAAATGTGAGCATTAGTGCCCAGTACCCAACAGAAAATGTATCTCTCAGTAAGGTTTTAAGACTAAGCATGCAGGTGGCACCTGTAATGCTAGAACTGTGCTCAGAAAACAATTTTTACATGTAATTCAGTATAAAGGCAGAGTAAAAAGCAGTTGATTTTGGTGTGGTGTGAATGAGCTATGATTGGGAGTTTAATTGAAGGGAGGAAGGCAATGTGGGCTGCATTATAAAGTCCATTTAGGGTTCTACTGAGACTGCAAAGACGTGATTGGCACCAATGCTTAAATGGACTGTCAAAATCCTCTGTGAATTGAGACACTCATCTACTTAAGTCAATAGTCATACAATTTTTTCTTAAGGGATAAGAAGGGTGTAGATTGTCAACAGCTGATTATGGAGTGATATATATTAATATATGCTTAGATCCACTGGAAGGATGGCCACAATGTTAAAGCTGGTGATGTTCCTGTGTAATACTTGGAACACTAAAATATTTTCTACCTCGTGTGCTGACAGCAAGCTGACATATTTTACACAGATGTTTCATGATGTCACTCCCCTGTGGGAAATATATTTAATCCCAGTTTCCTGAGAAGAGTCTAAACCCCCTAGATTACCTATACCCATTCATTCAGTATGGCTTTGTTGTTATTCTATATCATCGAACTTCTCGTCTCTTGATTTTCCAATAACAGTTTCTTCTACCATCTTCTTCTTTATCAGTTCACCCTCATATGCTCTTAATTGTACAGTATCACCTCCTTAGGGATAAGGGTCTTGCCTATCTCAGGTAAGGGAAGTATTCCTTGTCTGCTCCAACAGTACCTTGACCACCAATGAGAGTACATTTATTTTGTTGCACGTGAGCTTTAGAGATCCCATTGTGTGTGCTACAGGGAAGTGTAGTTCATACCCCACAGTACAGCCATCTTTCTGTTCTCTCCTAGGCTTTGACACATGGGCACTTAATAACACATGGGTAAAGCAAATGATGTGATACATGATCTCTACCTGTGTCCTCTGAAGTACAGTGGCTCACAGTGTCCACACTGCACAAAAACAGATTATCTGTGTTCCTAGCAAGATGTGAATTGTGGTTCTTCTCTAGAGCTGAGCTGTTACATGACCATTCCATGTGACAGATGCTGGGTTCTAGAATTGCTTAATGCTGTTTGAACAGATCTACATAACTTTGGCCTCCATTAGAGATTTCATCAAACAAACTAAAAGTTGAATGCTTAAGAGCAAGCTCTCTGTGTACTCAATATAATTGCAGAATTATGTCTTTGTACATATCTCTTTGAACTGGTGACAGTTTCAGGGCAGGGTGAAGGGTGAATCTAATTAGTCTTATCAATAAAAACCATGATCAAATATTGGAGCAATAACCTGAAAGATCAGAGAAGCAGAGGAACAGCCACCAGTGACTTATTACCTCTCCAGATCCTCAGAGACAGCTTGAGATCCCGTCTCTGTCCTGCCTTATCACTTCCTGTCTCTGCCTCTTGAGTGCTGAGGTTAAAGATGTGGGCCACCACTGCCTAGCTTCTATGGTTAACTAGTGTCTAGCTCTGTCCTCTGTTCTCTAGGCAAGCTTTATTTGTCAGAACACAAACAAAATATCACACAATAGTGGGGGGCAACTAACTGAATTTTATAAGGAAGGCATTTGTGGAGATCACTGTTTCAGATAGATGAGGTACACATATTTGATGTGTATAATTGGAATGATATGCAGAAGGGCAGGGGGGAAATGTTACCAAAAAATGATAGAGGCCAGAGTATGACTGATTCAGCTGTTTCAGCATGTAAGTGGCTACTAGAAGAGGAAGGCATTTCAAAATCTAAACATGGGAGAAAACAGGTAAAAACCATTCTGCATTGTCAACTTGAACTTCAAGCATCTTTCTAAGGTATTGATAGCAGAAAACTGCTATGATAGGATGAGAATATTTATCAACACCTAGGATTGTTTATGTTCCACTTCAGAAATCATGGTACAGAAAATGTTCTTAATTATAGCATGTATTTTTACAGAAATTCTAGAGACATATACCAAAAACCTATTACAGGGAAATTCAATTAAATTTATATGTGAATGGTGACTATAGACAGTTCAAATAAAAATCCAGCATTTTTCATTCATTCAATAGGCATTTAGTCGCCATGCACACTGATCCAGGTATCATTCTTATGTTCAAATTTCAGCTGTAAGGGAGATTTATATGCAGTCAGGAGCAGTGCAGCTGATAGAAATTTCTGCAATGATGAAAATGTTCAATGACCTGCATTTCCTAATGCTATCGCCACCAGCCACACGTGGTCATTGCATATTGAAATGTGTCTAGTGTGAATGAAGATCTGCATTTAGACGTCCTGTTCCATCAAAAATGCCAAGCTCCACATAACAGGTGAAAACAGGTCCCTCTCTCCGTCCTCGTTTGTTTCAGTTTCAGTGCGATACCCAACAAAAATATTTGTGGTTTCCCAGAAAGTGCATACCTTTAGTTCTCATTTGTGTCTTAATTTTCTCTTGCCTAAAATGATTCAGTGCCCACTAGCAATCCCATCTCAAACCTCCTTACCCAACAGTTTCCATTCCCAAGGAAGACACAGCTTTCATAAACCCTTGCCCATATCTCTCAGTCATTTTTCACAGAGTTCCACTCATCTCTCTGTCATAGCACTAGAGATCACATGGTAAACGAAATCATCTTGAATAATGTAGCATAGCGGGTTCTGGCATGAACTTATGGGCTAGCATGTATAGGATCAGAAACACAGGGGATTGCTGACAACTAGAACATTTTCTTATTTTATAAATACCAATCATAAATGTTTTGTATCATTATCAATTACAAAATGATTCCCAAAGTACAGAAACTTACACTTAATTCTTTTATTGAAAATAGATTATTTGCTCATACAATATATATATATCCTGATTATAGTTTCCCTACCTCTACTCTTTCCAGCTCATCCCCACCACCCACTCCCCTCTGGATCCACTCCCTTTCTGTCTTTTATTAGAAAAGAACAGTCTTCTAAGAAATAACAAAATATAACAAAATAAATTATAATAAAACAAAGCAAAACCTGTCATTTTGAAGTCAGATATGGCAGCCCAAAGGGAAGAAGAGTCCCAAGAACAAGCACAAGAGTCAAAGACCCACTTGTTCACACACTCAAGAGTCCCATAAAAATACTAACCTAGCAGGATAATATATGCACAGAGGACCTGGTGCAGACCCATGTAGGTCCTGTGCTTGTTGCTTAAGTCTCTGTGCTCTCATATGCACCTTGCTTAATTAATTCAGAGGGCCTTATTCTCTTGGTGTCCTCCATCCTCTCTGGCTCTTACAATCATTTTGCCTCCTCTTTCTCAGGATGCCCTGAGCTCCAAGAGGAGGCATTTGTTAGAGATATCCCATTTAGACTCTCTCTGCCCGATGTCTGGCTCTGGGTCTCTGCATCTGTTCCCATCTACTGCCAGAGGAAGCCTCTCTGATGATGCATGCGTAAAATACTGATCTATGAGAATAGTAAAATACCATTAGGAATATTTTATTGATACTTTCATTTTATTTTTCACACCAGCAGTGTTTGGTTTTACCCTAGGTGTGTGGGCTAACTAGTTTCTGGTTCTCAGACACACAAGCAGTGTTACGTGTGTTTCCTCTTGTGGAGAGGGCCTTCAGTCGAGTCAGACACTGGCTGGCCACTGCCACAAGTTCTGGGCCTTCAGTAAGTCAGACACTGGCTGGCCACTCCCACAAGTTCTGTGCCATCAGTCAAGTCAGACACTGGCTGGCCACTGCCACAAGTTCTGTGCCATCAGTCAAGTCAGACACTGGCTGGCCACTGCCACAAGTTCTGTGCCTTCAGTAAGTCAGACACTGGCTGGCCACTGCCACAAGTTCTGTGCCTTCAGTAAGTCAGACACTGGCTGGCCACTCCCACAAGTTCTGTGCCTTCAGTAAGTCAGACACTGGCTGGCCACTCCCACAAGTTCTGTGCCATCAGTCAAGTCAGACACTGGATGGCCACTCCCACAAGTTCTGTGCCATCAGTCAAGTCAGACACTGGCTGGCCACTCCCACAAGTTCTGTGCCATCAGTCAAGTCAGACACTGGATGGCCACTCCCACAAGTTCTGTGCCATCAGTCAAGTCAGACACTGGCTGGCCACTCCCACAAGTTCTGTGCCATCAGTCGAGTCAGACACTGGCTGGCCACTCCCACACACTGGCTGGCCACTCCCACAAGTTCTGTGCCTTCAGTAAGTCAGACACTGGCTGGCCACTGCCACAAGTTCTGTGCCTTCAGTAAGTCAGACACTGGCTGGCCACTCCCACAAGCTCTGTGCCTTCAGTCAAGTCAGACACTGGCTGGCCACTGCCACAAGTTCTGTGCCTTCAGTAAGTCAGACACTGGCTGGCCACTCCCACTAGCTCTGTGCCTTCAGTAAGTCAGACACTGGCTGGCCACTGCCACAAGTTCTGTGCCTTCAGGAAGTCAGACACTGGCTGGCCACTCCCACTAGCTCTGTGCCTTCAGTAAGTCAGACACTGGCTGGCCACTCCCACAAGTTCTGTGCCATCATCGCCCTAGAATATTTTGCAGGCAGGACAGATTGTAGGTCAAAGGTTTTGTGGCTGGGTTGCTGTCCACATTTCTCTTTCAAAGCCTGCAGAGTATCTTCCTGCACCAAAGTGACTAGAATGTATGAGTGAGAGATTCATGAAGGCACCAGCCGGACTTTCCTGTATTCAATGAGTTGTGTGAGTGTTGTCCTTGGCAAATGGGGCCCAACTGTCAGTTTTCAGAGGGCAACCTTTTTTTTTGTTTGTTTGTTTTTTTGTTTTGTTTTGTTTTTTGTTTTTTCGAGACAGGGTTTCTCTGCGTAACTTTGCGCCTTTCCTGGAACTCACTTGGTAGTCCAGGCTGGCCTCGAACTCACAGAGATCTGCCTGCCTCTGCCTCCCGAGTGCTGGGATTAAAGGCGTGCGCCACCACGCCCGGCGAGGGCAACCTTTTTGTTTTAGCAACAGCCTGGGTTGTTTGAGGATCCCCATGGAACCCCCTTGGCCAACAACTCAACTGAATGCAACCCAGTCCTGCCACTGGAAGCCTTGAATGGATACAAGAGATGGCTAGTTGAGACTCCAAATCCCACATTAATAGAAGTCCTCATTAGAATCACCTTCATGCATTCCAGGAAGTTTTGCCTGCAGTAAGTTTCCAAACCATTCTCCAAAGCCCCCAAATTCCTACTGTGTCTTTCTGCATTATCTCCCTCTAACTGATCTCCCCCTCCCCTTACCTGATCACCCATCCTGCTCCTCTCCCTACCAGCCCTTGTCTGCTGGTAAAAACTATTCCATTTCCTCTTCCAATGAAGATTTCTGCATCCCCTAAACCCCTCCTCCTTACCTATCCTCTCTGGCTCTACAGAGTGTAGCTTAGTTATCATTTACTTAATATCCACTTATGAGTAGATACATACTATATTTGCCTTTCTTGTTCTGGGTTAAATCACTCAGGATGATTTTTTTCTTCAGTTCCATTCATTTGCCCGCAAATTTCATGATGTCATTTTTTTTATAAGTTGAGTAATACTCTGTTGTCTGAAGGTATCATATTTTCTTTACCCATTCTTTGGTTGAGACACATCTAGGTTGTTTCCAGTTTCTGGTTATTATGACTAATGCTGCAATGAACATGGTTGAGCAAATGTACTTGTGGTAGGATGGATTATTCTTTGGGTGTACCTGGATCTTGAGGTAGATCAATTCCCAATTTTCTAAAGAACCACCACATTGACTTCCTCTACAAGTTTGCACTTTCACCAGCAATTGAGGAGTGTCTCCTTGATCTGCATCCTTGCCATCACCAGCTGTCACTTGTGTTATTGATCTTAGCCATTCTGACAGGTGTGAGAAGTAATATCAGAGTAGTTTTGATTTGCATTTCCCTGATGGCTAAGGATGCTAAACATTTAAGTGTTTCTCAGACATTTGAGATTCCTCTATTGAGAATTCCCTATTGAGATCTGTACCCCATTTTTAAGTTGGATTATTCACACACACACACACACACACACACACACACACACACACACACACACACATATATATATATATATATATATATATATATATATATATATTTAGGATATTAGTCCTCTATCAGATATGGACTTGATAAAAATATTTTCCCATTCTGTAGGCTGCCATTTTGTCCTATTGATAATATTCATTGTCTTACAGAAGCTTTTTGGTTTCATGAGGTCCCATTTATTAATTTTTGATCTTAGTTCCTGCACTATTGGTATACTTTTCTGGAAGTTTTCTCCTGTGCCAATGCATTCCAGGCTATTCTCCACTTTCTCTTCTGTCAGGTTTGGGGTATCTAGTTTTATGTTGAAGTCTTTGAAACACTTGGACTTGAGTTTTGTACTGGGTCATAGATATGAACCCTATCTTTCAGCATTATTTTACCTGATGACATCCACTTTAATGAGCACCATTTGTTGAAGATGATGCCTTTTTCCAGTGTATATTTCTGGCTTCTTTATAAAAAATCAGGTGTCCATATGTGAGTTACTTTATGTCTGGGTCTTCAATTTGATTCCATTAATCAACCTGTCTGTTTTTATGTTAACCCCATTTTTTATTACTATAACTGTGTAGCACAACTTGAAATCAGTAATGGTGGGACATCCAGCAGTTTTTTTTATTGTTCAAAATTGTTTTGACTCTCCAGGATCTTTTGGTTTTTCATAAGAAGTTGAACATTGTCCTTTCAAGATCTGTAAAGAACTGTGTTGGAATTTTGATGGGGACCACATTGAATCTATAGATTGGCTTTGGTAGGATGGCCATTTTTCCTATGTTGTTCCTACTGATCCATGAGCATGGGAGATCTTTCCATATTCTGATATATTCTTCAATTTATTTCTTAAAACCTTTTTAAGTTTTTATTATATGTATGTTTCACTTGCTTGGATAGAGTTACCCCAAGATATTTTATATTATTTGAGACGATTTCAAAAGGTATTGTTTCCCTGATTTCTTTTTCAGTCTGTTTGCCTTTTATATATAGGCATTGTTTTTAATTAATGTACCCAGCCACTTTCCTGAAAGCGTTTATCAATTATAGGAGTTCCCTGGTGGAATTTTTAAGGTCATTTATGTGTATTATTATGTTGACTACTTCCTTTGATATCCTTTAATTATCTTATTGCTCTAGGTAAAAACTACAAATAATATATTTGATAGAGAGAGTGGACAACCTTGTCTTGTTCCTGATCTTACTGGAATTGCTTTGAGTTTCTCCCCATTTAATTTGATGTTGGCTGTAGGCTTGCTGTATACTGCCTTTATTGTGTTTAGGTATGTCCCTTGTATTCCTAATCTCTCCAGGATTTTTATTATGAAGGGGTGTTGAATTTTGTCAAAGACCTTTCTGCATCTTGTGAGATAATCAAGTGGTTTTTTTTCCTTTTAGTTTGTTTATATGGTGGATTACATTGACTGATTTTCATATGTTGAACCATTCCTGAGTGTCTGGAATAAAGCCTATTTGATCATGGTGGATGATCTTTTTGTTAGGTTCTTGGGTTCAGTTTGCAAGTATTTTATTGAGTATTTTTTGTATTAATATTTATGAGGAAAATTAGTCTGAAATTCTCTTTCTTTGTTGAGTCTTTATGTGATTTGGGTATCCTTCTGTTTCTATTTTGTGGAATAATCTGAGAAGAAATGATGTTAACTCTTCTTTGAAAGCTGGTAGAATTCTGCAGTAAAACTGTCTGGCCCTGGGCTTTTTTTTTTTTCTTTTTGTTGGGAAACGTTTAATGATTGCTTCTATTTTACTAAGGGTTATAGATCTATTTACATTGTTTATCAGATCTTGATTTAATTTGAGTAAGTGATACCTATCAAGAATATTATCCATTTCTTTTAGTCTTTCCAATTTAATGGAATACAGGTTTTTAAAGTATGACCTAATGATTCTCGGGCATTGTTCAGTGTCTGTTGTTATGTTCCCATTTTGTTCCTAATTTTGTTAATTTGGATAGTCTCTCTTTGCCCTTTGAGTTAGTTTAGATAAAGATTTGTCTATCTTGTTGATTGTCTCAAAGAACCAACTCTTTGCCTCATTGATTTTTTATGTTGTTTTCTTTCTTTCTATTTTATTGATTTTTCAATGAGTTTGATTATTTCTTACCTTCTTCTCTTGTGTGTGTGTGATTACTTCTTTTTCTTCTAGAGCTTTCAAGTGTTCTATTAAGTTGCTAGTATGAGATCTTTCCAATTTTTTTATGTAGATACTTAGTGCTATGAACTTTCCTCTTAGCACCACTTTCATTGTATTCCATAAGTTTGGTATTCTGTGTATTCATTTTCATTCAATTCTTGAAAGGCTTTAATTTCTTTCCTAATTTCTATCTTGACACATTTTTCTTTCAGTAGAGAGTTGTTCAGTATGAGTTTGTAAACTTTCTTTGGTTTCTTTTGTTGCTGATATTCAGATTTAATCCATCTTAGTCTGATAAGATGTAGGGAGATATTTGAATTTTCTTGTATCTGTTGAGACTTTCTTTGTGATTGAGTATGTGGTCAGTTTTGGAGAAAAATTCCATGAGATGTAGAGTAGAAGGTATAGTCTTTTGTGTTTGGATGAAATGTTCTGTAGATATCTCTTAGGTCCTTTTGGTTTATAACATGTTAGTTGTACTATTTCTTCCTTTAGTTTTTGTCTAGATGACCTGTTCTTGGTGAGAGTTGGGTATTGAAGTCTGCCACTATCAGTGTGTGAGGGCCAATATGTGATTTAAGCTGTGGTATTGTTTCTTTTACACACTTGCATGTCCTTGTATTGGGGCACAGATGTTAAGAATTGAAATGTCTTCTTAGTGGATTTTTTTCTTTGATGGGTATGTAGTGTCCTTCCCTATCTCTTTTATTAATTTTGGCTTGAAGTCTATTTTGTTAGATATTAGAATTATAGACAAGCTTGTCTGTTATGTCCATTTGCTTGGTATATCAACCCTTTACCCTAAGGTAATGTCTATCTTTGATGTTGATGTGTGTTTATTGTATGCAGATTAGAAAGGTGGATCCTATTTTCACATCTATTCTGTTTGTTCTTTTTGGGGGGGGAATTGAGACCTTTGATCTTGAAAGATATAAATGACCAATGATTGTTAATTCTTGTAATTTTTGGTGGTGTTGGTGGTTGTTGTTGCTGTGGTGGTGGTGGTGGTAGTGGTGGTGGTGTGTGTGTGTGTGTGTGTGTGAGAGAGAGAGAGAGAGAGAGAGAGAGAGAGAGAGAGAGAGAGAGAGAGAGAGGGAGAGAGAGAGAGAGAGAGAGAGAGAGAGAGAGAGAGAGAGAGAGAGAGCGCTCCCCTTTCTTTTGGTTTGGCTAGTGTGATATTATCTATTTCCGGTGTTTTCACGAGTGTAATTTACCTCCTTAGGTTGGATTTTTCTTCCTAGCCCCTTCTGTAGGGCTGTATTTATAGACAGACATCATTTAAATTTGACTTAGTCACAGAATAGTTTATTTTCTCCATCTATATTTCTCCATGCTTATTGAAAGTCTTGCTGGGAATAGGAGTCTAGGCTGGTATCTGCGGTCACTTAGAGTCTGTGGCACATCTGCACAAGCCCTTCTGACTTTTAGAATCTCCATTGAGAAGTCATGTGTAATTCTAATAGACCTGCCTTCATATGTTATTTGATCTTTTTTCTCTTGTAGCTTTTAATTTCCCCTTTTCTGTTCTACGTCTTTAGTATTTTCATTATTATGTGGTAAAGGAACTTTCTTTCCTGGTCAAATCTATTTGATGTTCTGTAAGCTTCTTGTAAATTTATAGGCATACCCTTCTTTAGGTCAGAGAAATTTTCTTGTACAATTTTATTGAAAACATTTTCTGGGCCTTTGACTTGGGTTTTTTCTCCTTCCTCTATGCCCATTATTCTTAGAGTTGGTTTTTTCATAGTGTCCCAGATGTTTTGTGTCAGAGGTTCTTCACATTTAACATTTTCTTTCACTAATTATTCATTTCTTCTATTGTTTCTTCAACACTGAAGACTCTCTTCCATCTCTTTTATTCTATTGGTGAAGCTTGCCTCTGTAGTTCCTGTTCCAATTCCTAAATTTTTCATTTCCAGATTCCCTTAGTTTGGGTTTTCTTTATTGATTCTATTTCCAATTTCTAGCCTTGATCTGTTTTACTTTATTCATTTCCTTTCTAAGGACCTCTATCATATTCATAAAGGCTGTTTTAAGGTGTTTTTCTTATGTTTCAGCTATGTTGGAATATTCAGGGCCTACTGTAGTAGGATAACTGGGCTCTAGTGGAGACTTATTGTCCTGGTTGTTATTGATTGTATTTACACTGGTGTCTAAGCATCTGGGGTTCAGAAGATTATAGTTCTAGGTGCTGATTTCTGGATTTGTCTTTGTTGGATGGGTGTTTTGTTCCTTGGTTTATGTTTCCTCTCTGGATTTGAGAGAGTGTGATGCCTTTGTGTTGTCTGTTTTTCTGGCCTGTTTATGTGGTGTATTCACAGAGAATGCCTGCTGGGACACTGGGATGAGTTGGATGAAGGAAGGTTGGAGGAGAAGGTCTTTGCGATCTGTTGAGGATGGGATCAGAGAGGAGAATCAACACCACAGGAGGTTTCCTGTTACAGAGCTTGGGATGAGACTGGAGGGATTGGATCTCAGAAGCAGTAGGAAAGTTGTGGGTCTGCCGTCACCCTACTTTTTGCCCTGGGAGAAGTGGCCTTTGGGCTAACCGGGGGTGCCTTCTGGAGTTGGTGGGTAGGATACGGCGATGAATGAACGAATGTGAAGGGGATATTAGGAGTGGATAGTCAGTGGGATCCATAGGAGATGTGGTCAGCAGGGAAAGGAAGGCTGCAACTGCTGTTCGGTTGCAACACTAGGGACAAGACAGGGGTGTTAGGTCTGGGGGAACAGAGGGAGAGGAGAAGGTCTGCAGGTAGCTTACTGGGTTTTCTGGACAAAATTTATACTTTTAATGGTCATCATTGATGTATCAAGTATCAGTGAATGTTTTTAATGTGAATATTTAAATTATTAATTTTAATATACAGACCTCATCACTGCCTTAAGATAGCCTTTGTTAATGTAAAGGAAAAGTCACCATTGTGTGTTCTGTAAATGCTGCAGTGGTTGTTGGTTTCAGAATATTTAATAGTACAAATGAAGGCTTGTGTGAGCACATCAACCAAGAGACAACTTAAGGAGGTAGTGAGCAATTCTTTCCTTGTTCATTGCAGACCAAACAGAACTTTTAATACTGTTAGAAGTTTGTCAGCGTGCACATACACTCAGATGACATTTGAAAGAATAGAAAATCAATGCTGTTTGCTATTATTTCTCCATAAAAGCATAACATTTGAATTACAGGGTCAGAAAATAAGACAGATGGTGAAAGTTCATTTTAACCACCTATCTTTCTTTTGTTGACACAATGCTGTCTCTACTGCTGTACAAAGATCAGAAGATTGCTCTATTTTTAAAAGGTTCTGGGGAGGAGAAACTAATCCTTTGATACTCTCCCCCACTGAAAACTGGCCATTCTTGTCCACTCTAAGTTAATGCTTTTTACTGAAGACTGGTAGGCTTATTAACTTTCATTTTATCCTCGGGGGGATGGAGACACCCTCTGTCTTCTGGAAAACTTACATTATTGAGTATGTCATAGTTGTTTGATGCAAAGAAGACAGGTTTCTGAGATGTTTCTGGACTTTGCTGTTTGTTTCCTGATAATTGTGTATTAAGATGGCTTCTTCCACTCATGACTCCTCTGACTATACTGTTTGAACCAATTTTTACTTGTGAGAATTCACTGTCTACTCTTTATCAGCCGTTCTCATTTTTATGTTTCTAACTTAATTTTTGAGGTCCTTAAATATATGTGTAATGTTTATACTCAGAAGACTGTATGGAAGATATAGCATGCTACCTATAAAGGAAGTGAATATATATGCATACCCAATATATGCATATATAGACTAACTGTTGGTAGAATAGGTATAAACATGACTTTTTGATATATAACATCCCAAAATTATGTATAGAATGATGTTAGATTACAGCTTCATCATATTTACAAGTTTACTGATATCATCTATTACAATAATAGTTCCCAGATATCATGACCATTCATTCATTTATGAAAAACAATAATTTATGGAACACCAATGGTATGTTGAGGGATGAATTCATTTAGTGGATGAACCTCATGTATACTATTTCACAGGATCACATTGCAGGAGACACTGATCACTGATCCCCTAGACATCATTTTATTGGTTTTGATACTATGTACAAAAGTCACAAAGAATTTAATAATTTTAATAAATACAAATTTGAGTCTGGGGATACGTCTCAATAGATAAAGTTACTTGCTGTGTAAGCCTAGCAACCTAAGTTCCAATGCCTAGAAGCCACATAAAGGACAAACACAGTGGCATATTGGGCTGTGATTCCAGTGTGTACCACCAGGAGATGAAAGGGGGAGACAGGACAATCTCCAGAAGCCCACTAGCTAGCTATCATGGTTGAGACAAGGTGAGAAGACAAAGACCACAACCTGAAGGCTGACCTCTGACATCCACATACTCTGTGGAGTGCAAAAGTGCCTGTGGAGACAAGCATGCGTGCCACCAGTGAAGAAATACACATTTGTGATCTTCTAGCTCTGTGACTATAAATATGGTTTCCCTGGGTTCTCTGCTTATAGAGTCAGAAGAGTAGATACAAGCTCCCTTTTTTATCTGGAGATTATAAGCTCAATTAAGAGTGAAAGAAAAGGAACAACTCAAATATTCATTAACTGATGAATGACTAAGGAGAATAGGTTCATACACATAGAATTTTAACCATAATTGAGCAATATGAAGAAATGAGACACCGATTGGGTCACAATTAGATGAACTTTTAAAACTTTATATTAAGTAGAAGAAGCCAGATACAAGTGTCTACATATTCCATAATTCTGTTTCTCTGAGCTATCTTGAAAAGACAAATGCAGGCAAACAGAGGATTTGTGATTGCTTAGGCGTAGGAGTGAGGAGCTTAGAGGAGGGGAGGTAGTCGCTAAAGAACAACTGATGAAATATTCTACAGATTGTGGTGAGCACTGCGTAATTACAAATGTACCCAAAGCTTGCTGTGTCTTATGCCTGTAATGTATAAAATTGTAAAGCCCTCTCTGTAGATGTAACCAACCATTTTATTAAATAAGAAACACAGAACCAATGTAAAGAAGAAAGCCAAGAGGTCAGAGCTCAGAGCTAAAACCTTACCCTTCCTCCTGTGGTGGTCCTACCTCTCCGAAAGAGACCTACTTCCTGTGTGTTTGTCTTTATATAATCTTTCTGTTCTGCCTTCTCATTGGTTGTAAACCCAAACATGTGACTGCCTTGTCACTGCCTGTAAGTACAGCCCTCTAGGTCTTAAAGGCGTGTGTCTCCAATGCTGACTGTATCCCTGAACACACAGAGACCTACCTAGCTCTGTCTACCAAGTGCTGGGATTAAAGGCGTGTGCCACGACCGCCATGCTCTTGCTATGGCTCTAATAGCTCTGACCCCCGGGGCAACTTTATTTATTAACATACATTTAAAATCACATTTCAGTATGAATAAAATACCACAAGACTTTGTGGAGCTCAAATAAAATGAAGATGGGATGACTGGAGGTGGATAAGAAATGAGGTGTAGAAGTGTTGAAAGATGGTTGAAAGTGAGATGTAAAGAGTAAAATGAACAGAAAGAGATGATAAATTGTAGGATAATGCACTTCCCTAAGTTCACATTACTATCCCTGTGTTCTGGCTACAGTCTCTCAAAAGTCATTTGATCAACGCTTCCTTCCCAAGCTTTTCCCACATTGTAGAAATATTCTGCTGAACTTAATGTAAAAAGAAATATTAGAAGCTTCATTCCACGATGAATATGCATTAAAGGGGATTGAAGTTAAGTGTGGGAGCTGGAGAGATGGTTGTCTGTGTAAGAGCACTTACTGCTCTTGCAGACAACCTGAGTTTGCTGCTTAGACCTACATCAGGCAGCTTTCAACCTCTTGAAACTTGAATTCAAGCCCTTGGGAGTAACCGTGGTCACATACACACATACGTACACATATACACACACATATGAATAAAAAATAAATGAAGCTGTAATTCAAGCCCCAATTAGATTCAGTACTTCTGGCTTCCAGAGGCACCTACATTCACGTGCACATATCTATGCTCAAACATACACATATACAATGTTAAAAATAAAATAAATCTTTAAAAAGTTATTTTAAAAGAGATTCATGTCTTACTTGGTGTAACCTTGCTTAAATACCAGCCTATAGATCTCTCTACTTTGTCTCTATTCAATTCATACCACTCAGACTTTCTCTGGATCTCATCTATGCTTGGCTCAATGGTCCTTAATACATATAATTTTCTATCAAAGTGGTCCCTCTGACTACAAATCACCTTGACATGACCACTGAACATGAAGCTGTGGGTGCAGGTTTTAGCCTTTTATCTTTTTTTTTTAAATTAAAGATAGATTTTTTTTAATCACATAATATATCCCACCCCATTCCTCCAAATTCCTCCTCACCTTCCCTCCCATCTGGATCCATCAGCTTTCTATCTTTCATTAGAAAACCAGCATGCTTCTAGGGATAATAATAAAATTAATATAATATCATAAAACAAAAGCTAACATACCAGAATTGAACAAAACAAGCAGAAAGAAAAGAACCCAAGAGAAGGCACATGAAACAGAGACTCACACATTTGTACACTGAGGAATCTGATAAAAACAGTAAATTGGAAGCCATAATACACACACACACACACACACACACACACACACACACACACACACACACACAGGACTTGTAGTATAAGAAAAGGGAAGAAAAAATAAGTAAAATTTAAAAAGCAAGAACAATAACCAAAAGCCAAGGAAAAGCCCTGACATGACATTGTGAGACAAGGAACCTCCAAAGATGCCATTGATTCATTTTCTGTTGACCGTCTGCTGCTGGGCGTGAAGCCTACACTTCAGAGCAGTTTGTTTCCTCAGTGAAACTCCCTTGGAGGAAACTAAATTTTCATTTACAACTCGTTATCAATTGGAAATTGTTTCTGGGTTAGGGGTAGGGGCATGTGTCCTCTTCTCCTTTCAGCTCTAGAACCCCACCTGATGCAGACCTGTGCCATCCCTGTGCATGCCGCCTCAGTCTCTGTGAATTCATATGTGTGTTGACCATTCTGATTTAGAAGGCCTTGTTTTGTTGGTGCCCTCCATCTATTCTGGCTCTTACATTATCTCTACCTCTCTTCCATAGGGTTCTCTGATCCCTGAAGGGTGGATTTGATGGAGCATCCCATTTAGTGGTGGGTGTTCCAAGGTCTCACACTCTGCATAATGTTTGCCAATGGGTCTCTATATTTGTTTCCATCTACTGCAGGAGGGGCTTCTCTAATGATGGCACTGATCTATGAGTATTGTAAAATGTCATTAGGAGTCATTCTATTGCTGCATTGATTATTTATGTAGAACAGCAGCATTTGGTTTTACCCTACATCCCTGGGCAATCTAGTTTCAGGTTCTTTGTCACCGAAGCAATGTTGAGTATGGGTTCCATCTCATGGACTGGGCCTTAAGTCAAATCAGATATTGATTGGTTATTCCCACAATCATTGTGCCACCATTGATTTCACTAGCATGTTTTACAAGCAGAACACCTTTATATCAAAGGATCTGTGGCTGCGTTGATGTTTAAGTTTCTCTTTTGGTAGCCTACTGAGGTCTTTACGTACAAAGATGCTAGAACATAGGTACCAAGGCTCTATGTAGGTGCCCACTTGACTTCTCCACATTCAGTGAGTTATGTAGGTGTTGTCTTCAGCAATAGGACTTCGTCATCATTTTGCAGAGAGCAAGCTACAGTCTTGGCAAAACCCTAGGTTATTTGGGGATTCCCATGAAACCCCTTTGGCCAACAACTCAAATATATGTAACCCAATTTGGTACTGGAAACTTCATTTGGTGACAAGAGATGGCAAGTTGGGGCTCTATCTCTCCATTATTTGACAGTTTCATTTGGATCACCTTCATGTATGTACGTATTTTAGGAAGCTTTGAATATTTTAGATTTCCATATACCCATCAAATGACACTTAATTTTAGCCCTCTCCCTGTATTTTTTCCTAGTCTCATTCTTCTCTTTCCCCACATGATCCTCCATTCAACCACACCCACACTCCATCCATCCATCCATCTATCCATCCATCCATCCATCCATCCATCCATCCATCCATCCATCCATCCATCCATAACTATTTATTCTATTTCCCTTTCCTGGGGAGATCTATCTGTCCCTTACTCTGTACCTTACCTCTGGATCTACTGATTGTAGCTTGAAAATCATTGACTTAACAGCTAATATTCATATACAACAAAATACATATAATATTTGTCTTTCTGGGTCTGAGTTACCTTGTCTGGTCCTGCCCGACCTGTCAAACAGTCCTGAATAAGGGAGTGAGGGTTGAGAAAAAAAACAGATACAGAAGAATAGACAGAGACAGAAAAACAGTCAGAAGGTTCTCAGCGAATACTATAGCAGCCCTGAGTTTATTTCTCACAGCCTTTTAATACCCAAAGCAAGGGGGCAAAAGACCTCCCCCTCTCAAGGATACCATGGTTCAAGGAACAAACAGCACAAACACCTCCTTAATTCTCAAGACATCTGATAAGCAGGCCTTTGGCCAAACATCCTCTTACTCAGCCTTAAGGAGCAAAAACAAGCTTGAACTCTCTGACCTTGAGTGTAGATGGAATCAAGCCACAAGCTGGAGTCACTGTGAGCTCCCACATTACCTCACTTAGGATTATTTTTTTTATAATTCCATCCATTTGCCTGTGAATTTCATAATTTCATTTTTAACAGCTGAGTACTACTTCACTATGCAAATGTACCACATTTTCTTTACCCATTCTTTCATTGAGAGATGTCTAGGTTGTTTCCAATATCTGCCTATTATGAATAGAGCAACAATGAACATGGTTGAGCAAGTGTCTCTGTGGCAGAAAAAAGTGTCCTTTTGACATATGCCCTAGAATGGTATAGGTGGAATTTGAAGTAGATTGAGTGTCATCTTGAAGAAATGCCACACTGATTTCCATAGAGGCTGTATTAATTTGCACTCCCACCAGCAATATATGCATGTTCTTCTTACTCCACACCTTGCCAGCATGAGTTGTCACTTAATTAATCTTGGCCATTCTGACTGGTGTAAAATGAAATCTCAAAGGAGTTTTGCATTTCTCCGATGGGTAAGAATGTTGAATGTTTAAGTATTTCTTAGCCATTTGTGTTTCCTCCTTTGAGAATTCTCTGTATGCTATTTTTAATAAGGCTATTTGTTTTCTCAACATCTAATTTTTGAGTTCTTTATATGTTTTGGATGTCAGTCCTCTATTAGATGCATAGTTGGTAAAAACAAACAAACAAAAAACCTTTTTCCGTTCTGTAGGCTGCCACTTTGTCTGAATAGCAGTGTTCTTTCCAGTGTTTCCTGAGGTCCCATTTACTAATTGGTGACGTTAGTGCCTGTGTTAATGGTGTTCTGTTCTGAAAGTCTTTTCCTCTGTTAATGAGTTCAAGGCTATTTTCCACTCTCTTCTATCCAACTCACCATATCTGGATCAGACTGGTTTTATGTTGAAGTTTTTGATCCAATTGGACTTGAGGAGTTGTGTGTGTGTGTGTGTGTGTGTGTGTGTGTGTGTGTGTGTGTATCCCTTCTTTTGATTTGCTTGTATGGGGTTATTTAATTCTTGTATTTTCTTGGGTGTAGTTAACCTCTTTAGGTTGGAGTTTTCTTCCCAGCACCTTCTGTAGTGCTGGATTTTTAAGTAGATGTTGCTTAAATTTAGTTTTATCATGGAATGTCTTATTTTTCCATCTACTGTAATTGAAACTTTGCTGGGTTTAGTAGTCTAGACTGACATTTGAGGTCCATTAGAGTCTGTAGAACATTCGTTTAGACTCTTCTGGCTTTCAGTTTCCACTGACAGTGAGGTGTTATTCAAATGGTATACTTTTATCTGTTACTTGGTCTTTTTCCCTTGCAACTTTTAATATTCTTTCCTTGTTCTCTGTGTTTAGTGTTTTGATTATTATGTGACAAGGTGATTTTCTTTTCTGGTCCAATTTATTTGGTATTCTGTATGTTTCTTATACCTTGATAAGCATTTCCTTCTTTAGTTTAGAGAAATTTTCTTCTAATATTTTGTTAAAAATATTTTCTTTGCCTTTGACCTGGGTTTCTTCTCCTTCTTCTATTCCAATTATTCTTAGATTTGTTCTTTTCATAATGGCCTGGATTTCCTGGATATTTTATGACAGGATGTTTTTAGATTTAACATTTTCTTTAACAGTTTCTTTTAGATTTAACATTTTCTTCTAGCATATCTTCAATGCCTGAGAATTCTCTCTTCTAGATCTTATATTCTGTTGATGAAGCTTGCCTCTGAGGTTCTTGTTTGAGTTGCTTAACTTTTCATTTTCAGATTTCCCTCAGTTTGGGTTTGTTTTTTTTTACATAGTTTATTTCCACGTTCAGGTCTAGAACTGTTTTGTTAGTGTCCTGCCTTTATTTCTCTGTGCTTTAGTATATTTTCTTAAGGGCTTTATTAATTTTACCTTTAAGTACCTCTGTTGTGTTTGTAAAGGCTATTTTAAGGTCTTTTGTTGCTTCAGCGATGTTGCAATACTCAGGGTCTGCTGTGGTACAGTTGATGGGCTATAGTGGAGACATATTTTATTGGGCTCCTTTATTGTTTGGGTTTTTACGCTGGCATCCAGGCACCTGAATTTTGCAAGATTGTAATTCTGGATGCTGATATCTTGTTTTGTCTTTGTTGGATGAGTGCTTTATTCTTTGGTTTCTGTTGCCTGGAGAGTGTGGTTGTGTATTGCCTACTAGAAGATTTTCCTGGGATTCTGATATGTGTGGCCACTGTGGTTTCAGCTAAAATGTGTTTCTAGATATTGGGAGCTGTCAATTAGGACAGAGATGGGCTAGAAGAAAGGGCCAAAGGCCCTTCCATAAGAGGGAAGAAAAGCTGATGTTTGGCCAGGATCTGCTCAGTCCATGTGAATGAGGGTAGAGTGAGAAGAGGCCACATTGGGTAGTCTGCTACAGAGCTGGGATGAGACTAGGGGGTTAGACTTGAAGGAATGGAGGGAGATGTGATGATCTGCGATTAGCCTTCCTACTTTGCTGGGCTAAGGGGCATGCAGGTTCCCAGGGAATGTTTGGTAGATTGTAAGCTGGAAAAAAGCAATGTGTTGGGGGGCAGGGGGTGGATTTCAAGGCAGAGATCTGTGTGTTCTGCTGGAGATGGGTGAAGGGGGAGGAGGTAGGATGCAGCAGGTGATCTGTTACAGAACTGGGAATAAGATTTGGAGGAGAGGCATGAGAGATGAAGATCTGCAGTTAGCCTGCTTTTCTGGCTGGAGTGCAACCTTTTATCTTTTAATGAACTCTTGATATAATTTTTGTGAATGTTAAAATTTGAGAATGACTTCCTTAATATAACAAAAGAAGAATAGATGTCTTTGACACCTGTGTCAGTAACTGGAAACAGCATTGCAGTTTTAGCTTTATCAAACTTCCCCCTTAGTCTATAATCCCCTTGACAAGGAGTGATGATTATGTCTCTTCAGTATTCTGCAATCTAGCATTACATATTGCTAAGAGGTACTGTCGTGTTTTCATTTTAAAAGCCTTATTTTATTTTAATGGGATTTTACACCATTTAATTTTCAATCCATTCAGAAATCCATGTCTTCTATCATCTTTCATATGCCCTCTTCGCATTTAGAGAGGCCTTGCCTTTTGAAGTGCATTGCTTTATCTGAGTTCCTTTGAACATCGCTTGCTTTTCTTCTCTTGTCCCTTCTGTTCAGTTAATTAAGGAAAACACATTCTGCTGCTGGAAAACCTTCCCTCTCATCAAAATTAGCAGTGACACAGGGCTTACTAGTTAGTCTTCTACTTCCTTTTTTTCCTCTTGTTTTTCCTCATTCTTCTTCAAAAGAAACTTATTCAAAGAGTTTTGCCAGCATATTCTTTTTTTAAAAAAAAGCCAAATCCAAAACCAAAAAGAAAGTAATCACAGTGTCAGGGTGTTACAAGAATAGACTGTGTTTTCAGTGAACAAAGAACCACACTGATGTTCTCTTGGATTGTTGTTTTCTCAGTTCTAGCAAGTTCAGTGTTTTATTTAATCTTCCCTTTTCCTTCTACTGCATGCTTTGGTTTCTTTGAGCATATGCTCTAAGAAATCTTACCAAGATATTTTGAGGAAACTGGTTAATAACCAATCTACAGCTGACGATCTCCCTCTTCCACTTACAGAATGTTTTTGTGATTATAATTATCACATTCCCTTCTTCCCTTTTCTCTCTCTAATCTTAACCCTTATACCCCTCCCCAGTCTCCTTCCAATTCATGGCCTCATTTTTTACTAATTATTATTGTATGCATATATGTTACACACAGACACACACACACACACACACACACACAGACACACACACACATATATATATATATATATATATATATATATATATATATATATATATATATATATATTCCTAAATATAACCTTTATAAACTGTTATAAAATGTCAGGGCTGACTCTTTGGCACTGGACAAATGAATTTTATGCTCCTCTCTGGATAAGAATACCATCTCTCCTGTTTCCAGCTTTCCTCAGTGGCTTACAGTTCTTTATGGAGGGCTGAGGCCTTGTGGGCTTTTTCTTACCCACTTTTGAATGTCTATTGATGTTGTCCTTGTTCAACTCATATTTGGGAAGTTATATTGGTGACACTTTGTAGTCACCTGAAAACACAGTCTCACAGCAAACTCCTTGATCCTCTGGCTCTTACAATCATTTTGCCCCTCTTCTACAATGTACCCTGAGCCTCACTTAGGTGCTTAAGTGCTTTAGATGTATGTGTCCGACTGGGTTCCACAAGTCTGTATTTTGACTGATTGTGGTTTTGTACAGTAGTCTCTGTTTGTTGAGAAGAGGTTTCCTTGATGGGGGTAATGGTGAAGACTAGACTTTTCTATGGGTATAAAGACAAAAGATTACCTGTTGTTATTAGAGATTATAAATTTAGTTTATTAAATTTAGTTTAATAAACTAAATTTATAAATTAGTAAATTAGTTTAGTAATTTAGTAAATTTAGTAAATTAGTGATTATAGATAAACCTCCAATAATTATGACTTCACTAGCACTGAGTAGTTAGCCAGACTTTCAGTATTTGTTGAGTGGACCTTAAGTCCAATTAGAGAGCTGTTGGTTACTGCTAAGTTATTTTTGACACTACTGCACTCATAGGGTTACTGCTCCCTGTTGGTCATTGTTGTGGTTTATAGGCATTGTGGCTGGGTAGGTTTGTTGATTGCCTTCCTCCTTTGAAAGCTTGCATGGTGCTTTTTGGCACCAAGTCAAGGGCAAGAGTAGGCTGTAGGCTTTGGGAATCTCTTGGACAGCTCTGGCAAGTAACTCAAAAGTGGCTTCCTGTGACTGGTGTAGGGCTCTTGTTAGGTAATCTTTGGCTTTGGGCATCATCAGCCCAGATTAATCAAGTTTATTAAAATTACATATGTATATTTATACATAGAATTACGGGTATTATGGGTTTTTTAAAGGTAAATAGCTAATACTATGATTCCATGTGGCTTTTAAAGACATTATATTGTTATTTGACCCACCACCCTCCTGTATTTATCCCTCTTCCCTCCCTAAAGAGCCACACTTTTTTTCACTTCTATCAGATCTCCTACCATTCCTTTACCATCTTCCACCTTGTGTATTTTCCTACCTCTCCCTAAGGAGTCTTTTCTCATTTCCCCTATCAGACCACTCATCTCCTGCTATTCTCCTTTATTGTTAACTCGACTTCTTGTGTATTTATCTCCTCCTTACCTAAAAGCCCCTCTCCCATCTCTCTATCAGATTCCTTGTATCCTGCTCTTCTGCTTTAACCCCCTTCCATCTTCTTCTTGCAGATGGATTTTAAATACTGAGATGAGCAAGGTGTGCCTTCCTCAAATGGGAGAGATAACATACAGAGAAATTTATGACATTATTTTTGCAATTTTTCTCTTAAAACATATCTTTGAATTTGCTTTGACTGTAATAAGGTCCTATGCAGTTAATATGCATGTAAAAATACAGGCTGAAGCCGGGCGGTGGTGGCGCACGCCTTTAATCCCAGCACTCGGGAGGCAGAGCCAGGCGGATCTCTGTGAGTTTGAGGCCAGCCTGGGCTACCAAGTGAGTTCCAGAAAAAGGCGCAAAGCTACACAGAGAAACCCTGTCTCGAAAAAAACCAAAAAAAAAAAAAATACAGGCTGAACCTATGAATTTCCAATAGTTTGTTTTGTTCCATCCTCTTGGTTTCTCTCTTTCTGTCTTCCTATGGCATGTCAACCATATGGTACAATTTCTTTTCCCTAATCCCTTAGGTGATCACTGTGAAAATCCTGTCAAATCTCTTCATGCTGCAAGAGAATATTTATAAATGACTTATAAGCTTCTGAAAACCAGAATTTATGATGGAGACCCTAACAGAGTCTAGCTGATTCTTCACTGCAAGGTGTTGATGGATCAGAAGAATAGATATTACTAAGGGCTCTCTGGCTTTGCAAAGTGTTCCCACAGAAAGGAAGATAACTAATAGCCTGCTCACAAAGGATGAAGATCACTGCAATAACTGTGGCCCTGTTGAGAATCTCCAGTGTTCTTGTCTGTAGAGCCCTTAGATATAAATGGATCTGAAAAAGCATTACAAAGTCTCCCTTCTCAAGAGGATGACTTCTGCTTCAAGTCCCCAGAGCCTGAGGTTTAGTTTGTTGTGTAGATAGATGTGGAGTGGTCTCTTCCAGACTCACACAATTAAAAGTTTCAGACTGTCTCAGAAGCATGAGTATGTTGGAGATGCCTAGGTTTTTATGTTACTAAATGAGAGAAGAGGATAAAATCTGAAATATCACCTACTCTTATACTTTAAGGATAAGAAATATACAGAAGTATGACATTAACAGATAATCACAAAACTCCCTGATGGGTTTCAACTTATAACTAAATGGCTCGGTAAGCACAGATACAGACTGGTTTGGGTTTATTTTTCTCTTTCCTCTCATTTATACCCAGTCTTGTAATAGCAAAGCATTGCTCCAAAGTCAGAGTAGTAGCAGGAAGGAAAAAGGGCCAGATAATTCACAAGCAGAAACTGAAAATCTCTGAATCATTTTCTTTTGGAAAAAATTAAATATTGTTGTGATCCAAAAAGAAAATCCTCATGCATTTTTCTGTAAAATATGTTAAACATGTTAAAATACTGTAGAAAAATGAAAATATAAGATAAAGTTACAGAAATACTTCTGAGTTACTTTTGGGGCTGCTGAAGCCTGTTGTGTGGTTCATGTTAAGCTTGCTGGGCACCTTACCATCATGTCTAGGATGAAGACTATAACATTCTTGTTTGTATTTCTTGTGTCTTCACAAAATTCCCCAAGTTACTTGACTGCACTGTAATTCTCATGGTAGGAGTCTTAAATGTTCCCCCAAATTCCTGTTTTGAATATTTGTTTCACAGCTGGAGCACTAATTTAGGAGGCTCTGGGACCTGTGGGATTCGGGGCCTGGCTGAGGGAAATAGGTCACTGCAGGCCTGTCTGTGTGGGTGTGTTATATCCAGCCACTTCTGGTCAATCGCCACTTCCTGGTCTGCTGGGATGGGAACTTCTGCTGCCACATATCTCCACTACTGCCAGCTTCTGCAGGCCTCCCTGTTGTGACAGTCAGAAACCATGAATTAAAATAAACCTTCCGGCAGTAGCAACGCGGGTCTTCCCGCTGTTGCTGTGGGGACCACGGACGAGCACACGACCCCGACCCTGGCCTGAGGTGGTGGTGGAAAGCCCACCGCAGTCTGCTGCGACATCATGAAGGGTGGCGGGAAAAGTGGCAACAAAACCATCTGCGGGTTGGCTGGCTTCTTCGGAGCGGGAGGAGCGGTTACTCGCACGCTGACTTGGCCGGCATTCCGCTAACTGGTATGAACCCCCTGTCTCCATATTTAAATGTGGATCCACGCTATCTTGTTCAGGATACCGATGAGTTCATTTTGCCAACTGGAGCTAACAAAACCCGAGGCAGATTTGAGCTAGCTTTCTTGACCATTGGAGGATGTTGCATGACAGGGCTGCATTTGGGGCAGTGAACGGTCTGCGGTTAGGATTGAAGGAAACCCAGAGCATGGCCTGGTCCAAACCAAGAAACGTACAGATTTTGAATATGGTGACTAGGGAAGGGGCAATTTGGGCTAATACTCGAGGCTCCCTGGCTTTGCTCTATAGTGCATTTGGTGTTATCATTGAGAAAACACCAGGTGCGGAAGAAGACCTCAACACAGTAGCAGCCGGAACCATGACGGGAATGTTGTATAAATGTACAGGTGGTCTTCGAGGAATAGCACGTGGTGGCCTGGCAGGACTGACCCTCACCAGTCTCTGTGCACTGTATAACAAGTGGGAGCACATGAAAGGTTCCCTGCTCCAACAGTCACTCTGAAGATTTTGCCACCTCGGGACTGGGGGACATTTCATAACCATCCAGATTGATTACTAAGTCAGTCTAGAGTTGCTTTCTTACTTGTTCTGACAATTTGAACAATTGGAGACTCTGATTTGCTGGGACAAAGATCATGGGTGGTTAGCCTGGACTGAACTGCTTGCCCTTAGTGAGTGGAAGCCAACCCCTTGGTGGCTCACTGAGTATGTGTTCTCTTCTCCTTTGGAGATGATCTTGCACCTGTTTTCTCTCTGCCCCCAAACTGGAAAACCACTTACTCTCCAAATTCAGGCCAGACTTATTTTCAACACTTTTATCACCATGTTTATCACTTAAAAATCTAAAACTACTGTAGCCCTGTATTCCAAATAAAGGGTGAAAATAGAACCAAAGTCATAATCCCAGCATAAAAAAATAAATAAATAAACCTCCCATCTCATAAACCATTTCTATCAGCTATCACGGTCACTGTATCACAAAGGTAACTAATCCAGTTACCATTTTTAGAAAAGAGAATGTAGACATAAGGAGATTAAACATCTAGATTATAACCACACAGCTATGAGACAGTCTAATGCCAAGCACTCTTATCCAGTTAGTGTTCTGTTCTCTTCATGGCAAATACCTGATACATGGATCTTAATAAGCCTTCAGTCTCGAGATGTTTCCTGTCATCCATTCATACACATTGAATAATGGGTATTTGTCAAGAATCTTTAAAATAAATGTCTGTGCTCAAAGAACTTGATTGCACATAGAGATAAGAAACAAATGGGTGCCGGGCGGTGGTGGCACACGTCTTTAATCCCAGCACTCGGGAGGCAGAGCCAGGTGGATCTCTGTGAGTTCAAGGCCAGCTTGGGCTACAGAGTGAGTTCCAGGACAGGCACCAAAGCCACACAGAGAAACACTGTCTCAAAAAAAAAAAAAAAGAAAAGAAAAGAAAAGAAAAGAAACAAATGAGTGATGCAGATTCAGTCCAATTTTAAAGAAACCAATTAAATATCAAGTTTGGAGATATATCTCATGGCAATATAAGCCAGGATATACATATATATATATATATATATATATACATAGAACCTTCATTGCCCACATACATACTTACCTCTAAATATCTATTTAAATAAATTATAAAATAATTTTAAATTAATTTTAATTATTTAAAAATAATTTATAAATATTTTAATTATGAGTAATTTTAAAATTATAATATTTTTTAATTATTTAAAAATTAATTAAAATATATTTTTTAAAAAGAAAAATATTACAGGACTGAGAGGTAATTACAAGAGAAAATTCAGATGAGCCTTGGCTCAATAACAGTAATATCCAGCTTGTAAACTATGGGGGCCCATCCCTCACCCCCACATTTCTCCAGAGTACTCTTGAGTAGAAGCTGCAGGAAATATTAGTTAGGAGGATAGAAGGGAGAGAAACAGATAGAATATGCAGGATATGCAGGATAGCCTGGAGAGGACCTGGATCCTAATCCACCAGGCATCTACTGTCTCTGCTCTAGGATATTTAAAGGAATGCCAAGGGGTAGAGCAGAAGTCATCCCCCTGGCACAGTCAAGTGCCTACCTGCACTCAGGCCTGTGGTGCAATCATCCTCTCTATGCAGACCTGCTGGGTAAAGCCCCGAGGAACCTGAAAATGGGCTCCAACAGTAAATTAAATCACGGTAGTCACCCATATACCTGTGTCTTTATTCTAAAGCCAGTGAACATAATACTTTAATAGAAACTTGCAGTTATGATTAATGTTGAGGGACCTGAGATGGAAAAACCATCCTAGATTACCTGGGTGGAGCCAAACTAATGAGATGAGCACTGAAAAGCAGAAATGTCTTCCGGGAAGAGAAGGAAGAGAGATATTTGGAGGGTTGGTGGGATGGGCAAAGTAGAGAAAAAGAAACATTATTGCTGATTTTAGAGATGGATGGAAGCACTGCTGGACAAAGGATGAGAAGCTAGAAATGGAAGAGAACGGAGTCTTTCCTACAATAGAGAGGAACACAGAAAGGGTCATAGTCTAGATTGACTGGTGCTTGACTTTTAAATAAGCTCAGATAGTTCAAGTACACTACAGCAGCAATAGACAACCAATACAGCTATCTCACACATGTCCAGTGGGTCACAGAACTCTTAAAGTGATGAAATAGTCCACTCCCAATGCTGTCTGGAGGGTTACACTGGACAGCTAAGAAACAGAAAGCTCAGTGGCAGTGTGACTCACCCAAGGATTCATCGAGTGCATCTCAGAGACAGGCTTTAAATCTGGGCTTTCCCAGTGCCCTCTGTACTAAAACACCCACATGCAGCGTTACTTATTTGTATAATGGGCTGACATGTCATGAAAAGTCTTTATTGGATCTTTATATCTCTTAATTGTCATGTGGTAAAGGTGATCCAGTGAAACACCATACAGGTTGTGAAAAGAAAAAAATAAATAAATTTGAAATGTTTCATATGTCTTCGGTTCCTCTGGACTGTATAACTGGAAAGCTATTTATCCTCATGATGCCAGCATAGAGCAACCTGTATCATGCTCAAAGAGTTTCAGTTTTTATAATCCATAAAAACATTTATACTTTAAAATGGAAAATTGTTTCCAAGATTCATCCTGTCAAAATTTATAGTAGATTTGATTCTGTAATAAGCCAGTTGCCTAAATGCCTCTGTAATTTTAATTAGACAAATCATCAGAGTAACTTGCTTGGTGTACCACCTTTGTATTGTGAATTGTCTAGTGAATTCATTGTCTGTTTAGAATTCCAAAACCATTAGTGCAAAAATAAAGAATGTCTGTTCAATTTAAACTAAATTACAGAGACCATAGCACCCATGTTACATAATAACCAAATAAAAAATGTGAATAATTTATTTGTAATGTACAAATAACCAGATAGAAAATGGGACCTGAATATTGAAAAATACTACTTGCCTAAAGACATAGAGTCTTGGAAGAAAGAATGACTTATATGTTCAATAAAACTTTTGCAGTTCTCAAGGCGTCTAATGAAATTGGATGAGGATGGCAGGTTAATGTGAACTAATTTCATTTGAATCTAGATGTATTCTTTATAAAAATAAGTTTGCACAAAATCATTTTAATTCATGTACCCAGAGTTAACTAGATAAGTTCCTAGGCTATGTTTGTTTTAGATGAGATTACTGAGATAGTGACAGGCTTTAATCTATATATTGGGATGGATTGTTATAAGTATTCTCATACTGTCCAGATAAGTAGTCTCAATTTTTATTTTATTTAACCACAGGAAACAATCTTCATCACTAATGACATTAATGATTGATGGATTTTTGAATTGTTACTCATCCTCACAATTATTTTGCTTTTATCAAACTTATACAATATCACAAGCATCAAAATCTTATTTAAATACATTTACCTAAAGATACAACATCATTTTAAAATACTGTTTCTAATATGTACAAGTCATTCTGGTAGTGTCATGTAAATAAATACTAAACAACTAAAGGTCAGGGAAGTTACAAGAAATTTATGCTTTTCTTATCTGACTGAAGATGAAGATATAATTATATGCAAAATAAATATTATATCAGATGGTCTCCTGGTGGTCTTGGGTTTACACATTCTGAGTATTGGTTGATGGCAACTCTTACTTGATCCATTCTTCCTTTCATACTTGGTGTTCTGTTAGCCCTCTTCATAGCCTCTCTCTCTCTCTCTCTCTCTCTCTCTCTCTCTCTCTCTCTCTCTCTCTGTGTGTGTGTCTGTGTGTGTGTGTGTGTGTGTGTGTGTGTGTGTGTGTGTGTGTCTGTGTGTGTGTGTGTGTGTGTGTGTGTGTGTGTGTGTGTGTGTGTGTGTGTGTGTGTAAATAAACTCTAGCTTATCCTGGGTGCCACTTTTGGCATTTACAATTATTTTTTAACTAGGAATCAATTCAGGCTTCATGTAAACTAGGCAAGTATTCCATTACTGAGCAACATTCCTATCCTGGAACCAATATTTTTAGAGTAGTTAACTAACTCTTAAAATATACTTATTGAAATATATTCAAGAGGATTTATTATTTATGGGTAGAAATTATACATGGAATAATGATGGAATTATGGATAGAGTAATGAAAAAAGTCCAGGGTCCCCTTGGTCCTATGTTTCTGTATCTCCTGGACAAATGAATAAAGCATTCTCCTCTAGAGTTGAATTAATGTTACTCAGAACCTCAGCACATGGATAAGCTTATCCTGAAAGGTGATCAGTGTATTTATGCAAAGGTAGGATTTCTCTAAGTGGTGCAACAGTTACGTGCTCACATGGGGGTCGTTTTGCTAATAAATGGTTATTAGTTTGGTGGAATTTGTCCTCAGAATTCCTTTCATTGTAACATAGTGTGGTGTTTTGAAAGAAAATGCCCCCAAAAGGAAAGGCACTATTAGGAGGTGTGGCCTTGTTGGAGGAAGTGTGTAACTGTGGGGGTGGGCTTTGTGGTCTCTTTTGCTCAAGCTTCCCTTAGTGTGACAGTCAGTGGACTTCCTAGTCCCTACAAGATACATCACTCTCAGCTCCAGCACCACATCTGCCTGCATGCCCCCATGCTCCCCTTCGTGATGATAATGGACTGAATCTCTGACCGTAAGTTTTCCTTATAAGCGTTGCCATGGTAATGGTGTCTCTTCATAGCAATAGAAACCCTAACTGAGACAGCTAGCTCCCGTCTTAACTATTTCTCTTGTTCCTGTGATAAAAAAGCAACATAAGGGAAAACGTTTATTTTAGTTCACAGCTCCAAGCTCCATCCACATGGTGAGACAGCAAAAAATGCAGAAGCTTGAGGCATTTAGTCACATTAAATCAATGGTCAAGAAGCAGAGATTGATGCTTGTGTTTAGGTCACTTTCTGCTTTTTACACATTCCAGAGTCCCATATGGTACCACCCACAGCAGGCAGACTTTCCAACTCCAGGCATGCCTAGAGACAGTCTCCCAGGTGATTCTATACCTCAGGAAGTTGACAGTTGAGATTAACTATCTCAACTCCACTCCTTATCAACTCGATACCCACTTACATCACTTTAAATCATATAATCTTCTATCCTCCCTTGCAAAAATTTCATCTTCATCTCATAATACAAAATGCAATTATTCTGGGTTATGGACACAAAAAAATACATATTTTAAGGTGAACTCTATGCATGTAGCTTAGGTTGTAAAATATTGGAAATCCAAGGCATAGTAGGGTTGATTACATTGTTCTCTCAAATGCAGGTTAAATTTAAAGAGGCCAAGTACACAGCAGGACAGCAGAACAGATTAAGACTATAGTCTTCAGTCATCTCAAGGTATGTCACTAATATGGTTGTAAAGTCTGGCAAAATTTCAGTCTCTTTGAAGGAAGATATTTTTCAGAAAATACATTACCACAGATCAGACCAAAGCAAGACCAAATCTAACAGAGCTAACACCAAGTCCTGCATCTTCATAACTTGCATCTGAGTCTCATGATGAAATTGCCTGGGTAGCAAAAGGCTTCTAGCCTTTTTCCTACAGCTTTTCTGTCTGCAGCATATGTAGACTCTCTCTTGGACTAGCTCCATTCAATGCCTGGGAATATCTTTGTTGGATGTACCATGGTCTTGACATCTTTAACATCCTGAGGTCTCCACTGAAACCTAGGCTTCATACTCAACTTCATGCAGTTGCCTCTCAGGGCCTCCTTTCAGGAACACTGGCCCTGCCGCTCATTGCCTGGCCTTGGAGACTCTTCTAAACCATGGGTCAAGACTCTGTGACTCCCCTGATCTTATATTTTTATGCCTGAAAAAAACAGTACAAAATGGACAATGCTATCAAGTTCTGTTGCCATCTTGGGATGGAGCCACACACCTTTGGACCATAGTGGTAGCTTTTATATGCCTTGATGGCTGAATACACAAATTACTTTAATAGGAAGTTATTTCATGGCAGGAAATATCTTTTGAAACAGTCTTAGCCCACGGTTTCTCATTTAATATGAATGTGCTTTTATTAGTTGGAGCTTTTGTAGGGGGGTGTACCTTGTCTTTCGGGTAATTTTTCTATTGTTCTAGTGGAGAAACTGAATTTTCTCTTTAGCAGTTACAAATGCTTTGCCATCTGCACACTCTTTTTGCAATTTTAAACTTGAGCACACTACTTTTCTTACAAAACTGCATTTTCTTAAAATCTTTTTGCCCATGTTTTGTTCTTAATTCACCGTGGACCTGGAAAGTGAATTAACCAGTTGCCATTAAACATATTAAATACTTTCCTGTCTTGAAATTTTCCTCTGTCAAACAAATTTGTCCATTATCTTCAATTCACCTTCACCAGGATTCTCAGGACATGGGTAGAATAAGGCCAAACCTTTTGCTATAATGTCACCTAAATGTCCCCCAGTGCAGTTCCCCAGCCAGTCCCTGTTCCCTTCTGGAACCTCACGGGTCAGGTCTGCACATGCCCAGTTTCTATCTGCACTCTCAGCTTCTGTGTTCCTAGAAGAACAACCCATTACTCTCTGCTTATAGCGCTCAAGGCTTTTATTGCCTCAAGATCCAAACTCTTCCACATTCCCCTCAAATCTGTTCTAAAACCCCGAGACACACGTGACCTGCTTTACCAGAGCAATAACTCCACTGTTTTGCATCAATTTTCTGTCTTAGATACTTTCCTGTTTCTGTGATAAAATATTAAGTACTAAAATACTAAATATTAAAGCAGTTTAAGGGAGACAGCATTTTTGTTTTGTTGTTTGGTTTTATTTAGGTTTTAGGCTACAATCCACCATGCTGAGGGACTCCTATCATCAGGATCATGTTGTATCCACAGCCAAGAAGCATAGAGCTGTGAATGTTTGTACTTCACCCACGACTTTGACTTCTTTTGATACAGTCCAGGTTCCCACCCCAGGGCCTGGTGCTACCTGCAGTAGGAAAGGTTTCCCACCATAATTACCTTAATCAAGATAATCCTGAACAGGCATGTTCAGGGCCCATCTCCCTGATGACTCTATTCTCATTAGGTGGGCAATTGGGCTTAACCACTAAAAATATTTATCAATATAACTATTAGTATCTTGCCCAGCTTTTGCATTTCCAGCTTATTTAATTTAGACTTATATATCTGTGTACCAATATCTTGTTTGTTTTTGCCTTACAAAAATAATATGTGAAGAAGAAAAAAATCAACATGTTATGATTTGGTATTTCAGTCCTTTATTTGATGAAACTAGAGCTTTGTAATATTTTACTAGAAATTCTGTATCAAGCCTGTACTACCTATAAAAGTAGGATTTAGGATTTTAAACTGTTTTATTAATTTGTTTTGTGATAATGTATCACTTTGTAGCCTGGGCTGGCCTCACAGTACAGATCCTCCTCCCTCAGCCTCCTGAGGACTAGCATGGCATGTGTACACCACCAGGTTGTGCTTGTTAGCCTTCCTTAATGTATTTAAAATTTTGAAATATATTACTATATATTGCGAAGAATCCCAAGAGGTGTAATGTATGCTCTTTGGCCCCAAACTAGAATCAGGATGTAATAGTCAATTTGAATGGTTTATTTAATACCTAGGGTATTAGGGAGGTAAACTTTTGGGTATGTCTGTGAGGACATTTCCAGAGAGAATTAACTGAAAGAATATGATCCATCTTGAATATGGGCAACACCATCCCATGGCTGTGATCTGAGACTGAATGAACAGAGGAAAAGAAAGAAAAAGAAAATGTGAATCAAGTAACTTCATTTCTCCTTTCTTGCTAACTCAGGTGCTAACATATGAGCAAGCAGCTCCACATTCCTGAAGCCACAGCTATACATTATCCCTTCAGTGCATCGTTCCCACTGGGACTACTGCAGTCAGAATCAGTCCTTCCCTGAAGTGGTCTCTGTCAGGCATTTGGTCAAAAGGATAAATGAAATTAATATGATGGTGAACAAAGAAGCCATATAAATATTAACAGCAGAATGGCTAAGCAATTTATGCACAAATCGGTGCATTAAATATTGAGATGATAGTTCAAGAATACACAGACACTGAATTGTGAAGTCAGCCATACTGCGTCTGGACATGGTGATAAGTTGGCTAGTAAAGAAGAGAGAGTTTTTTTTTTTTTTTTTTTTTTTTTTTTTTTTTTTTTTTTTTTTTGGTTTTTTCGAGACAGGGTTTCTCTGTATAGCTTTGCGCCTTTCCTGGAACTCACTTGGTAGCCCAGGCTGGCCTCGAACTCACAGAGATCCGCCTGCCTCTGCCTCCCGAGTGCTGGGATTAAAGGCGTGCGCCACCACCGCCCGGCTAAGAAGAGAGAGTTTTAAATGGAGTGAGCATCTTCATCAAATGTAACATGAAGTTTAATAAAAACTGAACACCAATGACTTCTAGGCATTCAAATAAAGGAAAATTATAGATAAAAGCATTCATCTTGAGCAAAGAAGTAATTATCAATCATTTAATAGCTGCCAGGAGGACAGATTAAACATATGGTCCTGCCCATGTTAATAGAAACAAGCCCTAGGTTTTGTAAAGGAGTTTATAAAATATTTGGTCCTGAGCAGAGTGGTAGCTTCCCCTCTGTTCACATGGTGGTAGACAGCCAAGGACCATGAACCTCTTCACTAGTGTTAAGCTGTTGGAGTTTGCTTCCAAAGGCAAGTGTTTTTAAATGTTTCATTGTTTCCCTTCTGGAAGGCAGCTGTCAATGATGATTACAAAATGTTCTTTGAAATATGACTAGCAGCACATTGAAAGAGACTGCTTCAGTGGCCTGAATTCATGGCTGCCTCCTACGTTTGGCATCTTCCTTCCAATAGAGCAGGAAGTCGGGAGCGTGATTGTTTAATCAGGAAACTTGCATTCATTGTTTGTGCGGGCTGCACAGGAGGATGAGTGGGTCTTTATATTACTGTTCTGCTAACAGAACACTTTCAAATCATTAATGATGTTTGGAGGGTTGTGAAAAGAAATATAAAGCACTAGATTATTTTTATGAACTTCCTTCAAAGTTCTGAAATTTCTACAAATATTGCCTCCATCCTCTACTGAGACAACCAGAATCCAATAGAAATAGAACTGAATAAGAACAAATAAGATGGGAAGCTTAAGCTAGCTAATATTTCAATCAAGATAGAATCTTTAAATACATATTCATTAGAATCCTAGCTACATTTAAGTAATAGTTTGCATTTAGTTTAAAAATTTAAAGGATGTAGAAACAAGTTTCTTTTTCTATTGGCTTCTGGGCTAGAAGTGTATAGTACAGATTTTTTTCCTGTGACTTTTTTCCCCTAATACTTGGAAGATACACAGAAATTATTTAAATTTCCCAGGCTTCTTTCCTGGACTTAAGGGTTCTATAGACTAGATCTATGTCTTTACCCCTTCATGAATCATGTGCTGAGTAATCAACTCTTAGAGAAAACATGGCAGGGATGAAATATCAAATGCTGCCTTACAGTGGAAAACTGAAATGTTCATTAAATGAACAACTATCATAAAAGTGGTAAGTACCAGTGGTTTGTGGGGAGTGTTGAGACTCTTTCTGAATAGCAGAACCAATGTGTGTGTATTTCCACACAGTAGATAGGTTCCTTATAAACAGTATTAGGCTTATATACAGTATTAGGACTACTTGGTGCTGAAATCTGTTATTTTTATTTTGTCTAAAACTCCAATACTCCTCTAGCTAGAGAGGTAAAGAGATGAAATGAGTGTGCTAGAAAGCTATTACATAGATATTGTACCAACTGTGGAAAACTGAAAAACATAGCTATTCTAAAACTGACTGTTTTCCTATAAAAATGTGGAGAGGTGTTGTTAAATGCTTGATTTTTATAAGAGAAGACCGTGGTGAAACCTGATATAAAATTTTCCAGAGGAAGACCCGTTGTGCACTACAAAGGATAACTAATGAGGGCTTTTAGACTTTAAGATTACTATTAATACTCCTTATAAACTTGCATTCAGTTATGTGTAGCAAATATTTGATCTCTTGAAAATAAAAACCAATGATACATGTCCCAAATTTATCTTAGCAGCATCTTAACATAAAAATATTAGTTGCAATGATTCATAGAATTTCATGCCATTCATGAGCACTTAAACATTTTATTTATTTATTTATTTTTGATTTTTCGAGACAGAGTTTCTCTCTGTAGCCTTGTGCCTTTCCTGGAACTCACTCGGTAGCCTAGGCTGGCCTCGAACTCACAGAGATTCACCTGCCTCTGCCTCCCAAGTGCTGGGATTAAAGGCGTGCACCACCACCACCCAGCTACATTATATATTCTTATCTCTATCCATTCACTCACATATCTAACCAACCATCTACCCTTCTGTCTATTCATCCATGTCTGCAAGGCTATGTGGTAAGGTTTT
Organism: Peromyscus maniculatus bairdii; assembly: GCF_049852395.1. Taxonomy (NCBI): domain Eukaryota; kingdom Metazoa; phylum Chordata; class Mammalia; order Rodentia; family Cricetidae; genus Peromyscus; species Peromyscus maniculatus. Next base: position 26,172,943 of record NC_134853.1, read on the forward strand.
TAAAGGACCTAAGCTCTGGAGTTAGACTGCTGCTGATCAAACCTCAATTCAGTCCATTACTAATGAAGTATCCTTGGGAATACACTTAATCCTTCACTGCTTCAGTTTCTTCACTCTCTAAACATATATAACACCCTCTATTAGATCATAGGTTTGTTTTGATGGCTGACATTAGTTTAGTTCTGGATCTCCATCAATGTTCCTAACTTTCTGGGCATCTTCATGCCTGCTGCTAGGGAACATAAAGTGATCTCATTGATTCCCTATCCACCCACCAGTGTGAGATGCTCAAATTAAAGCAAAAATGAGAACAAGAACCCTCTGGACCTGTACTTAGTGTAAAGACTGCTTTACATGGTCTAGAAAAAAGCAATTTGATCACAAAGCCCTCGGCCATTAGAATTTCTGTTGACCCCAATGCTAGGCTGCTTTAAAAATAAGTCAAACATCTAGATATAGTTTCTTTAGATGGCTGGTTATATAGACATATCTTTAAATAAACCTCACTCTTCCATTTCACAAAATAAATTCTTTATGTTACAAGAGGTCTTAGTGTAGGGTTTCTCTAAATAGCAAGCTTTCAGTGCATTCAAAATATGAATCAATTTATAAAAATTGATTTATACACAACTTTACAGGAACAAATCTATTGCAGAAAAGCTGTTGCAGGACTCCATCCAAAAAGCTTTAACAAATGTGGAACCAATTGCTTGTCTAAAAGCAAAATAACTTTTAAACCTTCCTCCCTAGTAGGCCACCCCTAAATCTTTCAAAACCCACATCTTTATTTAGTCTTTTGTGTTGATGTTCAAACTGAGTAAACATTACAAGAAATTCCATAATAGCAAATATACAGACCAGAAGTAGAAAGTAAGCATTTTTTGAAGAAAAAAATGGTTCTATTTATTGTCAGGTAAAGTTAATTGATAATTTTCTAAAGCAAAAATTAAAAAAAAAAATTCTACATTGTTTTACCCTGCATGAATCACATAGCTCTTTTTTGTTGTTTTGGTTGTTATTTGTTGATCCTAAAAAATTAAATAAATAAAATGTGAGTCTAAAAGCATAATAAGTAGGAATTTCTGACAACTTTCCTGACAAGCCATTAAAGCAGCAGTTAGCACACTAGCAAAAAACATACAAATAATATCTTTACAGCCAGGTACATAAAAATAAAACCAAAAAAACCAAAAACCTCAAGTCCAAAGCAGATGTAACTGCTTTTCCTGAGGTAGATTCTCTATTTCCATCTGCCTGGTCATGCAAGTCCTTTCATATCCTCTTCCCCTCCCTACCCACCCAAATTAAGGTTCTTCTTAAAACACAAACAAAAACCCAATACAGTAATACAACACCCCCAAACAAGAAAACAAAACAAAATATCACCAAAAAAAAAAAAACCTCCACAAAATTCTCTCTAAATAAAAGCACACCAATACCATAGAGTCAACTACTCTTGAACATGAGGCCTGCCCCGGGGGACTGACATACCCAGTATCACCAATTAGACAAAACTGATTTCCCTCTCCCAGCAAGTACAAATGACAGTTCAGTTGTGAACCTTTTACCTAGTGGCTAGATTCTCATTCATTCACTCATTCATTCATTTCTCTTTTTTCTTTTAATAAAACAAAATAAAATATAGTAAGATAAAACAGAAACTATCACACTGGTGGGGGGCAAGACAAACCAATAGAGGGACAAGAACCCAAGAGAAGGCACAAAAATCACACAAAAACCCACTTATTTGCACACCAGGCATTCCACAAAAAAACCCACTAAACTATAAGCTATGTAAGAGGACCTGGTGCAGACTCATGAAGGCCTTGTGCATGCTGTTTCATCCTCTGTAAATTCATATGAGTTCTTATCTCAACACAATAAAAGAAGTTCACAGCAAGCCCATAGCCAACATCAACTCAAGTGGAGAGAAACTCAAAGCAATTCCACTAAAATCAGGAACAAGGCAAGCTTGTCTACTCTCTCCCTACCTATTCAATATAGTACTTGAAGTCTTAGTTAAAGCAAGAAGACATTTGAAGGAGATCAAAGGGATATAAATTGGAAAGGGAGGAGTCAAAGCATTTTTATTTACAAATAGTATACATAAAACACCTGAGTAATTCCACCAGGAAACTCCTATATCTGATAAACATAAAGTAGCTGTATAAAAAATTAACTTAGAAAAATTAGTAGCTTTCCCATATACAAATGGCACAAGGACTGAGAAAGAAATCAGGGAAACACCTTTTACAATAGCTTAAAATAATACACAATATCTTTGTGTAATTCTAATCAAGCAAGTGAAAAGTTGTATGATTAAAAACTTAGAGTCATTGAAGAAAGACATTGAAAAAAATATCAGAAGATGGAAAAATCTCCTTTGCTCATAGATCAGTAAGACTGAAATAGTAAAAATGGCCAACATACCAAAATCAATCTACAGATTCAATGCATTTCCCTTAAAAATTCCAACACAATTCTTCACAGATCTTGAAAAAACAATTTTCTTATGGAAGCACGTGCACACACCACACACACACACACACACACACACACACACACACACACACGCAAAAAAACAGGAGAGATGAAACAATCCTTTATAATAAATGAACTGCTGGAAATATCATCATCCCTAATTTCATGTTATATTACAAAGCTATAGTAATAAAAAATATGGTACTGGCACAAAAACAGACATGTTGATCAATGGAATTGGTCAATGGAATCAAATTGAAGACTAAGACACAAATCCACATACCTATGGAAACCTAGTTTTTGATGAAGAGTCCAGAAGTATACACTGGAAAAAGGATAGCATCTTTAAGAGATGGTGCTGGTCAAACTAGATGGCTGCATGTAGAAGAATGTAAGATACTTACTTATCACTCTGGACAAAATTCCATTCCAAATGGATCAAAGACATCAATATCAAACCAGATACACAGAACACAATAGAAGAGGAAATGGGAATAGCCTTGAACTCATGGGCACAGGAGAAGACTTTCTGAATTGTTAGCATAGGCACTAAAATCAACACATGACAAATGGGATCTCATGAAACTGAAAAGCTTCTGCACGGCAGGTACACTGTTATTCAGACAAAGTGGTAGCCTACAGAATGGAAAAAGATTTTCACCAACTACACATCTGATAGAGATTAATATCCAAAATATATAAAGAAACTAGACATCAAGAAAACAAATAATCCAATTAAAATATGGGGTACAGATCTAAACAAAGAATTCTCAAGAGAGGACTCTGAAATGGCCGAGAAGCACTTACAGAAATGTTCAATATCCTTAGCCACCAGGAAACTTCATATTAAAACTACTTTGGGATTCTATATTATACAAGTCAGAATAGCCAAAATCAATAAAACAAGTGACAGTTCATGCTGGCAAGGATGTGGAGTAAGAACATTCATCCATTGCTGGGGGGAGTATAAACATACACAACCACTATAAAATCAGTGTGGCATTTCCGTGGGAAGATGAAAGTCAATCTACATAAACATCTAGCTATACCACCCTTGGACTTATTCCCAAGGGCCACTTCATCCTAGGACATAGGACTTGCTCAACTGTGTTCACTACTGCTCTATTCATAATAGCTAAAAATTGGAAACAATCTAGATGTTCCTCAACAGAAAAATGGATAAATAAAATATGGTATATTTACACAATGGAGTATTACTCAATCATTTAAAAAATGACCCCATGAAATTCTCATGTGTCTTAGTTAGGTTTCTATTGCTGTGAAGAGACACCATGACCCTTGCAACTCTTATAAAGGAAAACATTCAATTGTGATGGCTCACTTTCAGTTCAGAAGTTCAGTCCATTACTGCCATGGCAAGAAGCAAGGCAGCATACAGGCAGACATGGTACTAGACCTAAGAGTTCTTACATCTTGATCCAAAGGCAATAGAAAGTGAACTGAGACTCAAGGCATGGTTTGAGCATACATGAGACCTCAAAGCCCACCTCCACAGTGACATAGTTCCTACAAGCCCACACCTACTAAAACAAGTTCACACCTCCAATAGTGCCACTTCGTTTGGGGGCCATTTTCATTCAAATTATCACATTCCATCCCCTGGACCTCAAAGGCTTGTAGCCATATCATAAGGAAAAAATGCATTCAGTCCAACTTCAAAAGTCTCCATAGTCTATAATACTCTCAAATTTATTTAAATGTCTAAAGGTCAAAGTCTCTTCTGAGACTTATGCAATCTCTTAGCTGTAATCTCTTATAAAATAAAAATAAAAAGGCAGATCAAATGCTTCCAACATATATATATTCCAATACAGGATATATATTACCATTCCAAAAAGTAGGGAAGGGAGGAGAGTGAGGAAATACTGGACCAAAGCAAGACTGAAAACCAGCTGGGCAAATTTCAAACTCTGCATCTCCATGTCTGATATCAAAACACTCTTCAGATTTCCAGTTCCATTCAGCTTTGTTAACTTCTTTCTCTTTCTCCCTGTTAGCAGCTTTCCTCAGCAGGTATCCCATGACTCTGGCATCTCCAACATTTTGGGTTCTACAAGGCAGTCTGGGCTTCAACTTCACAGCTTCACACAATGTCCTCTAGGCCTCCATTGAGGGACACCCCTGACATATGCCTGATCTCAGTGGCTTTCCCTAGTTGAGGAGGCAAATTTCATAGTCCCCTGCTTTTCTATCCTTGATTCTAAAGCCAGAACCATGTGGCCAAAGCTGCCAAATTCTGCTGCTTTCTGGAGCTGAAACATGGCTCCATTGTTCAATTACATCTTCACGGGTTTTCTGTTTTCTATGATTTCCTTAACTGCATGAACTTGGCTGTTTTGGATTTGCTCTGTAGACCAGGCTGGCCTCAAACTCAGAGGTCCACCACCCTCTGCCTCTGGAGTGCTGAGATGAAAGGGCGCACCTACCACACCTGGCTCTAAGATTGTTTTAAATTCCTTTCCACAAGTTGGAAACTTAGCTGGGTAGGATCTTGCCCCCTGGTCATCACTCCTTTTATTTCAATTCTTAATCTGTTTATCTCCTTGAACAGAAGACTTAGCTCCATTCCACTTCCTGGTGTTCTTTTTCTCCTCAAACATTCTTCCTTGCTCTGCTTTCTCCTTTTTATTATATGTCTTCATTAGAGTTAACATTAGTAACCACACAACAGAGTCTGTACTAGGCTGTTTTGAGATTTCCTCTGCCAATGAAATTAACCCAAAACTCTTTACTTTAGCCTTAGGCACACTTTTCAGACACTGACAAACACAGCCACTTTCTTCACTAAAACATTACAAGAATGATTTCTCGACAACAAACTAAAATTCTCTTCTGAAATCTTTTGAGCCAGCCCTTCCACAGTTCAAATCACTCATAGTACCACTGTCTTGTATGCTTCTACTAGGATGTCCCACTAAGCAGTGCTTAAATCATTCCACTGCTTTCCTAACCCAAACTCTGAAAGTCCAAATTCCTCCAAACAAAAGCATGGTCAGGCCTTTCATAGCAATGCCCAACTCCTGGTACCAACTTTTGTCGTAATGCGGGTTTCTATTGCTGTGAAGAGACACCATGACCATGGCAACTCTTATAAAGGAAAACATTCAAGTGTGGTGGCTCACTTTCAATTCAGATCTTTAGTCCATTGCCATCATGGTGGGAAGCAAAGCAGTATATAGGCAGACATAGTGCTAGAGTTAGGAGTCCTTACATCTTGATTCAAAGGCAACAAAAGTTAACTGAGTCTCTGGGATGGCTTGAGCATATAAAAGACTTTAAAGCCAGCCTCCACAGTGACACACTTCCTAGAACAAGTCCACACCCACTCCACGAGATCACACCTCCAATAGTGCCACACTGGGAGCCACTTTCTCAAACCACCACCACAGATAAATGAATGGAACTAGAAAAATATTAGGTATCTCAGATCCAGAAAGGCAAATATGTATGTAATCTTATATGTAGATATTAGCTGTTAAGTCAGCAATAAGCAAGCTACAATCCATAGAACCACAGAAGTAGGTATAGACTAGGGCACTGAGGGGAATAGAGAGTTCATGGCAGGAAAGGGAACTAGAATAGATAGATACGGTTGGAAGGAGTGAGCTCTAATGGGAGTATTAAGTTGGGAGGGGAAGGTAGGAGCAGGTTGTGGGAGGGGATACAGGGAGAGACAAAGTATCTTCTGAAGTTTTACCAAATATCCATACATACAAGGCTGCCTAACTCTCCAGTGGGAATCAGTTTACTCTCAAATCATCTACAAGCCACAGTTTTGTGGGAGGGTACCACCAAATTATATATATATATATATATATATATATATATATATATATATATATATATATATATATATATATATACCCACACAGCAGTTGATGCTGCAACCTACACAGCTTGCAGGAGACAACATCTCATGAAAGTACAGTCCAGTGCATGATGCTATCCACAGTTAGGCAAATCCAGCTGTTATTCCTGCATGTGAGATGCCATAGGACCCTAGAATGTTACAAAACTACTGTTAGGCTTTGCTCCCATGAGACTTGTATGCAAGGAAGCTCGAAGCTAGGTCTCCTTCATGTGGCATTTATAGCTCATTTGTTGCTCTCCCATTCTAAATAGATTTTGTCAACTATGAATCATTCTACACAACCCAGGCTGGCTAACAGTATAATTTAGTTCATATGGTCTTAGTTGGACTCCAGGTAACATTGTAGGGACTAACTAAATGTTCTATCTTTAACAATAAGGAAAGGGCTTACCCACTCTTCCATTCATTCTGCTCTCATGTGCCTTCTCTGTCTTACACCCACTCAAATTAATGACTAATTTCTTTTCAGCCTTTTTACTTGTATACCTTCTATGGTTAATCAATCCCAGCAATGGAAATTATTTGCTCTATCAAAGTTCTACTTTTATGGATTTATCTATTTGTAGTACAGGGAGGATTATAAACATGTTTCTTAATCCTAAGAAATTTTTTTTGCCATATTTAGTTGTAACAAATAATAAGACTAGGCAGAGAAAATACTCAGGTATATATTATAGGATTTGAATGTCTTTTCTCATCTTTTATATGTAAAGGGCAAACTATTAATTTTTCAATAAAAATACTTCTCAAAAATAAATCTTTCCTAAAACCACTAGATGAAACAAAAAAATATATAATCTTTGCTAAATTAATGCTTTCACGGTTTTAATTGAGAAAATGTGACTTTTTAATCAGATTGTCTTATGAATTAAAGATATCATTAAACTATAGACCACAGAAGACTTGAATAGCTCTACATCCAACTGTTAATCCCACCAAATGAGGGTAAAGACTATCATTCAAATTTTTAGACAAATTAAGCAAGCATTGGTGTTTGTCAGACAGTGCTGTCTCCTTAAATCAGGGGTTGAGACAACAGCCATAAACACAGGAGACGTGGGGTTTATATAGCTTTTTAAAAAACCTACAAGAATAGGGAATTTCCAAGGGTTGGGGGGATTTTTGTTTACCTAGGAACTTGGTTGTACATCTCAAAATTATTTGGCAGAACATTTTATCAGGGCAGAGGTCAAAGTGTCATCAGAGTATAGGGTGTGGAACATGTCAAATTCCAGAAAATGGGCCAAGACATGGTCAAACTCGAATTTTGCAGAAAACAGGAATGAACTATTTTGATCTTGTAATATGATGGCTTCTAATCTTAAGATGGTGTCAGGATGGCCCATCACCAACATCAAGAACCTGGAATAAATAATGACCTCTGAATTTAATGTCATTAGCAATATGATCCCATAGATTCAGTTCATAAATTTTAATCCTCTCTAAAAGATGCTCAAAATGGTTAGGAAAGAGGAGCTTGAGACAAGCAGCTGCTGCTGGTTAGCAGAAATGCTCTGCACCTGAGCCCTGCTGAGCTGATACAATGGCTTCTGTGAGAATGTTATGACTCAGTCTTGTCCTGACATTTACCAGACTCGGATAATTTCACTCATTCTTATATGCACCTTTCATCCTTCCTGATCAGGGATCATCATTTTCCCTGCTTGGACTGACTCAGATATGTGACAGCAGTCAACTCCTTAAAGGTTGTTGGATCCATATTCAGCCTGCTTTGCTTCATCCTGTTCTATAGAACTCTAGAGCAGGTTGAATTTCTTGTATAATTCAGATAAAATTTGAAAAATGTGATCTATTAATATGAGAGTTTAATGTTGTTTGTTCCTACAAACAATTCCATATTTCAGTTACTCATCAAATAAACTGTAATTATCAGCAAGAGAAAATGTAAAGAGGATACAAAGCAAACATGAAGGTGGGTTAAGTGACAGGTGCAGGCAGAGGGTTAAAACTGCCGGTTCCCACTGCCAAAAGACTGAGGAAATAAGCTGCTAAAAGAACACAGGATCTTCTCACTATGCAATGACATCCTGGTCAACCATGCTCAGGGAAGAAGAATGAGGGTTAAAGCCAGCTGGGTTCTATTCTCACCCTCCTGTGTCCTGGTTGGATCATCCCCAACTATTCATTCTCTTGTCTTGCATATGTAGAAGGGGACAAAATATATGAGCCCCTTATTTCACCTGATATGTCTGTTAGGCAATGCTGAAATCCAGTCAAAAAGCTGGGTGTGGATGAATGCAGGGTCTCTTAGGTGCATCAATGAGCCACAGTTTCCGTGTGAACTGAGATTCTTACTTATTTTGTAGGAGTGGGAAATTTATGCGAAATAAATAATTTACAATGTTTGCTTTGGACATCAGTGATTGATTTATAATGAGGCCATTACATAATAATGCAGAAACAAGTTTCTATAATATTAGTGTTTCTTCAGAGATGAAGCCATGCAAGATGTCTAATCTGGTACCTGGAAAGGTCCCTTTGCTCCTAATTATTTATATATATCATATATATAAATAATATATTATATATAGAGAGAGAGAGAGAGAGAAAGAGAGAGGAGAGAGAGAGAGAGAGAGAGAGAGAGAGAGAGAGAGAGAGAGAGAGAGAGAGAGACTTTTGTATTAGATTATTCTTCCTTGGTTTTATTTTTATTTAGTTATCTTTCTCTACTGGCTTAATTGAGTGATAGAAATATGATAGATGATGCCAAATAAAACTCTTGAGATGATAGATGATGCCAAATAAAACTCTTGAGACAGATTTCATATAGAAAACACTTTAAAAAGAAATAAGATACATCTACTCAGTTGATTATAATAATTCAGTGGAGTCTCCCTGGGCCCTCCTTATGAGGTATACTTTAGACTAAAACAGTCCCTCAGTTCCATATTAGAGACAACTAACTCTTACTGGGTGGTGTACATGTCGTCTTCTGTTTTCTACAAACAAACCCATCTTCCTGGTACTATTATTCCCATCTCATGAATGTGAAAACTGAAGCAAGTGGGAGTTTCATTATTAGTGCAAGGCAGCTTGTCTAGTAGGTAGTAGGATGGATACTGAAGTTCAGTAGTCAGGCTGCAGATCCCACATGGCTGAAGTACCACCACCGAAACTGCATCAAAAGCCTGAAAGAAAATAATCCTTGGTGCTCATTTAGAAATCGACAAGGAAGCACAACAGGTGTGCCTGGTGGGAGTCACCTAGGACAACAGGTGTGCCTGGTAGGAGTCACCTAGCTTCTCCTGATGGGTCTAAGCTGTGCCTCGTCTGTCATCTTGACAACATCCACAGCCTTTCCCCCCATCATGCATCATCACTGCCCTGCCCCCTGCTTTACTCGCTGCCTTACTTCAGTTTGAGTTTCTGGTCTTGTCCTTTTTTTTCTTTTTAATTCTCCTGGTTTAAATGACCACTTCCTCTATTAATAATAAAAAGGTAATGATCTTCCAAATATACCCCCCCACACACACACATGCATTGAGCTCCAATCCCATGTCCAATGAGGCCTTGACTGTCAGCACAGGGTTGTCTCATAGGTCACTAAAGACGATCTTGTCTAAAAATGACTCCACGTCTGTTAGATAGGCTGTGTTTCCAAGTGTGCTTCTGTGCCCAAGTTTTCCAGCTTGGACAACTTCCATGGTCTTTGCTCTACTGTGAGTGTACTGGGCCATGCTATGCTTTTTTGTCATCGTTTTCTTTGCCTGTTACTTTTGGCTCTGTATTTCTAAAAGTATAATTCTCAAAAGTTAGAGTTTAATTTAGAAACATCTGCCATCTCTCTATCACTTCCAAGACAAAAACCCAAACTTGAAGTAATTGGAAAGCTTTTTACAAATATAGCAATATAATATATCCGTACGTAGAATGGTGTGTGTATATACATGGGTGTGTGGGTGTACTTTGTGTGCATACAGTGCATCTGTGGAGGCTAGAGGTTGGTGTTGTATGTCTTCCTCAATCATTGGTTACCTTATTGTTTTGAGTCTCACTTTGAACCAGGAGGCCACTGATTTGGCTGGCCAGCAAACCCCACAGATCCACCTCACTGCTATGATTACAGGTATATGTCGCCATGCCTGGATTTTGATGTAGGTGCTGGAGATCTGTATTCAGGTCCTCATGCTTTCACAGCATGCATGTTACTGATGATCCATCTCCCTAAACCATAATTTTTAATGAAAATAAATTATAAAATTATAAAAATATTGTGTGCTGCTGACACACCTGAGTAATCCAAGAACCCCATTTACAGAGTCAAAATGAGCAAGTCACCTTTGAAAGTGCAAATTGCAGCTTAAAAAGACAGCATTTTTCATTTGAAAGCTCTTTCTTTGTACCCTCTTCATCATCCCAGGGCTGATCCAATTCTTACACCCCCACACTGCCGCCATCTACTCCCTCTTCTTGGATTCAGCCTTGAAGGAGTGATGCTAGAAGAGAGTATGCCAGGAGGAACAAGTCATCAGGTTCTGATTTTAGATGGATTGCTTAAAACAAATCTAACCAAAATAAAGCAAAAAATATAAACCTTTCATACTGCCAAGCAATGTTGGTTGCCAGTGTCTCCAGTGTGTTTTGGATCAGCTGAATCATGTTCTGTCAAAATTCACATGCAGAAATTCTATTCTCTCAAGTCTCTGAATGTGACTGTTTGGAGCTGGGGTCTCTGATGAGGGGATTAAAGGAGAATGAGATCAATAGGATGAATCCTTATAGGAAGAGAAAACTAGACAGAAGGATAATTATGTGAGGACTGAGAGAGAAGGAGGCTGTCTTCCAATCAGAACAAGAGAGGAGAGTCCCAGAAGAAGCTAAGCATGCCAATACATTAATCTCTGTGCTCTGTAAGGACATAGGTTTCTATGGTGATAACCACTGAGTGCACAGTGCTTCATCACGGCAGTTCTAGCAAATTCATACAGTCTATAAACACTGCCTGGTATGATGTTTTGATTTATTGCCATGTACCACACTTTGTTCTATGTGGTTTGTATATATTTAACTTATTTAATCTTTAGAATAGCTGCAAAAGGGTACTATTTATACCTCTGTTGTGTGGGTGAACAGGCTCCAGTATGGACAAGCTAGTTCATGTTATTGAATAGAATAGCTAGAAACTGGAGGGACTGTGATTTGTACCTGTGACAGGATTGAATAGTTTGTGATGCCTGCGGAACTCCTTTCTACATTTTAGAGCTGGGATGCTCCTGACATCCTGCATTCTTGGTTTGAACAAGATGTCACTCTCCTTGTTCACAAGCAGTGCTGGTCCTCCTATGTTCCTGGACCTACACTGTGGCTCAGATCAACAATCTCCTTTTTGGGCCAATTTCATTCCATGGCAATCCCTGCGTTGGCTGTAACTGATGGTAATCGAGGTGTCTGTCTCACTCTCTGAGCTCATGGGGATTGGAGAAAACTACACTTCACATTATATTCTGAAGTACGGAGCAGTGGTGGGTAGCACACTACAGTGGAAGCAGGGCTTGTCAGTCTGTGCTACAAATGGTAAAACCCGCTCTGCTGGATACTGAAATATCTTTCTCTGTCATTTCAGGCATCTACAATACCTCAAAAATGAAGTACAATGACATACAAACTGACTCTCCTGGATCCATTATAACATTCTAACGTTCTCTATCTGGAAGAGAAATGGGACCCCGCTCTTCTTCTAAGGCAGTGCTTCACGCTATTGAACTGCTGGGCTCATCTATTCCGCGCTTCAGTGATAAGGGGAGGTAGCCAAGGAACACATCCAGGCAGCCACATTTCTCAACCATCACCCATCTTGTCAATGAAAAATAACTCCACTATTCCTTTTTGTCAGGAAGAGTTTCACTTTTTGAAGTGCTTGCTGCCTTTGGAGAGGAGAATTCCAGTGAGTATCTTTCAAACTTGAACTAACTGCTATTTTAGTGTAAGCTCCTGGTTGGAAACCTTGAAATAACGATTAACCACACCCAGGCTATGGATGATTCACCTTTATCAACACCGAAGTGCTTAAAAAGAAAACTATGGGCTGGAGAAATAGCTCAGCTATTACAAACACTATCTGCTCATCCAGAGAACCAGAGTTTGATTTTCAGCACGCATACCCTCATAGCTCTCTTCTGGCTTCTGGAGGCACTACATACACAAGGTGTATAGACACATACGCAGGCAAAACACCCATAACCATAAAAATAAAGAATTTAAGAAATTATAAAAAGAAAACTACAACTACACCCAATATTACCAATGGGTTTCCCAAAGTGGCTATACAAATTTATATTCCAATAATAAATGGGCATTCTAGATGCTCTGTTAATATTGCTACCTGATGTTAGCAGTCTTTGGTGTTATTTAAGTGTGTGTGTGTGTGTGTGTGTGTGTGTGTGTGTGTGTGTGTGTGTGTGTGTATGTGTGTGTATAGTTCTGTGCATGTGAGTACAGGAACCAAAGGAGGCCACAAGAGGCAGTAGGATCCCCTGGAGCTGGAGCCACAGGTGCTGCTGTGAGCCTCATGAGATTGGTACTAGGAAGAGAACTCAGGTCCTCTGCAAGAGCAGTACACAATCCTAATAGCTGAACCATCTCCCTTCAGCCCCAGTCTTCATGCTTTACCTGAGCTACTCTTGTAGATTTATATCTCTGTGCATCATTTTATTTCTCTGATACTTAATGGGGCTTAGCAGCTTTCTGTATATTTAGACCCATGTGTTTTGTGTAGAATATCAGTTCATGTCTTTTTGCCCCTTTTCCATTGAATTGTCTGTTTTCTGTAGTGACTTGGGGAAACACTGCAGTTTTTCCATTTTCGGGGCAAGAATATAAGTATTTTACCTAATTATAGTTTACTTTTACTGCTCTTTGTGATAGTTTCTTCAAGAATGGCCCCTCTAGGTCATATGTTTAGATGCTTACTTCCTGTTTGGTGGATTGTTTAGGAAGGATTAGAAGGGGTGTTCTTGTTGGAGGAGGTATGTCACTGGGGGGCGGGCTTCAAGGTTTCAAACATCCATGCCAGGCCCAGTCTGTCCTTCTGTCTGCAACTTATAGTTCAGATATGAGCTCTCAGCTACTGCTCCAACGTCAGGCCTGCTTGTCTGTTTGCTGCCTTATTCCCCACCCTGTGTTCATGGATTACTTTTATTGAACTGTAAGCAAACCCCCAATTAAATGCTTCCTTCTCTGTTACCTTGATCATGCACTTCATCACAACAATAGAACAGTAGCTAAGACACCCTTCTTAATTTTAATGTAGTTTATTAATCAGCGTTTTACCTACAGTGGAGCTATGCATTTATCACATTATGTAACCCCAATATAAGATAGGAAATGTGAAGAGGTATTTTTCTTTAAAATAAGTTTCAAATAAGTTCCTTTTATTCTACCAAAATTTTTATAATCAGAAATGTTTATCGATTTTAAATATTTTTTTCTTGTACTTGTTTCTTTTTTCTCATTTTTATTAATTCTTTGAGAATTTCATGGAATATGTTTTAATCATATTTACCCTCCTCCCCAACTCTTCCCAGATCTACCTCTTGCCCACCCAACTCTATGTCCTCTTTAAAAAGAAAACCCATCAAGCCGGCAGTGGTGGTGCACGCCTTTAATCCCAGTACTCAGGAGGGAGAGCCAGGCGGATCTATGTGAGTTCAAGGCCAGCCTGGGCTACAGAGCAAGATCCAGGACAGGCACCAAAACTACACAGAGAAACCCAGTCTCAAAAAAAAAAAAAAAAAAAAAAAAAGGAAAGGAAAGGAAAGGAAAGGAAAACCCATCAAATTCAGTTTGTGCTACCCATCTATTCTTGAGCATGTCACCTTCTGCTGCAGCATGATTGACCCACCAGAGGCCATCTCTAAGAAGCTGACTCTCCTCCCAGCAGCTGCCAGTCACCAATAACTCCGTAGACAGGACTGGGACTTCGTGTCCACCCCCCCTCTCCATGCTGGACCCTTGTCTGTCTTGCCCCGCCCCCCACAGGCCTCCCGCGGGTCTCTCCACTGCTGTCAGCTCACGTGTGCAGCCCCCTGCTGCGTTCAGTGAATGCTCTTTCCTTGTCCTCTGCTGCTTCTGGATCTTACAATCTTTTCAGCTCCTCTTCTGAAATAGTAATGAGTCTTCGGAGGAGAGGGTGTGATATCAACTGAATAACAAAAGTCTTAAACTGCAGAAAAATAAAAAGTAGGCTCATGTAAGAACAAAAATAACTTTCCCCTCCTTAGATGTTAGGAATCATAACTAATATAATCAAATTTCTAAAGCACCATTAAAATAATTCTTTCCAACCACCCGTATTTTTCTTTGTTTTATATTAATTCTTTTTATTTTTTTGAGATTATAATATAATTGCATCATTTCCCCCTTTCCTTTCATCTTTCAAAACCCTCCCATATACCTCTCTCTCCTATCTTTCAAATTCATGGCCTCTTTTCTCATATATATACACATATATATGTATGTATGTATATATATATACATGTATATGTAAATTATATATATTTCTTACATATTTATAATGATATATTTCATATATATTTCACACACATATATGTATATATTCCTAAATATAATTAGTTCAGTCTATATGTGTTATTTGTATACATGATTCAGGGCTGACCATTTGATATCAGACAATCAATGGGTGTGCTCTTCCCTGGGCAGACTTCTTCTCCCACTCTCAGCGTTCCTTAGTTGCCTGTAGTTCTTAGTGCAGGTCTGAGGCTTCCTGGGCTCTCCCTTGTCCTTAGCCTGTCTTCTGTTGTTCTTGTTCTGAGATACCTGTATTCTTAATTTTCTATCAAATTCCCTTTTAAAATGATTTCTAACTTTCAAAAGTTAAAGTGGAACTGCACAGCTTTTTCTACAAAATTTTCTTCTAAGAAGTCATTTTTCTGGTTGCTTTGGACTTGAAACTGCCTTTGAGGCTCTAAAAATTGCAGCACCGCTATAATTTTTATTACTTCCTTCTGTTCATTAGAAATACTAAGAAAGAAATTATTGTTGCATCATGATGCCAATGAGTCTGTAATTAGAATTTTTTAGATAGAAAAAGGCAATTGTTAGTTTCCTATTTGAGTCACAGATTAAGCTTCCTTTATGGTTTCAAGTATTGCTATTTCATTGCAATGTATGTGCAAGGAGGGGTGTTGATAGTACTTGTCATGACTTGGGCTCATTGAAATTTTACTGACTAGAGATGAATGAAAGTTTCTGTGAAGAGAATTCTTCAGGGTTTCTACATAGTAAGAGTCTTTCTGCTTGAAAAGATCATTAGCCCACATTGTGAAATGTTTCAGAACAAAATTTGGATGATAATTCATTTTGCTTATTGACAAATGGGACACAATAGTCATCCTTTTAGTTATTTCTATCCTATAATCAACAAAGTCACCTTAATGGTTTTGTCCTAAATTATTGACTTTCATTTTAAAATGTTGGACTGCAAGCAGTTAAAAAGATCTCTTTATGAGTCAGATACGTGAAACAATGGAATTGTCCACTGTTCCTGAAAGGCAAGGAATATTTCCCCAAGGAGAGAGACCTTGAGATGGGTTAAAAAATGTAGATTACTTACCCAGACAAAACAATACAGTCCAAGACAGAAAGACACACACATAACCAAGTTTAGTAATTCAGCTTGTTAAGGGTAAGTGTTCAAGTGACATGCTTGAATTATAGTCTAACTAAATCAAAAAAAAAATATAAAAAAAAAACAGTGGATGGTAGCTTCAGCCAGTGCAGCACTGAAGCTTACTAAAATAGCAGCAGATTAGGTATGACGTGGTGTCATTTCTGCTTTAATGAGCTCTATATTTAAGCCATCACTCTTCGTGTATATGCCATAGTCACATTTTCTTCATCACAACTGACAGTGAGTTGCTTTAACTAGATCTTATTTCTTTTTCTCAACTGAGACATTATTTCTAACTATAGTATCATATTTGATGAATCTCATTTTTTTTACATTTTCACTTTTAATCACTTCATGTAGACATAAAAGTCAGCACAAACCTGTTTTCTTTCTCTAATCTTATTCTTCATAAATATGTTGAACTTATCTCAAGGTATCTTATGCTTTATACAAATTTCACTTTAATATTATAACAACCTTTTGAAAGATCTTCTTCAGATCTAGCCAGACTCTTACAGGCCCTACACTTGCCTCCACTTCTGTTGTGTGAACTCTAAGAGCAGGGTACCATCTTTGAAGTAGTAATGATCATAGAGCATTAGTTTTCCATACTTATTTACTATGAGGCTACATTTTTTTAAACTCATTTCATAGATGTTGTTTTTTGTTGCTCTGTATTAACTTTGACTTCTTTTGCCTTGTTTAACTGCTTATGTCTTCCTTTTATTATATTAATAATAGAAACAAGCTTTTGGGGAAGATTACTTACTCCTGCTAGCAACTTTACAAAATTATGTTTATCACTTGTAATAAGGAACATGATGCCTAGAAATATTCAATAGGTCATCTTTTAGTGGAAATAAGTACCAGAAGCACATTTAGAATTTTGTTTGGCAAGTTTCTAAGATTATGCCCTTACTACGATGGAAGCCAATGGTAAAGTATTTATTTAGATTCTTCATGCATCTAACACTAGGTTGTTGGAAAGGAAAAGAAGTTGAATATAATTTTTATACAAGGTCTTATTATGGAGTCCTGGCCTTGGATTTACAGAGAGACGCTTGCTTCTGCCTCCTAAATGCTAGGATTAAAGGCATGTGCCACCATACATGATTTAACAAAAATAAATTTTCAAAATTATCCTTTCCCTGTGAATCCCTAGCCTACTTAGTAAGCCAGGAATTCTGTATATGGAGAATATTTAAGATATTCCTAACTATTATGACATTAATCATTTTCTATATATGGGAATGATTACATGTGAGATGTTACAGATTCCTTTCTGTTGCTGATAATATGTTTGGACCAAAAGCTACTTAGCAGAGGAAAGGATTTATTTCTCTTCACATGACAATCCATCATTGAAGGAAGTCAGACAAGAATTCAAGCAGGAGCTTGAAGACAGAAACATGGGGAAGCACTGTTTGCTGCTGTCACAGTCACTTGTAAGCTAATGCTTAGCTAGCCTTCTTACAGAGCCCCGGACCTCCTGTGCAGGGAATGGTGCCGCCCACAGTCGGCTAGGCCCTCCTCCATCAATAGACAGTCAAGACTGTCACAGACATGCCCAAAGACCACAGTGACAAAGGCAACTAATCAATATGGACTCTCTTTTCAGGTGATTCTAGATTGTGTCAAATTAACATATGCCAATGTCAAATCGTACACGAGTTATTTGTGTAATACACAACGTTCATAGGATTTAGTTTGATTGAATTTTAATTTATATGGTACACTAATGGTGTTAAACGATCAAGGTGGAGCCATTTCAGAAAAATGAATCTTGGAAGAGACATGACTTGAATAGGATTTACATCTTTCTCTGCAACTGGATTTTCATTCTTTACTAATTTTTCATATTTAATGTAATTTATTTTTCCATTAGTTTTTTCATATTTGCTCCATATGACAGACATTATTCCTGTGCTCACCAGATGTCAAAGGTAACACCTCACATAGGATCAAACAGAAAAAGTAGTGTGAGTCTCTGGTGATGAAGTATGGGAATTTAAGTGAAGTAATAATTGAAATGTGGTGAAATTTCTTAGCCTGAGTCATTTGTTTTTTTAAAAAAATTGTAATTCAATAGTTACAGACTATTGATTTCTTCCATTAACATTTTAGGTTTCAATGGGATAGAACCTCATAATAACCCACGGTTCATCAGCTCCTGAAACAATAGGGGTTTTTCAATAACAGGAAGTATTTTTCATTTTTTGGGTCAGGATAAATTCTGTAAAGTTCATTCAGAATGTTTCCTTTTGCTTACTAATATTCCAAGAGATATTTGTTTTCACTGTGTGCAAAGATATCTTAATGTTCTGTACACTTTTAAGGAAGCATATATCTATGTATGAGGTAGATATGCCTAAAAAAGAATTCATCCAAATTTATCAATTTCTTAATTTTATTTTTTGAGATTATAATATAATTACATATTTTTCCCTTCCCTTTTCTTCCTCCAGTCCAAAAAGAACAGGGAGTTGGCTGTGAGACTGCTTCTTATGAGTGTCAGAAGCCATACCGAGAAATCTCACCAGCATGATGGCCAAAACATGACCAGAACAAGTCCAGCACCAATGGACATACTGCTGTGGATGGGGAAGCTCAGGAGGCCTCATCCCTACACAAAGAGCTAAAGGCAGCTAAGGAATTCTGAGGGTGGAAAAAAAGTTCCCACTGGTTATCCAATACCAAGTGGTTGGCCCCGAGAACATACATATGAATAACAATGGCTAAGCAGGCTGTATTTATGAATGCATATGTATGTGTGTGTGACAGATTTATCAAAGTTTAGGCTTCACTTCCATCTCTCACTATCCCTGTCCGTGTTACTAGGTGAGGACTCACTACAGTGTGTGTCATACCTGTATTTTAGTTACTAATTTTCGTTGATTCACCATGTTTAACATTGAAATTAGTTTTTGAGAATCCCTTACCTTGTGTTCAATTAAAAGTTCTTTAAGATGTTTATTCTGGGATTGGATAATTCTAATTTTAATGAGGTTGTTCTTAGCTGCAAGGGACAAAAACAGATTGCAGTTTAGGCCACAGCTGATCTCTCACAAAGCAGGAAGTACAGCAAGTGTAGGTGCAGATTGGGATTTCAGAGACTCAAATGTAAATTTTAAGGGCCCAGGATTTTTCCACATTTCTTCTCTGACAGTCTCTGCTTGCCACAGTCATGATAGGAATGATGCAGTTCCTAATGTCGTGAGCCTTTACTACAATGTGGTCATGATCTCTCGTGGTCATTATAGTATGACACAGTTCCTAATATCATGAGCTCTTACTACAACATGGAATACGTGGCAGGAAGAAATGGTTTCCATTCGTTTATTACCCAGAACCCTTCCCCAAAGCTTCTTTAGGAGACTTCCCGTCATGATTATTAACCAAGATGAGCTACTTGTCTCAAATACATGATCAACTGAAAAGAAAATTGAATAGTTGTGTCCACCTTTAAAGTCCACCAGTGTCCCTGGAAGCGAGGATTGGAATCACCTTTCCAGGGCCCACATTCCAAACAGGTAAGAGGAACACCAAAAAAGGAGCTGGGTCTCTGCCAGCCGAAAATGCAGTGTATTTAGAAAGTTAAAAATATCACTCAAATTCTGTATTATTATCCATCTTTCTCTCTATGGTATAATATGGTCTCTGACACTTTACTGTTAGAAAATAGCTTCCTCCAACATTTCCTAAAATCTATGTGTATTTGTACTACTTAGGTTATTAGGTTAAATGCTTTGAACAATATATATATAGCTAGAGTTTCCCTGCCTTGCCCATGCCCACAGCACAGTCTGGACAAATCTTTGTCACCTGCCAGTCCCACAGCCGCTCAGACCCAAACAAGTAAACACAGAGACATATTGCTTACAAACTGTATGGCCATGGCAGGCTTCTTGCTAACTGTTCTTACAGCTTAAATTAATGCATTTCCATAAATCTATACCTTGCCACATGGCTCGTGGCTTACCGGTATCTTCACATGCTGTTTGTCATGGCAGCAGCTGGCAGTGTCTTCTTCTGCCTTCCTGTTCTTTCTTTTCTCCTCTCTGTTAGTCCCACCTATACTTCCTGCCTAGCCACTGGCCAATCAGTGTTTTATTTATTGACCAATCAGAGCAACTTGACATATGGACCATCCCACAAATATATATATTCTTTATTGATTCTTTGAGAATTTCACATCATGCACCCTAATCCACTCACCTCCTAGTCTCTCTACATCCATCTCTCACCCCCACCAGAAGAACCTCCCCAATTAATGAAAACAATGTGAAACAAATGTCTTGCCCATCTCTCCAACACCTCTTCGTTTATCCTAATGGCACTGGGAGATGCAGTGTGTCACACAGTGTACCCCTTTATCCAAACAACCTCTCCTGCAAACGTTAATTGCAATTAGTCATTGGTCTGGTTCAAGGTCTCTGGCCTCTGACACACCATCATCATTGGACCCTTACCAGAACACCTCTCGGATATCCTGCAGCTATTGTTCTACAGGACCAGTCCCTTCATGTGCTCCCACGGGTGATACATGGGGCAGCTGTTAGGGTGGGCCAACAAAAAGCCCAGAACATGGGTCTAGATGGTAGCTAATCTGGTCATTCCCAGCCACTGGGACTGCCCCCATTTAAGTGAGGGGCAGAGCCAGCTCTCCTATGCCCAGTGGTGGTGAGGAGTAGGGGGTGGCACAGTGTCCATGGAGAGGTATGGCCAGCTATCCCTGGACCAGTGAAAAGCTGAGCCAGCTCAGCACAGGTCTCCAGATTTCAACACACATGGTTCCCATGCCCCCCTGTGGTAACATGGGCTATGGATATCTAGTGGTTCCTGAGGCTAAAAGGTATCAGAGCCCCTACACCTACAGTCAGAACTAGTTGTGAGCTGCTATGTGGGTGCTGGGAATGAAACCTGGGTCCTTCGGAAGAGCAGCAAGTGCTCTTACCTGCTGAACCATCTCTCCAGCCCCCTCCCTTAATTGTTTTTAAGACAGGGTTTCACTATGTGGTCCAGGATTATTAGGCAGAGTTCTCTAGAGGAACAGAACTAATAGCATGAGAGAGAGAGAGAGAGAGAGAGAGAGAGAGAGAGAGAGAGAGAGAGAGAGAGAGAGACTTATTAAAGGGGAATTTATTTATTGGCTTGTCTTATATGATAGGGCTGGGTCATTAAACAATGGTCAACTACACATTGGAGAGGCATAGAATGAAGTTTCCAATCCAGAAAATGAAATGACTCAGCAGTTCAAATCCAACACCGAAAGATAGAAGATTCTGGAGAGTGACTGTGAGTGAGATCACTTTGAAGGCTGAGGAAACTGGAGTCTATGCCTGTGGGCAGCAGCAGTGATAGACATAATCACCCAGTGAAGACAGCGACTCACCTAGCAGCGGCTTTCCCTTCTTCTTTTCTTCATCCATGCAGTCTGCTTCCTTGTATTCAGGGTATGTCTTTTCCCTCTAGTCAATGTCCCAGATGCCAATCCCCTCTGGACATGCATCCACAACATACAACCACACTTCAACAATCCTAGGCACCTTAGTCCAGTCGGGTTGGCAATTCAGAGAGGCTAGCTTAAACTTACTTATCCCAGGCTAACCTCTAACTTGAGATCCTCCTGACTCTTCCTAAGTGCTAGGAATACAGGTATGAGCCACCCCCAAATCAGCTTTCAGTCCCATTTTCTGATACCTAGGACTTCAACCCCAGGAAACTGATCCATTTTTCTCAAAAGCATTGGCTGGCAAGCTTTTAAGACTTGATGGGAAAGAGCATCATGCTCATGTAGTGATATCTGCAATAGGCTTGATGGTAGCAGCAGGAGTGTTTTCTGCTGACCAGGAACTTCCTGATACTGAATATCTAGTGTCTGCTTGGCATTGAACTGTAGGCAATGTCTATACATTTCAGAGTATGCTCTTCAAAATCATGCATCAAAGCCTGTAGGAAAAACATAATGATATATAGCTTTCCCCTACTCAACATTTACTATGTGCTAGAAATGATAAACTGTTAGCATATGTTACCTAATTTAATTTCTTCTCTAATTTAATATGCACACTTTTATTGGTAGGTAGTATAATTTCAGTTTTGCATAGAAAGACAATTAAGGACTAAAACTGTTTCCTAAAGCTATGCTACTAATTGAGGTGGGCTCAGGATTTACAGCAGATTTTTCTGACTCCGAAGTTATTTACAAATTGGCTCCTAGATGATGTCCCTTATCCTCAAGCAGCTCTTAAAAACTCTTGGTTCTTAGGAGGTATCCTTTGCACTATAAGGACTGTGAACTGGTTGCATCTATTATGACATACACAATTACCATGTGCTCTAATGTTTTGATGAAGAAAGACAATATAATTTTTCCTTGATAAATCACTGTATGTTTTGTGAGTCTCTAGAACAGCCCTAGCCAACAACTTGAAAGGGGACTTCCTGTGCCTAGAATAGCTGTTTTTGTTAGGTGGTCTTTGGATTTTGGATGGAGCATCATCAGCCCAGGTGAGAAAAGTTCATTAAAGCTATATATGTATACACACACACACACACCACCACCACCACCACCACCACCACCACCACATAATGTGTATTTTGTTTATAGATAAATAGTAGGATTCCCTGTGGCCTTTTCAGACATCCTTGTTGCTATTTTACCGACCTCCCTTCTTCTTTATTTGCCCTTTCCACCCACCCTAAAGAGGCTCCCCTATCTCATTTTCCCTACAGAAGGAGGGAGGAAGCAACTCCATTTGTATTTATTATGATTCCAAGTAATAAGAGCAATATTAATAATGTTAATTTAAACTGAACTTTTTGTCTAAAACAATATTTATTTTTATTGTGTATGGGTATTTTTCTGGCATGTATATCTGGGTACCATGTGAATGACTGATGTTCATAGAGGCCAAAAGAGGGTATTGGATCTTCTAGGACTTGAGTTACACTCAATTGTAAGCTGTCATGTGGGTGCTGGGAATCAAACCCAGACCCTCTGGAAGAACAGCCAGTGGTAACTGCTGAGCCATCTCTCTGGTCCCCTGAACTTCTTTTCCCTTTCATTGAAAATGTTTTTTTCTTACATAATATATCCTTCCCGTTACTACTTCCCTCCCATCCAGAGCCATTCTCTTTCTGACTTTGATGGGATAATAATAAAATAAAATACAGTATAGTAAGATAAATCAAAAGCTAACACATCAGAATTGGACAAAACAAATGAAGGAAAAGAGCCCAAGACAAGGCACAAGAATCAGAGATCCACTTGTTCGCACACTCAGGAATCCCATAAAAACAGTAAACTGCAAGCCATAGAATATATGCAAAGAACCTGCAGGATAAAGAGGAAGAAAAATATATAAATAAGATAACATGAAAATAAAATATAGTAAGATAAAATTAACAAAAAAGGAAGAGCCCTGACATTACATTATGAGACAAGGAACCTCGAAAGATACCTTTGAGTTCATGTTCTGCTGATCGTCTACAAATATAAGGGAGACAGCCTACTCTTAAAATTAGTTTGTCTATCAAGTGAGACACCCTTGAAGAAAACTAAATTTTCATTTGCAAGTGGCTATCAACTGGAGATTATTTCTCTGTTAAGAATAGGGGCATTTGTTTACTTTTCCTTCAGTTCTAGGACCCAAACTGTTGCAGACCTGTGCATGCTGCTGCAGTATCTGTGAGTTCATATGTATGTCAATCATGTTGATTTAGAGAGCCTTGTTTTCTTGCTGTCCTCTATCCCCTCTGGCTCTTATACTCTGGGAGGCATATTATAGAGACATCCTGTTTAGGGCAGACAGAGTGTTCCAATCTCACTTTCTGCATAACATCTGGCTGTGCATCTCTGTATTTGTTCCCATCTCTTCCAGGAGGAAGTTTCTCTGACAATGAGCAAGGCGTTGATCAGTGAGTGTAGCAGAATGTCATTGGGAGTCATTTTATTCCTAGGTTGGGTTTTGTTTGGAACAGTAGTATTTTGTTTTCTCCTAGATCCCTAGGCTATCTAGTCTCAGGTTCTTGGTTACCTAACCACTATGGAGTATGGGTTTTATCTCATGGAGTGGGCCTGCAGTCAAATTAGATGTTGGTTGGTTATTACCACAAACTTTGTGCCACTGTTACACTAGTATATCTTACAAGCAGGACATTATATTGTGCATCAAAGGTTTTGTATTTGGGGTTGGTGTTTATATTTCTCCTTTGGTAATATGTGGGGTGAATCGAGGACACTAGAATGTAGGAGCGAAGGCTCTATCTAGGCACTGGTTTGACCTCTCATGTCCACTGAGTTGTGTAGGTGTTATTTTCAGCAATGGAGCCTTGCCACTGATTGGTGGAGTGCAAGCTATAGTCTTGGAAACAGTCAAAATTGGAGATTCCCATGGAACCCCTTTGTCCAACAACTCAATTAGATGTAGCCCAATCCTGGTACTAGAAACTTCAATTGGTGACAAGAGATTACCAATTGGGGCTCTGTTTCACCCATTATTAGGTAATTTCACTTAGATCACTTTCATATATGTAATTTTATGAAGCTCTACTGTATTAGGTTTCCATACTATCCCTCAAATGGCACTTAATTTTAGCTATCCCTCCCTGTAGTCCTTCCCTTGTCCCATTCTCCCTTCTCTCCACTTGATCTTCCCATTCCACACAAACCCACATCCGTCCATAGTATGTATACTATTTCCTTTTTGTAATGAGATTTATCTTTCCCTTCTTGTCCCTTACTCTATACATAACCTATGTGATTCTATACATTACAGCTTGGCTATCATTGACGTTAACAGCTAATATCCACATGTAAGTGAATACATACCATATTTGTCTTTTGGATCTGGGATACATCACTCAGAATATTTTTTTTCTATTTCCCTTCATTTACCTGTGAATTTCAGTTTTTTAACAGCTGAGTAATACTCCATTGTGTAAATGTACCACATTTTCTTTATCCATTTTTCTTTTGAGGGATGTCTAGGTTGTTTCCAATTTCAGACTATGATGATGAGAAATAGCAATGAGCAGTGTTTGATGATTCTTGTTATTTTGTTGTTTTGTGTGTGTGTGTGTGTGTGTGTGTGTGTGTGTGTGTGTGTGTGTGTGTGTATGTTGCCTTTCTTTGGATTTATGGGATTATTTATTCATTATGTTTTCTTGCATGTAGATAATCTATGTGCATTGGAGTTTTCCTTTTAGTAACTTCTTTAGGGATAGTTTTTAAGTAGATTATCTCTTACAATTGTTTTTCCATGGAATATTATATTTTCTCCATCTATTGCAATTGAAAGTTTTGCTAGATATAGTACTCTGTGCTGGCATCTGTGGTCTCTTAGGATATCTATTCAGGTCATTCTGGCTTTTATAGTCTATCATTGATAAGTCAACTGGTATTCTAATAGATCTGCCAATATATGTTACTTGGTCTATTTTTCTTGAAGTTTTTAATGTTCTTTCTTTGTTTAGTACATTTAGGGTAATTTTCTTCTATTATTTTGTTGAAAAGATTTTTTATGTGTTTGACCTGGATTTATTCTCCTTCCTCTATTTCAATTATTCTTAGATTTGTTCTTTGTATAGTGTCTCAGAAATCCTGCATGTTTGTGTCACAAGTTTTTTAGAGTCAACGTTTTCTTTAACTAAGGTATCCATTCCTTCTATCATATCTTCAATATCTGAGATTCTCTCTTCCATCTCTGATATTCTATTGGTGAAGCTTGCCTATGAGGTCCTAAATTTTTCATTTTCAGATTCTCTCAGTTTTGGTTTTCTTTATTGAGTCTATTTTCACTTTTGTGTCTTGAACTGTTTTACTCATTTCTTCCCACTGTTAGTTTGTTCTTTTATGGATTCCTTTTAGGGGTTCCTTCGTTTCCTCTTTGAGGAGCTCTATCACAGTCACAAAGGCTACTTTCCAGTCTTTGTCTTGTGCTTCAGCTATGATGCAATACTCAGGGCTGCTGGGCCCTAGTGGAGACATACTGTCTTGTTCTTCATTGTTTGTGTTTTTATGCTGACATTTAGGCATCTGGTTTGAGAAGATTATAATTCTAGGTGCTCATATCTGGTCTTTTCTTAGTTGTGTGGGTATTTTGTTCCTTGTTTCTGATGCCCCCTTTGTTAGGAGAGTGTGATGTCTGTGTGTTTCCTGGTAAAACGTGTTTCTAGGTATGGGGATCTGACATTTAGGAATAGGGATAGGCTGGGTGGGGTGGCTGAGAGTGTTCACAGGGGGTAGGAGAGCAGAGTGTTCCACCAGTATCAGCTTAGTCCCCTGGGAATGGGAGGAGGTATTGAGGAGAGCCCCCAATAGGTAATCTTGCCCCTGAACTCTTCAGTAAGAATTACATTTAAGCTCAGAGGCCTGGACCATCACATAGGTTACAGAGAATAGTTTCATATTCTTATACTTTTTAATTTTTATGAACTATGATTTTAGCATTAAATTCAATTTCTTTTTTGGCAGGGCTGGTGATTGAACTAGGGCCTCATGCATTGTAAGCAAATATACTCAATAACTGAGCTATATTCCCAGTTCTAAGAAGTTCTTTTGCCAAGGCTACATATGGAATCATTTGTTTACAATCCCCATGCTTTCTTTTACAATGGGTATACCTGAAAAGGCTAAGGAATCTCCATAGTTGGCCCAATATTTTAAGTACTTTGATTACAACATGAAATTTCATTTAACCTAGTTAAATTACATTTGTCCTGTACTAGGATTTACTCTAAAAATAAGTAAGGTATTGATTTATCATAGGCTTTGAATTGCATCAAATATAGATTTACCTATATATAGAACAAAGAACATATATGTGTGTGTTTGTGTCTGTGTATGTGTGTGTTCTCATTTTTTTTTTTTTGCAGGGGAATGCAGTCTTCCATTACCTGTTGCAATTTTGGCTGAGTTAGCACTGAATCTAATAAAAGTCCACTTTTAATCTTAGAAATGAAACTTTATGATTGGGGGATCATGCACTCCTGATGTGGGATCCCTGTATATATCTTCAGAGGTTATGGTGTGGAAACCTCAGAAGACAGATTTAGGCACCATGCAAAAGCACCAGCACATATTGAAAACATTCATAAAGCCAGGTTTGCTCCAAGTGGACTATTAACTGCTAGACAACAGTGTTCTCATTTACAATCTGGAAATAAGTGGGTCGTTTAAACTAGGTTAGAGCAAATCAAGATGGGGATGGGGGGGGGTGTATGTGGAAAGAATGAGACAGAAGGAGCAGTACTCATCTGCGACCTGTGTGACTGCAAATGTCTTCAGGGGAGTGGGGGGGGGGGTAGTCCCTGCTTACCAGAGCTCCTTTGTGAAAGCTGTGGGTGGGCCTCTCCCCAGAGATGGACTGTCTGGGGTGGGTGTGCAGGGTGCACGCAATTAGTGAAGATGGCAAGATAGCAAACAGTTATGAAGGAAATAAATGAAATAGAATTCGCACTTTGAGAAAGAGCTAGCCAGGGAAAATCTGGGGCATGATCCTTGAATGCGCAGCAATAAGTGAGAAAGGGATATTTAAAGAACAAAGGAAGTGCCTCACGGGGGAGCTTGCACACTTTGAAGAACTGTAAGAAAACTTGTGTTCTGGGATGGAATCTGTGAATGCATAGACTCAGGATCCCAGGAAAAAAATCCTAAGAATCAGGATCAGATAATCTATGGGTGAAGAAGGAAAGGCATTTATTTTATTAAAACCTTCGACTGTTGATTACAACATTTTTATTACTAGTAAAGCTAAAAAAATTCATGAGAAGACTTAAAATACTATGCTATGATGTTAAAATAGGAATAACCTAGACATATTGTTGATTATCTATACAAAAGTCAGAACTATTATTTTAATTTGGGTATTGGAGATTGAAGCCAAGGCCAAGGGCATGCTAAACATGCATTCGGCATAATCTGCTCGCACACACACACACACACACACACACACACTTTTTTTTTTTTTTTTTACAAATTTTTAGATGATTATACATTGCTCTAGTTAATTAAAAGAGAAACGGAAAATTACTTGGGGTGATAAAGTTTTCTGCTTTTTATATAATCAAGAGAACATATTTTTTTCAGTTGAGAAAATATTCTTGGCAGGATTTTAACAATAAATATACTGAACTGAAAGCCACCGGAAACCAGAAACATGCAGGCTTAATAATGTAAGCAGAGGAGAATCTTTTAGGATTAATATGTTATTATTCAAATCCTGAGCTCTACCAACCAGAATTGTGGTGAATAGGATGTACTCGGAGGACAATATCATAATACTGAGACCAAAAGGGCATGGACTGTCAAGAAACATTATGTTCTTGCATGGAGCAAGCATTTTACAGAACCAAAGAAGTCCATTTTTCATCCTGTTCTGATCTTTTCACCCTTACCAAATGGATCTAAATACAGAACATGTATTAACTCTGGGATTCTAAAATAAGCACTGAGTCATCTTGTTTCTTCAGGTTCAATCAACTCAGCTTCTTAGATTTCTCTTGAGCCAGGAAGTTTTACAGGCATCCATCATTTCTGATTCATTCATTCTTTTGTCTGGGATCTTAAAAGCTCAGCAGGTTCAGAATTGATGACAGTGTTGCAATTGTTTTCAGAAACCAAGTTTTTTTAGAGCATTGCTGGGGTGCACAGCCACATGCTGAGAGTGTACTGACCACAAGCGACCTTATAAAGCTGAGTACAGTGCCAGGGTAGGAGGGCTGGGAAAGACACATGCATGGCTCTGCCACTAAGGCTCTATAGCCTAAGTCTGTGTCTACATAGACTTGTACCTACGAGCCCCTAAGGGGAAGGTGCTATTGCTTAATTCTAGGGCTAAGTAGCTGTGCACCTAACTGCCCCTAAGGGGAGCTCAAATACTAACTGGAGTTCTGAACTGTTTGGCATTCACTTGCATGCTGTGTTAAGTACAGAGTATTGGTTCTCTTTTCTCAAATTTGCTGAGTTATGAAACACTCCCACTTTCCCCAATAGTTTTGGTCAATCTTTTTATCAATGGAAAATATCCTGATAAATCCCCTTTTAATTGAAAAAAAAAGAGATGGTATTTTTTTAAAAAATGAATTACTCAATAAAGATTTATAGTGAGAAGTACATTCCCAGCCCACACTGGGTTTCCAGAGCTCTTCTCTGCATGCTGGGAACAATTCCTGCTATAGGAATATAAACGTGTATCCATACTTCTCCCTTGTAAGAAAAATAAATACATCTTAATTGCAGTACCAGAGCTTCATGGTCATCTTAACACTATCCTCTTGTACAGTTAACATCTTTCTTTAGCGTGGCAGATTTGTTAAAATTAAAGAATTATTGTTGCACTATTTTAAAACTTCCTCCCAGTTTACATGATTGTTGGCTACTTGTGTTTTACACTTCTAAGGATTTTGTCAAGTATATAATGACATGTTCTTTGTCATTTTTATACAGACTGCTGTCATTTAGCTGTCCTAAGATTCTCCTGTCCTCCATCCCTTTCACCTCTCTTCTCTTTATCCTTAATCCCATTGGAAAGATTAACATGTGTGTGTGCATGTGGTGTGTGTGTGTGTGTGTGTGTGTGAGAGAGAGAGAGAGAGAGAGAGAGAGAGAGAGAGAGAGAGAGAGAGACTGTGGTTGTGGCAGTGGGTACACACACACACACACACATCTTCATATAGATGTGTGTACATGCATATGTGTGCATGAGTAGATTAGAGGTCAATTCTGGTTGTCTTAATTGCTTTTCATGTTGTTTTCGAGATAAGCTTTTTTTTTTTTTTTTTTTTTTTTTTTTTTTTTTTTTTTTTTTTTTTTTTTTTTTTGCTGAACCTGGAGCTCACCAGAAGGGAATCTACCTGTCTCCACTTCTCCAGCATTGTGGTTATAGATGCGAGCTGTTGTGCCTGGCATTTTTTATGTTTTTATTTAAGCATCCAAGTCTTTGTTTCCCTTATTTGTAAAATAAGATGTTTTAAAGATTAATTATAATAAGATATGTAAATCACTTGGTACAGTAAATGTCAGATATTGATATTAAATAGTCAGACTAATTCCATTTTGCTTTTGTTTTTTTAAAAATAACTTTTATTATATTTATTATCTGATAGTTTCTGGTGCATTCTGATTACTCTTATCAACTACTTCTTATTTCCCTTTCTCCCCCACCAACATCCCCTCTCCCTTCAAGTCCATTGACACATTTATATCTTTTTGTTTTTTTTTGTTTTTGTTCTGAGATCCACTGAGCTTAACACGAGATGTCTATATGATCATGGTTTTGGACTTATTGGATCCTGGTGGGCTCATCAGTTGCTACACAACTGAAGACATAATAACTGTCCTTCCCTGCAGTCTATCCATAGCCAATAATCCAGTAGAAAGCAGTAGGGCCCCACCAGCTCTTCCACGATCTGCGATGGACTGAGAAGAGGCCTGGACTTGCTTAGTTCAGTGCAGACAAGCATAGCTGCAATAAGTTTGCCACTCCAAGTCTGTGTCAGGCCCAGAAGATGGCTTTTCACATCCTATCTCCCTGTCTTCTAACCTTTACATTCTCTCTGCCCCTTCTTTTCTGATAGTCCCAGAACCTTAGAGGAGAATTATAAATGTCCTATTTAGAATTAAGTACTCAAGTGTCATTTATTCTCAGTATGTGGGCCAGCTATGAGTCTTTGTACTCACCACCATTTATTGCAAGGGGAACTTCACTATTTAAGGCTGAGAGTAGCATTTGTCTACTCTGTTTTTTTAATTAATGTATAAATACAATATGTAGAAGGCACCGTGTCAATTTAGCTACGCAACAGTAATAAATTCCTCCTTAGGGCCCAAGACTTCCTCAGCCATGGACTTTTGACTGAACTTCTAGTACCAGGCAAGATTCCCTCCAATGGAGCAGTCCAGAAATCCAAGCAGAGAATTGTTGATTAGTCCCACAATACTCTTGCCAATTTTGCACCAGTGAACACACCATTCTTGGAAGGCTACAATGTAGTTCATAGGTATCTTAGGGTGTCTCTTGTTGTGCCAAAACAGGATGAACAAACACAAATCGGGGAGGAAAGGGTTACTTCCTCTTACAGTTTGTAGTCCATCATGCAGGGAAATCAGGCCAAGGACACAAGGGGGAACTTACAGTCAGAGACTGAAGAAGAAACAACCAAGGAGTGCTGCTTATTGGTTTGCAAGGTTTGCAGCTACACAAGATCATTAATACCTGCTTTTTTAAAGCATGTGTCCGAAACATCTGAAGCCAGGTCCTCATGCTTGCACAATAACTACATTACCGACAGACCTGTCTCCACAACCCCCAAGCCACTGTTTATTTGTTCTTATAGTTTTGCTGTTTGGAAAATATAATTTAGAGGGACTCATAGTACAGTCTTCTTAGACTGGTGTTTTTCATAGCAATATGCGTTTAAAACTGCAGTTTTGCTATGGCTTGGTGGTTTGTTTCCTCTTATACTGAAAAACATAATCCATTGTATGCTTCACAGTCTGTTTAGTTATTCATCTATTGAAAATATCTTGATTGCCTCTAATTCTGGCAAATATTAATAAATCTTCTATATGTATTTGCGTATGGAGTTTTATATGGATATGTTTTCAAACAATTTGGGTAAATATTTGAGTAAGCTGTTATTGGACAGAATGGTAAAGCCATGTCTATTTTTATTAGAATTCCCAAAGTAAAGTAGCCAAGCCTTCTAAGCCTTCTTTAGTGAGAGAGAGAGAGAGAGAGAGAGAGAGAGAGAGAGAGAGAGAGAGAGAGAGAGAGAGAGAGAGAGAGAGAGAGAGCTTGTTTTTGTGTTTGTGGGGTGCTCACAGATAGAGGTTGGAAAATGACCTTCTGGTGTCTGCTCTAACCTTCCTTCCTTGTCTGATACAGGTTATCTTCACTGAGTTTTACCTACTGAACCATCTACCAGCCCAACTGTGCCTATATTTTATTCATGTCAGTAATTGATGATTTTATAAAGATTTACTTATTTTTGCTTAGTGTATGAGAACTTCCTGTATCTATTTAAGTGCATCACATTCATGCCTGGGGCCCTCAGAGCCAGAAAAGTGTACTGGATTCTCTGGAACTGGAGTTACAAAAGGTTGTACGCTATCATGTGGGTGCTGGGAACTGAACTTGGGTCTTCTCCAAAAGGAGTAAGTGCTCTTAACCACTCCTCCAGGCCTGTGAATATCTTCTGGTTTGTATGTCAGCCATTCTAATATGTGGGAAGGATATTTCGTTGTTTTAATTTTTAGTACTCTAATCATCTATGACGATAAGCACTTTTTGCATTCTTATTTGCATATGATACTTTTTTTGATAAGGGGTCTGCTCAGTTCTTTTGCTCACGTTTAATTGGATATTTTATTTTGTATTACTGAGTTCTAAGTATTTTCTGTACATATAAGACCCAAGTCTATTTTCAGATGTATGCTTGCAAATATTTTCTCCCAGCTTGTCTTGTCTTTTCATCCTCTACCAACGTCTTTCATAGAACACTTTTTCATTTCACAGTGTGCTTTGTCATTTCCCATTTTGTCTGCTGTACCTTAGGGATTGTGTGGGTAAAAGGCATGTAGACCTTTTCCTGAACATTCCTTGAGTATTGCTGTTTTCTTTTTGTTTTTCAACAAGGTATTACTATGTAGCCCCCGCTGTCCCAGTTCTCACTGCACAGCCCCAGCTGGCCCGGTACTCACTGCACAGCCCCAGCTGGCCCGGTTCTCAATGCACAGCCCCAGCTGGCCTGGTACTCACTGCATAGCCCCAGCTGGCCTGGTTCTCACTGCACAGCCCCAGCTGGCCTGGTTCTCACTGCACAGCCCCGGCTGGCCTGGTTCTCACTGCACAGCCCCGGCTGGCCTGGTTCTCACTGCACAACCCCAGCTGGCCCAGTATTCACTGCACAGCCCCGGCTGGCCTGGTTCTCACTGCACAGCCCCAGCTGGCCCAGTATTCACTGCACAACCCCAGGTGGCCCAGTACTCACTGCACAACCCCAGCTGGCCTGGTTCTCACTGCACAGCCCCGGCTGGCCTGGGACTCACTGCACAACCCCAGCTGGCCTGGTCTTCCCAGCGTTTCTTCTGCTTTAGCCTCCTCTGTACTGGAGTTACAGGCACTAACCACTGCACCCAGCTAGTTTTGCATTTTAAATTTAAACCTTAAAGACTAGCCTTCCCCTGTTTGAATTCCTTTCTTCTTATATAAAAAGCCAGAGTGTGTTTCTGAGGCCCCATTCTGTTCCATTGATCAATGTATTGATCCTTCACAGCCCCATGTCGTCATAATTAGTGTAGCATTGTGCATGTCTTAGAATTTGCTAGTGTGAGTGCACTGACTTTATCCTCTCTTTGGTATCCTGCCAGCCATTCTAGAGCCTTTGTCTTGGTTTAAAAAAAAAATAGATTTAGCTAGTTATTAGAAAGAAAATACTTTTCTCCCATTTTGATCAGGATTGCATTAAATCTATATCCCCCTTTGATTACAGTACATTAGGTCTTTTCAGTTCCTTTTAAGTATATTTCCTCCAGGTAACATGGTGGGGAGGAGGACTGCTTTTTATACGGGTGTGTGGAAATGGCTTTATATAAAATCCATATAGATCAGTAGTTTTGAGCTTACCATTGATTATGTTATTTGTTTTTGTTTGTCCAATTGCTGTTTCCTTCTTTCCTTACCTTGCTTTGTATTGCTTATGAATGCATTGTGCTTATTTTGTCTTCCTTTTCATATATTTCAACAATCGAGTCATTGCCTTTGAAGCTGTAATGTGGCCAGACAGTGGAGCACATATGATTTGTAGCCTGCATGTGTTGGGACAAATATGGCTTCTATACTTTGAAGGGACTATAAGTAGAAAGTGACACAGAGAGATCAAGCAGCCTGAAAAGCTGAAAGAGTGAGGGCTCCATGTAGGAATTAGCTGTACTTCATGTTCAATATGTTGTATGGGTGCTGTCTTCAGCAAATGGGGCCCCACTGTCAGTTTGCAAAGGCAGTCGGACAACGGAAATGTCAGTTTCCATTGTCTTGGAACAGCCTGAGTTGTTTAGGGATTTCCATGGGACCCCCTTGGCCAACAACTCAACTAGAAGCCTTGCCTGGCTACAAGAGATGGCCAGTTGGGACTCCATCTTCCCCATTATTAGGTGACCTCATTAGAATCACCTTCATGTATTTTAGGAAGTTTCCACTGCACTAAGTTTCCACACCATCCTTCAAGTGTCCCTCAATTGTATTTGTCTCTCCTTGCATTCCCTGACTTAACCCCCTCTCCCCTCCCCCTCTTCACCTGACTCTCCTGTTCCCTTTCCCCACCCTTATTCCACCCATAAAATCTATTCTATTTCCTCCTTCTAGAAAGATCCTGAGTCCTTTTCAAGTGATTGATTTATCTACTAATTATTGACCACACATTCTATCTTCTTTACACACTTAGAAGTTATTAATTAAATTTCACTTGTGGATATTAGCTTGTTTTGTGTAAGAAATTTTGGAATATTTCAGAATTGTTTTTCCTTTTATGTAGTTAAGTTACTCAAAAAATATCAAATCTCTCTCCCCTCTTCCCCCTCTTCATTTTTTGCTTCTGTGTTTGTGTATTCTTCAAAGTTTTAATAAGCTGGAGCAGGGCCAAGTCTAGGGCCAGTGGTTCCATACTTCTATGATGTGATGCTTCAGTTCTCTGACAAGAGTCCTGGAAATCCTGAAGTCTTGCATTTGGCCCATGAGAACAGCCAGAGTTCGAGCTCTGTATGAGCACAGGTATGCTACTTCTCATCCTTCACAGGATTCTTGCTGTGGTCTTGGGCACGGGGCACTGTTTCCTTATTTGCATGCACCTACCATCACTCAGTTTGAGAGAAAGCTTCCAGAAACCAAGGTTCTGTCTCCCCTGGAGAAATCTGCCAGTGATGTCGCACTGTCTTAATATCCCTGACTCTCTGTTCTGAGATTCATCCTACCAGGCTTTTCCTTTGTACTGGAAGTCATGTCAGGGCAGTAAGCTCCAATAACAGTACTCCTTATCTCACATACCAGGAGGAACCCAAGAGGGATTCTTGGGGAAGTTATGAACTGAAAGCTAAATAGAGCAGGACTTCTTAAATTATCCTCTTTATGACCCCCTTTTTGCTTGAAGAAAATTTACGTGACCCCAGAGACATAGCTATATAAAATTGGTATGAAAGTAATTTTCTATTAGGAAACCTTATATCTATTTTATAACAGTTACTTGTTATACAGATTTTACTGCTTATTAAAGGTCAAAGCAAATAAGATGGACTTATTTATTTTGCAATAAAGAATTAAATTGGTTAAATATTTAATACTGCAGGCTGTGAAGAGAATGTCTTCAAATATGTTTTGAGTTTTGTTTTATAATTATTGGTACTTAGAATGCAACTTAGCATAAGTTCATAGTGCAACATGGCAGATGAGGACCATTTCAGAAATGGTTGAATATTTTTTCTTAATTCCAAACCAACTAAAATTTAAAGATATTTTCAATGGAACACAAATGAGCAAATCAAACATTTTCTAACATCAGACATTCTAACACAATATAACCCAGAAATGTACTAATTTGACATTTAAATACTGAGGAGTAATGGTAGGGAAATATTAAAGGTCCTTGTTTTCTACAATTAAACCATCGAGTGCCTTTAAGAGAAGACTAAATGAGAGTTAGAGCACTATACTCCCTACCAGTCTTGAATCTGAGCTGAGGTGTTTTAGGCAGTTTTCGTCGGGCTTGCATGTTATGCGGCCAGGCCCAGTGCAAGACGCACAGGTTGCTTGTTCAGAGTGAAGGCAGTAGTGAAGTCACATGATGCACCATGGCCAAATGCAGGCAGACACATATCACGTGTACTGACTTTGATTTCAGTTTCAGTCATTTCACATTCAGAAACATGATACTGTTACAAAATCCCAACCCATTTAGTTACAAGACCCATGGGGGGTTGTGATCCACAGTTTAAGAAGCAATGAAATCAGCGGGGAGGTGGTGGCACAAGCCTTTAATCCCAGCACTTGGGAGCCAGGTGGATCTCTGTGAGTTCCAGGCCAGCCTGGTCTACACAATGAGTTCTAGCACAGCCAGGACTGTCTCACAGAAAAACCCTGTCTGGAAAAACCAAAAAGAAAAAAAAAAGGCAATGAAATAAGGTAGGAGCTAATTAAGAATTGAAATAGCAGAAGCTTTTTACACAATAACAGGAAGAAAAGCACAATGGCTTGAGGGTATTGGAGGAGCAGCTTTTTTTGTCACTTGAGTGAAGGTGTGTGCTAGGATTGAAGCTGTGGTGGTTTGAATAAAAAATGTCCTCCATAGTCTCAGGCATTTGAACACTTGATCACCAGTTGGTGATGTTATTTGGGGAGATTTCTGAGGTACAGCTTTTCCACAGGAAGTACGTCACTAAGGATGGGAGGTACAGCTTTTCCACAGGAAGCACGTCACTGGGGATGGGAGGCACAACTTTTCCACAGGAAGTACGTCACTGGGGATGGGAGGCACAACTTTGCTGCAGGAAGTACATTACCAGGGATGAGTTTTGGGATGAAGATTCTTATGCAACTTCTATTTTGATCTCCTCATAATCTTGCAGTTCAAGATGTGGGCACTCAGCTCCTGCTGCCTGCTGCCTCTCCATCACTATGAACTCTAAACCTCTGGACTCTAAGACAAAATGAACTCTTCAGTAGGTTTCCTGGTCACGGTGTTTTATCACAGCAACATAAAGTAACTAATATAGAACTATTCCAAGGGAATGAAACCAGGAAGTATTTTTTATCCTAAATAAAGAGTCCTTTCTTTTCTTTTCTTTTTCCTTTTGTTTCTTCTCATTTGCTATAAACTATTACAATTTAGTTGATAATGCTTTGTAGATCTTTCTCAAAGTGAAATCAAACCAATAAGCACCACATGAATAAAAATGTATTTTATGAAACCTTTTAATTTTCTTTTTGAACCTAAAAAATAATCTACATTCTACATTTATACTCTCTGGAAAATTTCCCCTCTAAAATCTATAAAGAATCATTTCTTCCATGATACAGCTTAAATCCTTTAAACCTGGAGACATAATAAAATTTTATAATTCTGCTTCCTCATTTTTAGCATGTATTATGTATTATATGTGTGATCTAATTTTAATTAGAAAAATCTTTTTTTCCCTAAATTGCAATAGCATCTCGAAGTGCAATATGCTTTTACTCACTGACCCTCACTCAGTAAAGTTACCTAGCCTCTCAATAAATGATACTCAAAGCCTCTTTTTAAAAAAGCTTTTGTTGATTCTTTGTGGATTTCACATCATGCATTCTGATCCCACCTATCTCCCCTCGCATCCGCCCTTGCAACCCCACCCCCCAAATCAAAACCAAATTTAAAAGAAAAACCAAGAACCAAAAAAACCAAATCAACAAAAAAGAACAAATACAAACCACCAAGAAAACAAGAAGAGACTCTTGTCATGGAAGCTGTAATGTGGCCCACTGAGTCACACAATTTACTCTTTAGTCCATTCATGTTTACTTGCAAGTGTTCATTACCTCAAGTCATTGGTTTGGCTCAAGGCCTCTGGTTTCTGCTGTACCACTGATAATGGGCTCTCACTGGGGTTCTTCTTAAATATCCTGTTGTGGCCCTATGTCATGGAAATCCTGCTGTTTTGGATCTGTAAGTTTGTCCCCTTCACATGCTCCAACAGTTCATAGATTTGGTGGATATTGGGGTGGGCCAACTCATAGCCCTGGTTCTGGGCCTGGGTGGTAGAAGTGTTAGTCAGCCTGGCAGCTTTCCCTCATGGTCATTATCCAGGTGAGCTCTCCATCACTGCCCAGGCTAGCTCACCCAATGCAATCCACAACAAGGAGCTGGGCCAGTTCTCCTTCTCTTAGGTCCTCAGATCCAGTTCTTCCACACTCACACCACTAGGGCCCACTCTACTGTTTTGTCCAGGCAAGATGCAGGGCCCTGTCTCCTGATTGCTGAGGGGCAGGAGAGGGGCAGTTCTCATGCCCTCACCCCTCAAAGCTGGCTCACTTGCATCTCTGACATCAGGGTCAGCTCTAGTGTGCTGCCCAGACAGGGGGCAGAGCTTGCTCTCTTATGCACTGCAGTCAGTGAGGGTCAGGACTAACTCTCCACTCTTGTGACCCCGGGGGCCAGTTCTCTCCCCATCTGTGGCAGGAGGTAATGGGTAAGGGTTTGGGAGGGCATCTTTCTGATACCCATGCCACTTCATGGCAGAAGAGGGGATCAAAGCCTCCTTCTACATAAATACTATCTTAGTGAGTTGTACATCTCACACAAGACTTTGGGTCTGGTTCTTAGCAGGGTCTGTTCAGCTTCATAAGGGTAAGCACTGACTTGGGTTCTAAAGACTTCTCTAACCACTAATACAACTGATTAGTTCATGGTGTTGACCATTGCATGGCCATGTGCTCATTGCTCCATGGAGGCCAAATTGCTCCATGCCCTGAGCTTCGCCCAGAATGACATAAGCATGCCAGAACAAATCTATACACATTACTGTAGGAAGAATGGAAATGTTTGCCCCTGGGCTATTCAATCAGTAGGGTCACCTTCTGTTATGGTTGGAATTTCAAATGTCTCTCACAGCTCACATGCACGAACACTTGGCCCTCAGCTGGTGTGCTGCTTAGGAAAGCCGTGGATACTTTGAAGCAAGAGACACAGCTTTCAGAGATCCCACTGGGAGCAGGCTTCTAAGCATTATAAACTGGTCTACTTTTGCCAAGTCCTCTGTTTTGTGATTTCGAAAGATGTAAGACCCCTGCCACTAAGTCACTGCCATTGACTAGGCCCTTCAACCATGGTGTGTTCCCTCCTATCATGTACTATTTGCTCTGAACTTGGAGCCAAGAAAAGCTTTATTTGCTCTGAACTTGGAGCCAAGAAAAGCTTCTCATGTGAGTTGTTTCCATCCAGTGTTTTATCATAGTGACTAGAAAAATCTAACTCAATACACCTTCACACACATAGGGTAATAGTAACATGCTATAAACAAAAGGGCTGGATTTGGCTCTGCTTGTTGCTGTTGGGGAAATGTCATTTCTCTCTCATCAGTGAGGTCTCTGATGAGAAATAGGGAGGAAGCATCACTGAGTTAACCTGTTGACATACAGACTCATCCCAATACTCAACAATGAAATGTGCACCTGCAGCTTTCTGAGATGACAGAAGGAAGCCAATGCATCGACAGAAACTAAGGAAAGAAACAGGTTAGATGGGAAAGTTGGTTCAGAGTAGGTAAGTTTTAAGACACAAGTCAGTGAGATTACTGCACAGAACTAGTTTTAAAAAGAACTACACATGACTGGAATTAGTAAGCTCTATAATGCCAGTTAGCTCATTTTCTCACATGCAATGCCCTATATTACTGTATACAGTGTTGAAGAAATTTAAAAAATTAAACCAAACACAAATGTTCTTTACTGGTCTCTGATCCACTATCACTAACCGATGTATGAATACTGAAAGACAGTAATTTCAAGGTAACAATTTGCCAAGAGCACAGCACATCATAAAAGCATTCCCTGGTAATGTGGTTTCCTTGATGATGTATGAGTATCACAGAGATGATACAATACAGGGAGCCTACAAATAGAAACCTTCAAATGTGCTGCATTTCCTGCTGCTGAGACATCATTAGATCTCTGATGGGAAAGGATGAAATGTCTTGCTATTTTAAAAAAGCATCCAATAGTATCAGAACTTGCTCATTGTTTGGGGGGGGTTTCCTGAATTTTAGAGCTCTATATGATTTTAAAACTTTGAAAAGTTGACTTAAAATGAAAATCAAATCATCACCTTGATTGCCTGGATCAGAAAAACACATAAATTCTTATTAGTTGAACATTCCTTTTTATACCAAACATTATTAATATAGCAGCATTTTTCATTTGAGTATTTTGCATTCTCATAGAGAATCACATTTTTCTAAACAACAGTAAAAATACAACCAAGAAAACTCTATGAAGATTAAAAGAGACTGGATAAATTAAAAGGAGAAAACAGAAAAGTAGGGTCACTTTGTAGAACTGTGCATCCCAGAGTGTGCTACATCCTTGCCAAGAGCTCACAGAAATAAAAAATATGTATATATTTTCTGCCTGAAAGAAAACTATTTGGCTTACTCATGTAATTTGAATCATTATGTCTTCTCATTCACAAAGGCCTTGTATCTCCTTGTCTTTACCTACCCTACTTTTGTAAACAGATCTGAGAGTTCAGAACTCAAGAGCTTGTGCCTGTCTCACAAACACCTGAATCGCCTTTACCTGTGTAAACGCCAGAATGTCAAGTGTGAAAGGAACAAAGAATGATGCAATTTTTTCTCAGATATTTCACTATACTGGATATGATATATTTGTGTCAATTTCTGCTGCAGATTCCTCAAGCTTTTCCTTCCATAATTCCTTCAAAACTTTGCCCAGATCCTACATTCTCAGTAAAGTGTACCTCAACTGCCTTCTCAAAACTTACCCACTTCTATTTTTTTCATTACCGCCTGCCTAAGCTTCCTAGTTTTGTTCTTGCTTGGGTTTCATTTCTCCTCACTAGAGTGTATAAACTCCATGAAAGCAAGGGTCATTGTTTAGTTTGCTGATGAAATGTAAAGAAATATATGCTGAATGGAAGAATAAATAAGGCAATCATTTTCTTTTGTCTTCCTATAGGTGACTCAGTACTTGACAACTGTTAGAACGTTCAATGGTAAAGTCTTCAAAAATGGTCAATGAAAAATATTAACATGTGTTGACTACATGCTACCAAGAGGAAGAGAAGAATATTTCACAGAGATGGAGATGCTGAAAGTC
Source organism: Peromyscus maniculatus bairdii (assembly GCF_049852395.1). Taxonomy (NCBI): domain Eukaryota; kingdom Metazoa; phylum Chordata; class Mammalia; order Rodentia; family Cricetidae; genus Peromyscus; species Peromyscus maniculatus. The sequence goes on from NC_134853.1 coordinate 26,213,825, forward strand.
TACTCCAGCACTTACTAATGGAGCATAACAAATTATGGGGTTTTAGAAATTCAATTTAGCTCTCAACATGTGCTGTTTCACCACCTGCGTACACAAGAGTCACACCCACACTAGCTCCCTCTGCCAGCTCCACCTTTTCCCTCCTCCTCATTAGCCAACACCTAATTACATACTAATTGGCTCAGAGAACACAAGCTTGTTATTGCACTAAAAACACCCAGAGCTCCCCCACAGACAGATTCTCATGAAAACCAAATATAAAAGGAGTTGGCCTTATGCCTGGTTTTCATCAGGACTAAGTGAGATTATTCTAGGTCCTTCCTGGCCACACAGATAGGCTTTGCTTTCATGCCTCTGTGAAGTAATTTTCTTCAGGGACACATTTCAGTAGTTAGTACCATCCAAATGGACCCAACTAGATTTGAGTCTCAAATGCACAATTTCAAAAATAAAGGACTCTACAAATGACCTTGATCATTATATGACTGCTTCATTAGTCAGAGACAGCCACAGTTAATCAGGAACATTTTCCCATTAAACTTACTATTGTTCCCCCTTTGTGATCTCCAGATGTCAAGATGTTCCCACTATTGCTACCTCAGATTAGACAAACTGACTTTATAAATGCATTAGGAGCATGAACATGCTCTCTCTTTGCTGAACTTTTTATTTCTTCCAACGACAGCATAGCAAACAGTTCCTATCATCATAGCACAGCTACATGAACTGTGATTAATGACATAGAAGCCATAGGAGTATGTTTTGAGATGCAGGTTTCAAAGCTGTTAGATTTTTCTCAACTAAGTTGGTATTGTAATTACCCGTGATGGGTACAGCCGCACGGAGGAGGCAAAGCAAATAAAGAAAGAACAGAGTGTCCAAACAAGGACCACTCATGGAACAAATTGGCTCCTACACTCCCCTGGTGTGGGAGAGGTGGAGGCAACACCAGAGAGAAGAAGCTTGTCATGCTAGGAAACCAAATGCACTGTCAGAGCAGGAATAATTAGGAGCAAAGTGAATAGAAGCCCCCAAGGTGTATCTTTCTATCCAAATGAGGCACTGACTAAGGTCAATTGCACACACAAAGACAATTTGGAATTTTGGAGTGAATCTATATACAGATTGCTGTTGCTTTGCTTTATGTATACGATTCTGGGGCTAAAATATGGACTCCCTCCTTGGAGACATGGGAATTCTTACAATATGGTCCAATCAAACTTCAGGAGAACACCAACATCTCATATATAATGTTAGCTTTATTCTATCTATGAACAACTGTAGTGATGGGAAACCTACTTGGTAAGTGCATCTAATTTAGGAAAGTTTTAATTTTGATATACTCATTTAAATATTATAAATATGGCAGCTCACAATTATATACTTGTAATAGTATTTGATCTTTAAAAGTTAATTTATTTCTTTCATTTAAAGCTCATACTAGAACTCTACATTGTTATTAAGTGGATAAGTAAGTTACAAGTGAACCAAAGATGGTCTACAACATTCAGCACATGGCAGGCCTCAATGATTATCAATTGGAGAAATAAATATTTTTGTTGTTACTTAACAACAGTGCTAATTTTATGTTGGAACCTCTTTGTTGTGTGTATTGAACTTGATTTTTTTGTAGACAACGGTATCTACCTTTGAGTATGTAAGCTAAGATGGATTTATTACTGGGTGTTAACAGTGCAGAACCATTGGATGGTCTGAACAAACAGGCTCTGATTTAGTTTTCAAGGAAAGACTCAAGCCACCACACACAATAGAGTTCTTACAGGAGTTACAACCTCTACTTGGATACAACAGTTCAGAGTCAGGACGATCCTGCTGCCTGCTCTGGGATAGTGGGTTATCTCCACCTGTCTTTCTACACATCGCTGTTGTAAGCAAGAAACCCCAATTTGGGGCTGGAAAGATGGCTTAGAAGTTAAGAATACTTGCTCTTACAGAGGTCTTGGACTTGGTGCCCAGCACCTACTGTGTGGTTCATAGCCATTGTAACTCCAATTTCAGAAGAACCAGTGTCTTCTTCTGACTTCTGAGACACCAAACATGCATGTGTTTCACGTACATGTGTGTAGGTAAAACACTCACACATAAACAAATCTAAAAAACAAAATGCTAATCTTAATTTATATTAATAAACTCTTCTAAGGATCTTAGAAATAGATTTTTAAGCTTTCTGTCCCCTTACATTCATGAGAGGAACAGGCAAGTCACATCAGTAGCTCCAGATAAGACCCAAGAGTTTGCTGTGAGGACAGGACATGGGCAGACTGATTCTTCACTGATTCATCCACTAGCTGCAGAAGGACTCTCAGAGTGCTGTGATGCTACAGTTGTTCACCCAGATCCTCATTGTTAAATTCACTCATATCTAGAACTGTAAAAAGCCTAGTTAATACAGAGAAAATGACAGCAACTCGGGGCAAGTGAGTAGAGAAACTGGAGAGATGCAGGTCAAATGATAGTTCAGTGGGACAGGAAGGATAAATGAGAGGTCTCATCAGAGAGCCTGTATTCAAAAACACTAGAGTACCCTTGAAAAGTGTCTGGAGAGTGGATTTTAAGCTCTTCTCATTGTTAAAATAAAGGTATGTGAGATAATATATATGTTAATTTTAGAATATTCCTTTACACTGTGTGAATATATGTTGCTGTGATTGGTTTTAAAAAGAAGCTGACTGGCCAATAGCTGAACAGGATAAGGTTAGGTGGGAGGGCCAAACTGAGAATGCTAGGAGGAAGGAGGGTGGAGTCAGGAGTCACCAGCAGATACAGAGAGAAGCAAGATGAGCATGCTGTACTGAGAAAAGGTATCATGCCATGTGACAAAACATAGATTTAAAAAAATGGGTTAATTGAAAATATAAGAGTTAGCTAGTAACAAGCCTGAGCTATTGACTGATCATTTCTAATTAATACTAAGCCTCAGTGTGTGTTTATTTGGGAGCTGCTGGTGGGACAGAAACTTCCACCAACAGTTAATGACATTAATTTAGTCATTCCACAAATATACCATACAAAAACATAATCTACAAACGAATGTATGAATATTATTTGCCATTTTTTAAATCAAAAGGAAATTATAGTTAACAGAAACAAAAAAGTCTTTAAAAACATCCCCTGCCCTTGAATCAAAAATACATATTTTTATAAAGATTCAACAATCTAAGGGCAGAAGGAAATTTCCTCAACTCAACAAAAACACCCATATTCATGACTTTCCTTGTTGCTGTGGCCACATGCCTCATCAGAACCAGCCTATGGGAGAAAGGACTTTGAGGGTGTAGTCCATCTTGGCTGGGAAGGATTGGCAGCAGAGATATGAGGCAGCTGGCTCTATGGTGTCTACAGTCAGGAAGCACAGAGATGAATTCTGGTGTTGGCTTTCATTCTTCTTTTAATTCATATCAGGACCCCAGTACAAAGAATAGTGCTACCTACTTTCAGGGAGAGCTATCCCTCTTGCATTAAGCTTTTCTGAATACATCCTCATAAACATAGCCAGATGTGTGCTTCCATAGTTATTCTAAATCTAGTCACCTTGACAATGAAGATCAAACCCTACGAATAAAACCACCAATATTTAGTTTTATAATTGTGAGTAATATTTTCTCCACACAGAGAACAGAGACAAAAACGTTGATTCCTCTCACTTATGTTCTAAATTCTAAGTGGAGTTTCTAGCCTTGGCAATGAAGTAAGAAGAAGGAAAAGTATCAAGTTTAGCAATGCTGTGGTAGAAACTATGTTTTAAGAATTTCACCAAAAGACTTTGGAACTAATAAGTTCAGAAATATTGCAATAAATAAAGATCAATCCACAAAATTCAATTGCAATTCCAATTGTTAGCAGTTAAAAACCCAAAATTGAAAATTAAGAAAAGAATTACATTTGTAATACACAGTATCTAAAAGAATGAAATACTTCACATAAACTTAATGAAAAAGAGCAAAATTTATGTATTAATAAAACACAGCATCATAGGAAATGTAAGCATGTAAATGGATGAAAATTCACAGATATAGCTATGGTTTGGAGCTAACACAGGACAAATTAACTTTCAGTAAAATCTGAAAATACATTGAGCATGGCTGCCTGCTTTACTGAATCTGAGAATACATCCAACATCATCATATTGAAATGTTTCTTAACAAGTGCCTCATTGTTGCCTGTTGTTTTGATTTGTTTTTATGAGTTGAAGAATGACAATTTTTTTGTCAGCCATTATTTTTTTTTGAAAAGCCTAGTCATTTTATTTATCTACCTCTCCACCTGAAAATTCACCATGGTTTACAAAGTATTTCTATCATTAACTTGTTATTTTCTACATTAGAAAATTTCTCTGATGGAAATTTTCTGGTAAATTTACTTTGGAAAGGAATAGGTGCTATTTTGTAGAGTTGAAATAAGGAAGCAGGTTATGTTAGTTACTTCTCTGGTTGTAGGGGTAAAATACATGACTAAGGTTACTCAAAGAAAGAGATGTTCATTTTGGTTCCTAGCTTGAGTATAGAGTCCAGTCTACCATGGCCAAAAAGTATGGCAGCAAGATCATGGAGCAGCTGATTATATTGAGTCTGTAGTCAGGAATCAGACAGAAGGCTGACGGTCATTTGATCCGCTTTCTCCTCTTTATTTTGGGATCCCAGCCCATTAGACAGTGCTGACCGCATTCTGGGTTGATCTGCTTACCTAAGTTAACCCCTCTGGAAATGCTCTCTTTCTGGATACACTGTCAGAAACTCATCTAGAAGTTTGTCTCCTGGGTAATTCCAGATCCCATCAGGTCAACAATGAAGACTTCATAGATAAAAATCTTTAAAATAGTTAATGCAGTTTCTAGCACATACTATACCATTCATGTTAACTTACCTCATTGTTCTTGACAGTATTAATATCATCAAAATAAGAAGAAATCTGTCCAAAGCATGGTTCTTGTCATGAAGCTGTGCCATGTCAGAGTTGCCTATGACTCACCCTTTAACTATCTGGCTATTTCTTAAAAATATGGAGAGATTGCTCAGTGGTTAAGAACACCGGCTTTTCTTGCAGAGGATCCAGGTTTGGTTTTCAGCACCCTTATGGCAGCTTACAGCTTCTATAACTCCATTTCCAGGGGATCTGATTCCCTCTTGAGGCACTGCACAGTACAGTGCATACACATACATCCAGTCAAACAACCCATACATATAAAATAAATAAATAAAATCTTAAAAGAATCTCAGGTGCTCTACGGGAAAGTTAATTGCAATAGTCCAAAGGGTCCAGGAATTGCAGGTCCTTTGTGTAGCAAGCTCTGTAAAACTGAAGAGGGACATGGTGGAATAAATCTACAAAGCAAAACACATTAAGAAAATGACATCTCTCTGCTACATGCAGCAAGCCTTGGGAAGCACAGAATCGCTAGATGTTCAGGTGCCTTTAGTAACAGCATCTCTAGCTCTGGGGGTCCCCCTGAACTCCTTTCCACTTTCATATTTAGATGAGCCCCTAATTCTTGTGAAATTCTGCCTTCATTCTTGTGAAATCCTGCCTTCTTACCCATTCTGTATTTAGCTGTGGCTAAAGATTGTGATCTTCAGTGTGAGTAGGTCCTCTAAATCTATAAGTCAAACAAACAAGACAATAAGAAACATTTCAATTGTTCTCTTGCCTTCTTTGGGGTCACCGATTCTCTTTTCACTGTACTGTCATTGTTTTCAAATGTGAAGCCATTTCCAAGAGGCTGCACCAGAGCCTGATGACAGGATGGTGATTTTGAGACCAATGCCAATGATTGATTTTTGTAATTCTTAAAATGCTAAGATACTATTCAGTGCTTACCTGAAGGAGGACTCAATAAAAGTTCACAGAATGAGTAAATGAATGACTGAAGCCCTTCCCTTCCTCTCTGTCTCTCATAACTGTCACATCTGTGTATTTGTTCATTTCTTAGGAAATATTCTTCCTCTGGAAATTCATTCTCCAGTGTGTCTCGGGATCTCTGACCTCTCAGAAGGCAGGGGCACATGAAGGCAATGTAAAATTCTTTTCATATACCACTCTGAAAGAGGTACCAGATTGCTTTTGTAACATGCAAAATTGATGGCTCTCTAGGACATAATGACAAATACAGTTCATATACTCCAGGTCACCACTGCTTATTGCCCAGTTTCTATGCCTCATGAATTAGATTAGATTCTTGCCTCCTTCGTGACCCAACCTTCTCAGGCAGAATTGATTATTTCTCCCCGTGGTAGCACTTTGCCTTTATAAACCATGAGCATGGATCATACTTTTATTATTTTTATCTTTGACCCCCTCGACTGAAGGTGCTTAAGGACAGGAATCATATTTTATTTACTTCTGTTTCCTGAATCTACAATTTTTTTCAATAAGCATTTTTCCATAAATAGATGATCTAATGAATAAACTACTATAGCAAACTAAACTATGTTTTCCATGCATATTTGTTGCTGGGTACTTGACCTAGACCTTTGGCAACATGACTTTGATCTAGCCTTGCATCTCTCCTAGGACTGAGGTAATATTCTCACCTAGGTGTTAATGAGGGTTAGTAGTAAAGAATTTACAAGCTTAATTATGATTAGGAAGAAAATCAGGTCTTGAAGAATTTTTGAGATACTCAAGATACATACTACCAATTGTAAGGATTCTGTCCTTAATTACGTCATCAGCCTGCGACAGCATCCCAGCCTAAAAAGCAGGTGGGCCCTCTGTGTGCCCCTCTCTTTCCTTTCTGCTCCTTCCTTCCATCTGGACCTTCTCTCTCTCTCTCTCTCTCTCTCTCTCTCTCTCTCTCTCTCTCTCTCCCTCTCTCTTTCCCTCTCTCCCTCTCTCCCCCCTCTCTCTCCCCCCCTCTCCCAATAAAGCTCTAAAAGGTAACTATGGCTTGTTACTCTCCTCCACGTTGGTGGGCAGCAGCCAGCCACGAGTGCTGTTTAACCAACATTGATGCTGAAACCCGGGATAGACCACCGAGGACCTGCTGACTGCTGCCGCTTGCTGCCTGCTCTCCCATCCAGCGAGACCGCGAGTGTGTGTGCGTCCCTCGCCTCCCCTGGACCCCCACACAGCTACCACTACTGCTACCCCCATGATTCTTCACCACAATGAGTGAGTCCGCCATTCTAGCTGCTGTTGTCTGAGCTATATTCTTTGCGACGGACACCCCGGGGGTTGCCCTCGGGCTGTACTGGCAATGGGAGGCACATTTTCGCTCCTGATGAGGGTGTCAATGCTGTCTAGGGCCAACAGTGGACCAACTGCAGCGCAGCCACAGCCCTTCCCATCTCTTGACGAAGAGGATGGCGAACTTGAGCTGGTTCTCAGATTTCTCTTCACTCTCCGGGACTCCCGAGATTGGAGTCTGATCCCAGTTTCTTATTTTAATTTTTTATTTTTCTCTCAGCTACAGCCATGGGACAAAGGGGCGGACACATTTACCACCTATATTGGCAAATAGAGGTGGGCACTGGTAAACCTGGCCGCATAACAGCATCGCAGGAACTTCTGCCAGCGAATGGGCAAATAAGAGTTACTTTATCTCCAAGCTTTCTGCTAAAGTTCTAAAACCTTCTCCTTCCCCACTTCTGCGTCTGTCACATGCAACCTTTTCTGTCTGACTTCTGCCAGCAGTGGGCAGTCTCAAATGGGTGGGCTTGGGCGGTTTCTATGACTCTAGCCCTAACTCACCTTAACTCCACCCACTCATTCTCATGCACCACAAGCTTTTCTCTTCCCAGTTCCCTGTTCTAACTCACTGTTTAGCCAATGATACAGGACCACCACAGAACTTGAGTCCAGAGACCATCAACATCTTGTCAAACAAAAGGCTCCCAGACACAGCCAAGAGGGATACATGTCTCCAGAGCAAACGGATGACAGACAGCATTCCACAAGGCCTGTCTACCTCGGAAGACTACCCTTCTCCATTGCCCCCAGAGCCAACCGACGTCCAAAAGTCAGCTGGAAGCAGTTTTTGGGAGGAACAAAGCCCCTATTCCCATCTACCTACTTTTTTTTATAATAAGCGAAAGTCTGGGATGTAAGGATTCTGTCCTTGATTACGTCATCAGCCTGCGACAGCATCCCAGCCTAAAAAGCGGGTGGGCCCTCTGTGTGTCCCTCGTGCCCCTCTCTTTCCTTTCCGCCCCTTCCTTCCATCTGGACCTCCTCTCTCTCTAAGTAAACAAAGAAGTCAGGCAGTGGTAGCACACGCCCTTAATCCTATCACTTAGCAGGCAGGGTCTCTGTAAATTCAAGGCCACACTAGGGAACAGAGCCAAGCGTTGTGACACACGCCTTTAATCCCAGTACCAACCATAGAGTTCTGGAGGCCTGTAAAGACAGGAAGTGACAGAGCTGGCCAGGAAGAGGAAGAACAGCAAGGCATGTAAGCCTGGGTAGATAGGAAGGCACTCTCTTTATAAGCTGCAGAGTTTGTGAGGTAAGATTGGCTGGTGGCTTTTCCTATTTCCCTGATCTCTCTAAGGCTTTCACCCCTATATTTGGCTCCATGTTTTTTATTTAATAAGACCATTTAGAAATTCATTTACAAGATCCCATAGGAATAAGCAAAGTACTGTAAGCTCAGAAAAAAAGTTCTAGAATAATGGCTGGTGCCTACTTAGACATATGCAAGGCATTTACCCACCAACCCCACAGCTCCCCAGAGTTTTCTTGAGTGTGAGCAGCAGGAAACATTAGATAGAAGAATTTTGATTGTGGAGATGAACAGATAGAAATGAAAGGATAGCCTTGAGAGGGCCTGGAACCTATTCTAACAGGCCCTGACTGTCTCTGCCCCAGGTTATTTATAGAGACGCCAAAGGGTGGAGCAAAAGACCTCCCCCAAGCCCAGCCAAGTGCAGACCATCTCAGACACCTGCACTCAGGCCCGTGGTCCTAATCATCCTTTCAATGCGGACCTGCTGGGTAAAGCCACGAGAGACCTGAAAACGGGCTCCCACAGACATACAAGAAAATCATAAGGCAAATATCAAGAACCAAGTCAGTGCCCAGGTTTGAGGCCCCACTAAATCCTCTAGTACTTTGTGAAGTCCATGCTGATTACCCCGCTGTCCAAGATAGCACCTGCTACAGTTCCAGCCACATCTCTCAGTCCCTGCCATTTACTGACACTGCAGCAGATTCATCAAATCCAAATATTTTACATACCACACATTTTTTTCAGAAGATATTTAGGGGGTTATTGAGAGAGGTCTTATGTGCCTATCATCCTATCTATCTGCCATGAATTATTAAAAATAAGAAATTGGACATGGAATTATCTACTTCAATAACCTTACCAAAACCATTGTTTTTGCTAGTAATGATGCCTATTGCTTAACTCAGCTCATGTATTACCTCCTTTAATGATCCTTTTCAGCTTTTACATTCTTTTCATAGCACCTCATACATCTCTCTCATGGGTATTTATTTTAATAATCTCTGCATATGGGTTATGAGCTCTTTAGTAGAAAAAATACAAGTTTGATTAATTCATATTTCTTAATGCAAGTGCCCATTTTAATGCATTGGTCCATTTAAGCATTGGCCCATTATAGATAAAGAACACATTGGGAAAATGAACCATTATATTAATTTTTCAAGGCAAGTGATGAAATGTAGTATCAATGAAGAGAAACAGGTTATTTAGGAGGTAATACCTATAATATTTGGGGATTGATTGCATGAGGTGAGGTCTGACAATCAAGAAATGGAAAGAGAGGATACTGAGAGGCTATGGTTCATTAGGTACAGTGGGCAGGGTTGCTGCTTCTCAGACATCCTTTCCAGATTTTTGAGATGGCCTACTTAAGGCTATACTCTTAGTTACTACAGAGCATTTAACAAGAGTCTAGATCATCAAATGCTTTTTAGAACATGTTGGTAATTTTAGAGATTGTCACCTAACCTAAGCTACCTCCAACAATGTTCTTTTTGGGGTATCAATTTAAAATAAAATGAGTTTTTAATCCTGTCTTCTGGTTGTGAAACGGATAAGCTAATCAGATGCTATATTAACATCTCTCCTATTGACCTATAGGGTGAACCTGGCTTTGTGAGAAACCATTAAGAGGGTCAGTTGAGAGGAGGAAGTCCACACTGTAAAATCTGAATCCAGCCATGCTTTGCCTGGGATCTCCAAAAGAATGGGACATCAAACTGATAAATTACTTCTGCTACAGCTATTTTGTGTAGCCAATTCCTCAAAAACAGCCATAACTGCTTTCTGCTTAAGGCTTACTCCACAGGAAGAAACACATGTCTCGTACTGCAAATTTTGCTAAGGAACCATGTTTGGGTAATTCATAGGCCATGGAATGAACCTACTACTATTATTTTCTAAATAAACATTGTATCACACTGCCTTCTAAATTTGCGTCTCTCTATATAAGTTAGAGCATCTCCATCTCTCAGGCATCCTCAAAGATATTTCTCTGTGTAATGTGGACTGTGGTTACTGAATAAACTCACAATTGGGCGTGTATTTTGGAGATGGCATCTCAAAACTTAGATCAGAAGTAGCCATGCCTCTCAGGATGATGATATATAATGCCCCAGCATCACCTTGGGAACTCAGACCCTACCTACACATCTAGCATATATCAAAAGACTGGAAAACAATGACTCTGTCATCACAGACAATTCAGACATTACCTTCTTCTACAGAAAACTCAGAGACAGCAGGAATGAGGAATGTTGTGAGTCAGATGTCAACATGGTGAGAAATTTCTCACATATCACATGCATTTTCATGACAGGTCATCTGATAACCTGAGTTAAACCCTAGCAACCTATATGATGAAAGGAGAGCACAGCCCTAATAAATTGTCCTATGTACACACATGTACACACACACACACACACAGAGAGAGAGAGAGAGAGAGAGAGAGAGAGAGAGAGAGAGAGAGGTGAGTAAATAAATAAGTGCAAAAGATAGCTCATTTAAAAGTTCAGAAACACTGTCACGTCTCTTTTAAATATATTTATATTAGTAGGCCTTATTCATGCACTTTAATTTATATTACTTCACTAGTTTAGAATTTTTATTTATCATTAGTTTTTGTCTTTCATTCTTTCTTAAATTTTATTTGACAGAACAGGGTCTTATTATTAATAGTTTGTCCTCTATTAATTTTGATAAAAACTATTTGTATTTATTTTTAGAGTTTACCTTAAACACTTAATGAGATATATGACATGAAAGTGAATTCAATTGACAAGAACATAGTTTATTCAAATGTGACTTCTAATTTTTTTGTTAATTGAAAATAGGTTTTTTTCATACAGTATATTCTGATTATGCTTTCCCCTACCTCTATACCTTCTAGTTACTCTCTACTTCTCATCCCATATGAATGAGATGAATCCCTTTCTGTCTATCTTTAGAAAACTAACAGCCATCTAAGGGATAATAGTAAAATAAAATATAAAATAAACAAAACAAAATCAGAATAGGACAAAACAAAGAAATAGAAGGGAAGGAGCCTTAGAGATGGCACAAGAAACAGATGGAGATATAGAAATACACTCATTCCCATGTTCAGGAGTCCCAAAAAACACAAAAGTGGAAGCTGTAATAGATACATAAAAACCTTTAGAGTAAAAACAAACAAACAAACAAACAAGCAAACAAGCAAACAAACAAGCAAAAGCCTGATGTGATGTTATGAGATGAGGAACCTCCAAAAAGGCTGTTGAGTTTGCTTTCATTGGGCCATCTACTGTTGGCCTGCAGCCTACCCTTAAGAGTAAATTACCATTGGAGGAAACAAATTTTTCATTTGCAAGTGTTTATCAGTTGGAAATTGCTTCTGGGGTAGGGATGGAGACAAATGTCACTTTTATTAGCTTTAGGATCCTAACTTTGGCACACCCATACAGACTTTGTGCATGCTACTTCAATCTTTTAGCACCATTTGCTGAAAATTATATATATACATACACACACACACACACACACACACACACACACACACACACATATATATAGTGTGTGTGTTTCTGGCTTCTTCATTAAAAAAAAAATCAGGTTTCCATTGTTCTGTGGATTTATGCCTGGGTCTTCAGTTTGATTCCATTGACTAACATGCCTGCTTTTATGCCAGTACAATGCTACTTTTATTACTATAGCTTTGTGCCACAACTTGAAGTTCTTTTATTATACAGCAGTTCTTTTATTATTCAGGATTATTTTAGCTATCCTGGGTTTTGCATGTGTCTATGAGTTTCCATATGAAGCTGAAAATTGTCCTTTCAAGATTTGTAAAGAGTTGTGCTGGAATTTTGAAGAGAAATGCATTGAATCAGTAGCTTGATTTTGGTAGGGTGGCCATTTCCCTGTATTGTAAATCTGACTGATCCATGAGCATGGGAGATCTTTCCATCTTCTGATATCTTCTTCAATTTATTTCTTCAGTGTCTTAAAGTTTATATCACATAAGTCTTTCACTTGCTTAGCTAGAGTTACCTCAAAGTATTTTATATCTTTGAGGCTTCTGTGAAAGGTGTTGTACCCTGATTTATTCTCAGAACTTCTGTCATCTGTATGTAGGAGGGCTACTGATTTTTGTGAGTTAATTTTGACCGAGCTACTTTTCTGAATGTGTTTATCAGCTATAAAGTTTCCTGGCAGAATTTTTTGGGTCTCTTATGTATACTATCATATCATCTGTAAATAATGATACTTTGATTTCTTCCCTTCCTATTTGTATCTCCTTGATCTTCTACAGTTGTTCATATTGCTCTAGCTAAGACTTAAGTACTATATTGAATAGGTATGGAGAGATCAGACAACCTTGTCTTGTTCCTGATTTTAGTGGAATTGCTTTGAGTTTTTCACTATTTAAGTTGATGTTGGCCATGGACTTGCTGTAAACTGCCTGTATAATATTCAGGTAGGTCCCTTGTATCCCTAATATCTTCAGGACTTTTATCAAGAAGGGGTGCTGGATTTTGTCAAAGGCCTGAGATGATCATGTGGCTTTTTTCTTTCAGTTTGTTTATATGATGGATTATGTTTATCAATTTATGTATGTTAAACCATCCCTGCATCTTTGGGATGAAGCCTACTGAATCATGTAGATGATCTTTTTTTATTAATTAACATTTTTTATTTATTTTAATCCTGCTACAGCTTCCCCTCCCCTCTCTTCCCATTTTCTTCCCCACCTCCCTTCTGCCCCCTTCCTCAATTCATCCCTCCTTCACCTCCATTCAGGCACATCTTCCATGGGTGTCAACAAAGCATGGCATATCAAGTTGAGTCAGGACTAAGCTCCTTTCCTTGTATTAAGACTGGGCAAAGCAACCCAGCATTAGAAACAGGTTCCCAAAAGCCAGCCAAGGTATTAGGGACAAACCCCACTACCACTGCCAGGAGTCTCACAAGTAGACCAAGCCACATAACCATCACACATGTAGAGGGCCTAGGTTGGTCCCATGCAGGCTCCCTAAACATTGGTCCATAGTCAGTGAGCTCTCGTGAGCAGGCCAATTCTTCTGTGGATTCCCTTGTGATGACCCTGATCCTTCCCCCCATCCCCCACTCATATAATCCCCAGGCTCAGCCCAGTGCTTGACTGTGGGTCTATGCATCTGTTTCCATCAGTTATTGGATGAAGGCTCTCTGATGACAGTTGGGGTAGTTGATCTTTTTGTAGTGGATGAACTTTTTGATGTGTTTTTGGATTCAGTTTGCAAGACTTTTATTAAGAATTTTTGCATCTCTGTTCGTAAGGAAAACTGGTCTGTAATTCTCTAATAGTTCTAACTGTGATCACTAGTCCTACCATATTATAAAATACTTTCTGCATTATGATTTCATCTCCCTTATAACTATGCTTTCATATTAAATAATACTTTTCTTGTATGTGGTCAATACTTGTCCTTGGGAGAATTATTTCCTGTCATAGCTCTCATCACTCTCTTGAGTCTTCACTCCCTCTTTTCCCATTAGATCTCATAGGTTCTCAGCCAACCAAACTCAGCAGTATGGTTGTTGAAAAAGCTCCACTCTGCTCTGAGACAGAGCCTGCCAGCACCCGACTGGACTAAGAGGTGAGTCTTTATCCTCTTACCCGAACACCCCAGCCCCTAGGTTTTGGGCCCAGGGGCTCAACCTTGCACCCCTACAACACCACCCACTGGAGTTCCAGTTTCAGGCCAGTTGGCAGGCAGACCTCCTGCACACAGGACAGACTACCACCATCCCCCATCAGACCCTGTAACCCAAGCCACACCTCCCCCATATCCCACCCACCCTCCGAGACTGCAATTATTCCCTGAGACAGAGCCTGCCAGCACCCAACTGGACTAAGAGGCCAGTTGGCAGGCAGACCTCCTGCAGACAGGTCAGATTACCACCATCTACCACACACTAATATTGCAGCTACTCCCTGAGACAGAGCCCACTAGCGCCAATTGGACTAAGAGCTGCTCCCTAAGACAAAAAGTCCATTAGCATCAACTAAACCCAGAGCTCCCACTGGATCAAGAGTATCAGTCAGACCAAGAGAGGCTCCCTCAGACACAGACACTGCTTGCACCAAGCAGAGAAAGAGATGGGTAGACGCCAGTGCAAAAATACAGTCAACAACATGAAAAACTAATATGGCTCCATCAGAACCTACATCAGAAAGACATGAACATCCCAACACAGAAAAAACAGAAGATATGTACCATAAAAATGACTTCAAGAAGATATTAGAAATCTTAAAAGAGGAAATGAAAAATTCCCTAAACAAACAAAAAATGGGAAGAAATCAGTAAATCCCTTGAAAGCCAAGAGAAAGCAATTAAACAAGTGAGGGAAACAGTTCATGATTTCAAAACTGAAATGGAGACAATAAAGAAGACATAAACTGAGGTAATGCTGGAAGTAGAAAATCTGAGTAAATGAACAGGAACTACAGATGCAAGTATAACCAACAGAATGCAAGAGATGGAAGAGAGGATCTCTGGCATTGAAGATACAGTAGAAGAAATAGATTCATCAGTCAAAGAAAACACTAAAGCCAACAAAGTCATGACCCAAAATGTCCAGGTAATTTGGGACAGCATGAAAAGACCAAACCTAAGAATAATAGGTATAGAAGGAGAAGAATACCAACTCAAGGGCACAGAAAATATATTCAACAAAATCATAGAAGAAAACTTTCCCAACCTAAAGAAGGAAATGCCTATAAAAATACAGAACACCAAATAGACTAGATCTAAAAAAAGTCCCCTTGCCACATAATAATCAAACTACTAAACATACAGGATAAAGAAAAATATTAAGAGCTGCAAAGGAAAAAGGCCAAGTAACATATAAAGGCAGACCCATAAGAATAACACCTGACTTCTCAATGGAGACTCTAAAAGCCAGAAGGTTCTGGACAGACGTTATGCAGATACTAAGAGACCATGGATGCCAACCCAGACTATTATACCCAGCAAAACTCTCAATCAACATAGATGGAGTAAACAAAATATTCCATGATAAAACCAGATTTAAACAATATCTCTCCACAAATCCAGCCCTACAGAAAGCACTTGAAGGAAAAATCCAACCTAAGGAAGTTAGATACACCCATGAAAACACAGACAATAGATAGTCCCATACCAACACATACCAAAGAAGGGAAACATACAACACTATCACCAAAAAATAATAGGAATTAACAATAACTGATCATTAATATCCACCAATATCAATGCTCTCAATTCACCTGTAAAAAGACACAGGCTAACAGAATGGATACAAAAACAAGATCCATCTATTTGCTGCATATAAGAAACACACCTCAACTTCAAAGACAGATACCATCTCAGAATAAAAAGCTGGGAAAAGACTTTCCAATCAAATGGATTTAAGAAGCAAGCTGGTGTAGCTATCCTAATATCTAATAAAATAGACTTTAAACTAAAATCAATTGAAAGATCGGGAAGGACACTACATATTTATCACAGTGAAAATCTGACAAGATGAAGTCTCAATTCTGAATATTTATGCCCCAAATACAAGAGCACCAACATTTGTAAAGGAAACATTACTAAAGCTTAAATCACACATCAAACTCCACACACAAGTAGTGGGAGACTTCAACACCCCACTCTCACCAATGGACAGATCTGCCAGACAGAAACTTAACAGAGAAATAAGGGAACTAACAGACATTATGACTCAAATAGACTTAATAGATGTCTGCAGAATATTCCACCCTAACACAAAAGAATATGCCTTCTTCTCAGCACCCCATAGAACCTTCTCCAAAATCAAACACATGCTTGGTCACAAAGCAAATCTCAACAGATACAAAAAAAAAAAATTGAAATAACCTCCTGTATCTTATCAGACCACCATGCCTTAAAGTTAGATTTCAACAACAACAAAAATTACAGAAAGCTTACAATCTCATGGAAACTTAATAATGCCCAATTGAATCACCAATGGGTCAAGGATGAAAGAAAGAAAGAAATTAAAGATTTCCTAGAATTCAATGAAAACGAATGTACAATATATCCAAACTTATGGAACACCATGAAAGCAGTGCTAAGAGGAAAATTCATAGCTCTAAATGCCCACATAAAGAAGTTGGAGAAATCTCACACTAGTGACTTAACTGCACAACTGAAAGCTCTAGAACAAGAAGAAGCAAACTCACCCCGGAGAAACAGACACCAGGAAATAATCAAATTGAGGGCTGAAATCAATAAAATAGAAACAAAGAGAACAATACAAAGAATCAATGAAACAAAGAGTTAGTTCTTTGAAAAAAATCAACAAGATAGATAAGCCCTTATCCAAATTAACCAAAAAGCAGAGAGAGAGCACCCAACTTAACAAAATCAGAAAAGGGAGACATAACAACAGACAATGAGGAAATCCAGAGAATCATCAGGTCATACTTCAAAAACCTGTACTCCACAAAATTGGAAAATCTGAAAGAAATGGACAATTTTCTGGATAGGTACCCCATACCAAAATTAAATCAAGACCAGATAAACTATTTAAATAGTCCAATAACCCCTAAGAAAATAGAAATGGTCATTAAAAGTCTCCCAACCAAGAAAAGCCCAGGACCAGATGGTTTCGGTGCAGAATTCTACCAGATTTTCAAAGAAGAGCTAATACCAATACTTTTCAAATTGTTCCACACCATAGAAACAGAAATAAAATTACCAAATTCTTGTTATGAGGCTACAGTTACCCTGATACCCAAACCACACAAAGATGCAACAAAGAAAGAGAATTACAGACCAATCTCCCTCATGAACATTGATGCAAAAATACTCAATAAAATACCTGCTAACCGAATCCAGGAACACATCAAAACAGTTATCCACCATGACCAAGTAGGTTTGATCCCAGGGATGCAAGGATGGTTTAATATATGAAAATCTGTCAATGTAATACACCATATAAACAAACTGAAAGAAAAAAAAAACACATGGTCATCTCATTGGATGCTGAAAAAGCCTTTGGCAAAATCCAACACCCCTTCATGATAAAGGTTCTAGAGAGATCAGGAATACAAGGAACATACCTAAACATAATAAAGGCAATTTACAGCAAGCTGATAGCCAACATCAAATTAAATGGAGAGGAACTCAAAACGATTTCACTAAAATCAGGAATGAGGCAAGGCTGTCCACTCTCCCCATATCTATTCAATATAGTACTTGAAGTTCTTGCTAGAGCAATAAGACAACATAAGTAGATCAAGGGGATACAATTTGGAAAGGAAGAAGTCAAACTTTCATTATTTGCAGACAATATGATAGTATACATAAGTGACTCCAAAAATTATACCAGGGAACTCCTACAGCTGATAAACTCCTTCAGTAAGGTGGCAGGATACAAGATTAACTAAAAAAATCAGTAGCCCTCCTATATACAAATGAAAAAGGGGCTGAGAAAGAAATCAGAGAAACATCACCCTTTACAATAGCCACAAATAATATAAAATACCTTGGGGTAACTCTAACTAAGCAAGTGAAAGACCTGTATGATAAGAACTTGAAGTCTCTGAAGAAAAAAATTGAAGAAGATATGAGAAAATGGAAAGATCTCCCATGTTCATGGATAGGTAGAATCAACATAGTAAAATTGTCAGTCTTACCATGAGCAATATACAGATTCAATGCAATCCCCATCAAAATCCCAACACAATTCTTCACAGACTTGGAAAGAACAATACTTAACTTTATATGGGAAAACAAAAAACCTAGGATAGCTAAAAGAATCCTGTATAATAAAGAAACCTCTGGAGGCATCATGACCCTGACCTCAAGCTCTACTATAGAGCTATAGCAATTAAAAACAGCTTGCTACTGGCATAAAAACCAACATGTGGACCAATGGAATCAAATTGAAGACCCTGACATTAATTCACACACCTATGAACATATGATTTTCGACAAAAAAGCCAAAACTGTACCATGGAAAAAAGAAAGCATCTTCAACAAACTGTGCTAGCATAACTGGATGTCAACAAGCAGAAGATTGCAAATAGATCCATATCTGTCACCATGCACAAAACTCAAGTCCAAGTGGATCAAAGACCTCAACATAAATCCAGTTATACTGAACTTGATAGAAGAGAAAGTAGGAAGTAGTCTGGAACAAACTGGCACAGGAGATCACTTCCTAAATATAACACCAGTATCACAGACACTGAGAGCGACAACTAATAAATGGAACCTCCTGAAACAGAAACTTTTGTAGAGCAAAGCACACAGTCAATAAGACCAAACGACAGATCAAAAACACTGAAGACAGCTTATGTTGGAGAAGATGTGGAGCAAGGGGAACACTCCTCCACTGTTAGTGGGAATGCAAACTTGTACAACCACTCTGGAAATCAGTATGGCAGTTTCTGAGAAAATTGGGAATAAGTCTTCCTCAAAACCCATTTATACCACTCTTGGGCATATACCCAAGGAATGCTCAATCTTACCACAAGGACAATGCTCAGCTATGTTCATATCAGCATTATTCATAATAGCAAGAACCTGGAAACAACCTAGATGCCCCTCAACTGAAGAATGGATAAAGAAAATATGGCACATGTACACAATGGAGTACTACTCAGCAGTAAAAAAAAAAAAAAAAGATATCATAAAATTTTCAGATAAATGGATGGAACTAGAAAATATCATCTTGAGTGAGGTAATCCAGACTCAGAAGGACAAACAAAGTATGTACTCACTCATAAGTGGATACTAAATGGGAGGGAAGGGATGTTGATAGCCAACATCAAATTAAATCATCAGGAAGGAAGGTCCTAGGAGGGACACATGGATGACCCTGTGAAGGAGAAGTGGATGAGTTCTACATGAGAAGTGATTGTGGAGGGGGGTGGTGGCAGAGAGCAAGGAGTGGGGGATGAGAACATAGGGAAATGGGCAGATCAAGCTGGACCAGGGACAGAGTGGGAGGGCAGGGAGGAAGATACCATGATAAATGAGGACATCATGGGAATAGGAAAAGGCAAGATGCTGGGGAGGCTCTCAGGAATCCACAAGGTTGACCCCACCTTGATCTGCTGGTAGTGGTCCAGAGGGTACCTGGACTGGTCTACTCTGGTGACCAGTTTAGCAAATAACCTAGCTGTCATCTTAGAGCCTTTGTCTAGTGACTGATGGAGACAGCTACAGAGATTCACACCCAGGCACCAGGCTGAGCTCTGGGAATCCAACTGATGAGAGAGAGGATAGATACTGCAGGCGAGGGACGTGGAGATCATGATTGGAGGACGTGCAGAGATGAATGGTCACACTAGTGGAAGCCCATAAACTGTGGACTGGTGGCTGTGGAGCCCCTATGGTACTGGACTAGGCCCTCTGGGTACAGAAGACAGTTGTTTGGCTTGAACTGTTTGGGGGGCACCCAGGCAGGGGTATTGGGATCTGCCTCTGGTCTACGGGCAGGTTTCTGGAACCCAGTGCCTGTGGTGTAACACCTTGCACAGCCTTGGTGCAGTGGGAAGGGGCTTGGACCTACCTCTAGGCTCAGTGTGCTGGGCTCTGCTGACTCCCCATGGGAGACCTCGATTTGGGGGATGTGGGGATGTGGGGTGGCTTGGGAAAGAAGGCTGGGGGGTGTGAGGAGGGAGGAGGGGGGATCTGTGGATAGTATGTGGATTGAGTAGAAATCTATTTTTTAAATTTAATAAATATTTTTTAAAAAAGAAAGAGAAATAAAAAGTAACTTCATGCCTTCACTTCCCCATGACCCCTAGAGGGATAGATTTCTTTTTGCCCACATGCTAATACTGATTTATTGAAGTATCCTCAAATAAAATAATCTAGTCTTTTACATAAAAAAAAGAAAAAGGAAAACCTTCACTCCTTCCCATGATGGAATTAGCTGGAACTTCCCAACTTTTCCATGATGATTTAGCTGGAAAGAGAGACTTGTCATCTATTTTCTCCTAGTACTGTAAAAACATTATCATGATGTCTTCTGGTTTCTTTTACTTTTGTTGAAAACTCCTTTATTGCCTTAGTTTCTTTTGAGTGAGTAATTTGCTTCTTATTTATTAGTTTTAAAACTTTCTTTTCTTGGGGCATTTTTAAAGATCTCCTAAGAAGAGGAATCACTTGATTTGGATTTTTATAAAATTTCACATACTTAGTTGCTTTGTCAGCTTTGATTTGTGTGTTTCATCAAAATCTGGAAAATGTGTAGCTATTTACCTATGAATATTATTGTCTTGTTCTTATAAATCAAGCCTGATATAATTCCTGACTTCTTTCTACTGTCAAGGGTGATTTCCTGTTCATCTCTCTGTCTCCTTTGTCAACAGGCAACTTAGTACCCATCCTAGTTCATATCTTCAGCAGTCCTTTGTGTGGTTACCACTTGACCTTATCACCCTATGGAGATTCACACAATATTTCAAGGATGTTTCAGTTTCTCTTTCCTCTGATCTCCATGGAGAGTAATTTCTTCTGAACCACCAGCCAGTTTCTCTCTGTAGCTATCACCAACAGGCTGTTGAAAACTTCACTGGAACTTTCACATTAGCTAAAGAGTTTCATTTAAAGCTTGGTTTAATTCTGCTAAGTTTTATTCTTTCTTTGTAACTCATCAATCATTTAAAACATATTTTTAAAAGGTCTCTGTTGCGGGTATTCTATTGCTCTAAGTGGCTGTGTGCTTAGTCTCATATTTGTCTCATCTTCTGTATTCATGATTGATTGTTGTTCATGTATTTTCTTATGTTCCTTGTGGCTTGTTTTTCACTTTGGGAAATCTTTGTTTTAAATTATGCTGATATCACTCCTGAGTGATTTTTTTCTGCCAGTTACTCCATGATCTTTTGTTATGTTTTTGTCTTGGGAACTCTAGAATTAAATAAAAAATAAAATTGACATTCAAAACTCATGACTCACAGACCTGAGCATCAATTTTTATGAGTTTTTCTTCTAGTCTTAGGTAGAAATAAAATGTATACTCATTTTTCCTCGTCAGTGTTTATAGTGGGCCCTGCTTTATGCAACACTAAAATTTCAGTGGCAAAGAGACCCAAATGTCTAGATGTTATCCACTACTTTTAGAGCTAAAGCAACACCTGACTGCTCATTAATTCATTGTCTTTACTTTCTCTTTTATCTCTATTTTTACCAATTATGGGTATTCATTAACTATATGGCAAAGTTATACATCTAACTTTATTAAGTGTACCATGTTTTATTTATTTTTGAATGAATGTATTGGGAGTATTTTCATTATATCTTGAGGATGATGTTGTGACAAATTCTCAGTTGTTCTTTGGCTCAGTTTTCAAGGTATCAGCCAGCTCAGGGGGCCACCTTTTATTTAAAGATGAGCCTAATATCATCTTCCACCTCTGGACTCTACCAACTTGAATTCAGTATTTTATAAAAGATTCTTTCTCCAAACTTTGCATCCATCTTAGTATTTCTTGACTCCCATGTCACTAGCAGAATTGTTTAAAATGTAAACTTATAATTTGAAATCCAGATTTGCCCAGCTGAAAGCTTAACAGCCTAGGCCCTTTAAGCATTTCTCAGGCAATTTCCTTTTGTCTTGTTTTGCTTTGCTTCTGGAAGCAGTGTTTCATATAGTTCAGGTAGTCCTTGAACTCATTGTACAGCTGAGAAAGACCTTGAACTCTTGATTCTCCTCTCTCAAGTGCTACTAAGCCCAGCTCCAGACTAATTCTATAAAATCAAGGATTAATAGGAACTGGTATGTATTATGTATGTATGTATGTATGTATGTATGTATGCATATTAACATCATTTAATTTAATGCCTCATTGTGCTGTTCTTCTTCCAATATTTCTTTCTTATTTGCCTGGGGGACTTCTGTGATATGTGTGTTTGTCTCAGATGCATAAATCTGGGCATAAATCACATTAGAACCAAGAGATCTTGAAACCAGCTGTATTTAACCCATGGCTTCAAAGAGCTCGCCTCCCCAACTATGAACTGAAGGGTATTCAAGGTTTAAATTATGCAAGGCAAATATTTGATTATGTATCAAGCTATAATCCCTCAAAATATGTAATTTAATATATATTATATTCCTTAAATCCATTTCCTCATTGTGAGTTATTTACAGGTAAAAAAATCATACCTACAACAATACGCAGTTTCTTTATTAAAGGTATTCACCTTTAAAATATGCTGAATATAAGATTGTTTAATATGCCATCCTTGCCTTCAAGCAGAAATTACCACAATAGTTCTAGTATATAATTGTTGTTATAACTAATAACAATGGCCTCCCACTGTATCTGCTCTTCCCAAAGGCAGAGAGCACTAATCAAAAGGTGGATGTATAACAGCCTCAAAGGAAGATAGGAAGCATGTTTTTTTTTTTTAATTGAAATCAAGACTTTTAATACCATGTAGTGTCATTTAGCAACCAAAATATGTGCAGGCAAAATCAATTTGCTGTGCTCACTGTTCTTAACAGACATGTTGGTGCTTTGGTGACTCTGTTTCCCTGATTGGTTTGCTCCAAGTGAGTCTGGAAAGAACACTGGATTTAAGGTTACATGTTCCAATAGTATGTTGAAGACAGAATTGTAATCATCTAGTCATAATAAATAAAAATTCGACTGGGCAGTGGTGGCACATTCCTTTAATCCCAGCACTCGGGAGGCAGAGCCAGATGGATCTCTGTGAGTTCAAGGCCAGCCTGGTCTACAGAGTGAGATCTAGGACAGGCACCAAAACTACACAGAGAAACCCTGTCTCAAAAAAAGAAAAAAGAAAAAGAAAAAAAAAGTTAAAAAAAATTTGGCAGGGGGGGTGAGGTGGGGACAGGATCTCTCTCACTCTGTAGACCAGGCTGGCCTCAAACTCATAGAGATCTGCCTGGCCCTGCCTCCCGAGTGCTGAGATAAAAGGCATGTACCACTGCCACCTGGCAATAAGTAAGAATTCTATGAAAGACTCTTAGAAATAAAGAATCTGCCTGTGTACTGTGAATGAGGAAAGATATCTTGGCAAATGGCAAGTGTATTTTTTTATTATTATATGGCAGACTCCCTTGGAACTTGGCACACATGAATTTATTTAATTTCTATAACATTCTAGGGATTGGAAGATACAGTTATATGAGACAAATATGAATTAAATTATGTGATCAAACTATATTCTAGAGAGGGGTTCAAATCCTGGCCCTTTGTTCTATATTCTCTGTAGAGATAAATCTTGTTTAGTTAACACAAAAGACATCATTAAAACAGGAAAATATTTATATAACAGACTAGACTAAAATTAGAAAATATATTTATCAAAAGATCACACCAGAGAGTGATAATTTTTACATAAAAATGTAAAGAACTCTCAAAAGTCAGTAAGAAAAGACAGACCTAAGACCTGAAAGGATTATGGGCTCTTAAATAGAATAAACTTTTTGCCACTGAGTCCCAGGATTCAACCTTTCAGTGCTTATTCCTAGAGTAGACACATCTGTTTTTGTTATTGTTAATACCAAAGTTCAAACACACCATATCAACTGGTTAAAGATCGTCAACCTTAGAACATGACAGAAAAATCACCACGAGAGTGGCTTCTCCTTGGCATTAGTAGTTTAGTAGTATCAGCACTTGCAGCACTTCAGGGTCTCTAAGGGTCCCGAGGACAGTTCTCTTCTGGTAGATTCAGGAAGTACCACACAAAGCCGTTTTAGAAAGGCACTTTTAGGGCCCCTCCATTTAAAAGCAATCCAAGGAAATGTTGTTGTCTAGCTCTGTCTGGAAGTCTGGTTTGGCTTGGCTGCATGTGCAGAGGTCATGTTTCATATGTTTAGATTAATCGTAATGTAAATTAAAATTTAAAAGCATAGAATCTAATCTTGTAGTCCTGGATCTCTCTAGCTTCCTTGGTAATTCACTTAAGCAATAAAGCCTGCTGCAGTCTCAAGGCCTAAGGAAGATCCTTTTTTGACTCAGTTTTGTCTACTGACAGTTTATTTTATACAGGTACTAAAGAGTCACAAGTGGATGAAAGCTAGAAGAAACTTTTAACTGGTGAGATCTAGGGACATGGTTCAATAGAATACTCTCTGTCTGATCCTCTTTTCCTACCTGAAAGCTATCAATCAGCCTCCCCCCCAGCCTTAGGTTTCCTAAAAAGTGTCATGAAAGTGAAAAATACAGCTTGTTATAAACTGCAAAAAAGTTATATCATTCTTAGGAATATACCTAAAGAACTTTGTATTCTGCTATAGAGACACTTACTCAACTCTGTTCATTGTTGTTATATTCATAATAGCTAGATTTTTTTGAAATAGTCTAGATGTTCATTAACTGATGAAGGGATGATAATGAAACTTGGTACACTTACACAGTATAACATTATTCAGGTGTTAAGAAAAATGAAATTGGTTGGATTTAAGGCCCACTCAGTGAGATGTGACCCATACATCACTACTAAAGTGGCCAAGAACCTGATACTACATAGGTCATGGGTCTTAGGGGAAAACGTACTATTCTTCTGCTAAAGAAACAGCAGAAGCCGGGAGGTGGTGACGCACACCTTTAATCCCAGCACTCGGGAGGCAGAGGCAGGTGGATCTTTGTGAGTTTGAGGCCAGCCTGGTCTACAGAGCGAGATCCAGGAAAGGCACAAAACTACACAGAGAAACCCTGTCTCAAAAAAACCAAAAAAGAAAAAAAAAGACAGAAACAGCAGAAAATGACTCTTCAGGATATGTTGCTATACCTGTAGATCAGAGCATTACTCAACTCTCATCATTGAGGTTTCTTCTTGCAGTAGATAGGAATCAACACAGAGACCCACAACTGGACAATATGCAAACTGTAAGTGACTTTGGAGAATGCAGCTCTAAATAAGATGTCTTTATCATACCCTAACCTCAAGGATTAGGAATCTATGTGGAAAAGGAGGTAGACAGATTAAAAAAAAAAAAAAACAGAAGGAATGAGTCCAAGGAAAGAGCATTTTAAAGACACAACAGGAGTGATGTACATATGAGCTCACAGAGACTGTACAATACATGCAAGGCCTGCACAAGTTCAAGCCAAACAAAATCCCAGTATGGAAAGGAGGAGTGGGCACAAAGTCCCACCCCTAAACTAGAATCTCTTTGCAAATAACAGCTTGGAAGGGAGGGAAGCTTAGTTTCCTTCATTGGTGAAATATTGGCTATATCAACCACATTCCAGGGTAGGCCTCATGCTCAGGAATAGTTAACTGCACAAATATGATTCTATGTATGTTTTTGCTTTTGTTTTGTTCGATTTGGGTTATATCTTAAGAGAGAGAAATAACACAAAGTTGTATGGGTACAGTGGTGGAAAAGATCTAGGAAGAGTTGGGAGAGAGAAAAGAATATGATCAAAATATATTGTATGAAAAATTTTTTAAAGTTTAAGTTTTTAAAAGAACTTAAACACTTTAAAAGTGAAGACACGGTTCCTTAAATTGAGTTTGGGTAGCTCTATCCCAGAAGTACTTCATTACATACTTTGTCAAGTACTGTATTCCAATATCCTGTCCTGTATAACTGGGCTTTTCAGATAGACTACAAGATTGTACCTAAGGGTCATTCTTAATTTAAGAAACATTGGCCAGAGTAACACATGAGTTGCTTAAGGAATTAAAATGACAGATAAAGTAAATAACCATGTCATTAGAAGGTATGAAAACTTTCCCCCACCAAATAGCAGTTGTAGAGACCCATACTTCCTGCTGCAAAGATCACATATTTATCCCTGGTGCTGTGCTATACAGGGTCAGACTAGCCAGGGGTGGAGACCATGGATCTCAGCAGCTCTAACAATCTCTGAGGCCATGATGGTAGAGTAATAGGCATCATAGGGGCCAGAGGTTGGGCCAAGTGAACGTTAAGAATGACATTAACAAAGTTGGCCAGAATTATACAAAACCAAACATATGCAAAGACTAGAAGAAAGTATGGATGAGGGGAGGGGAGAGGGTGGGGTGGGGGTAAGTGACTCAGATATATTTGCCCTTATACAAGTAAGAAACAAATTATTAGAATATAGGACCAAATACTATATGACATATTGCAGCTTATAAGATTTATTTGCCTTTGATTCATGTTTCATCGTTTTATTTCTGTAGCAACCTGGGATAAAGCCTCAGCCTTTTTTCATACCTTGGACTTGTCTGACCTTATTCTGAATGTAATTTCCTAACCTTGTCTTCTAACCCAGTACATCCTTTGCTTTTATTGTTCTGGTTTCTCATGACCTCCTCACAGTACAAATTCTTGATAAAATGCCTTAGGAAGAAGGTAGAACTGAAGAAAATCCCTCTGCTTTTAGACAAGAAGAGCAAGCTATCAAAAGTGTTTCATGGTAATGGCCAGCATGAAAAGAGGAGCATTGTGGAGGTTTGAGTGAAGATGTCCCCCATAGGCTCATAGGGAGTGGCACTATTAGGATGTGTAGCCTTGCTGGAGAATATGTGTAAATGGGGGTGGGCTTTGAGGTTTAGAAGCTCAAGGAAGGTATACGTCGTTCTCTCTTCCTACTGTTTGCCTATCTGTATAAAGAACTCTTGTGTAGTGGGTAGCCATTCCAGCTTTGATCTGGAAGTTCCAGCCCCCATTCAGGCTTCGGTAACTGTCATGTCTACAAGGCGGGGCCAAGGGAGGAAGGACCCTGAAGACTTGAGATCCGGATGCACTGGCTCTCTTGGTTCCTGGACCCAGGATGCTGACGGTAGATGGAGCAGAGTTCTCCAGAGAACACCACCGGACTGTACTACACCTTTCCCAGACCCTGTAAACTATCGCTTCACTTGTAAGTTACCCCACAAAATAAACTTCCTTTTTAACTACATGGAGTGGCCTTAATAATTTCACCAATACTCTTGGCTCCTGCTCCAGCATCATGTCTGCCCATGTGCCACCATGATTCCTACATGGCAACAAGGAACTAAACCTATGAACTGTAAGCCAGCCCCATTTAAATATTTTCCTTTATAATAGATGCTGTGATCATGGTGTCTCTTCACAGCAATAACTCCCTAAAACAGGCATAATTAACAAAATATTCTTCTAAGTTTTTAAATGATATCAAAAAGCTCTTTATTCCAGAGACATTTTCTTCTTGCTTGGTGCTTGCTAGGAACTATTCCAAAGGAGAAAGAGCATCAGGGGAACTGAAAGAAAATATTTGTCTGCTCTCAAAAACCATTCTGACTCTCACAAACATTAGCATTGGTGTCTAAAACACAATCCAACCTTTCTTAATTACCAAGCAACCGTGATGGGTTGAGTAAATATGTCCCCCAGGCTCATATAATTAAAGGTTTGGTAGCTGTTGGTGGAACTGTTTAGGAAGGACTAAGAGGCATGATCTTGTTGGAGGAGGTATGTCACTGGGGGCAGGCACTGAGGTTTCAAAAGCCCAAGTCATTCCCAGTTAGGTTTCCCTGCCTGCTTATAGACAAAGACTTAAGCTCAAAGCAACTGCTTCAGGCCATATCTGCCTGCTTGCTCTTCCCTGCCGTGGTACTCATGGACTCTAACCCTCTGGAACTGTAAACCACAAGTAAACACTTTATTTTATATGGTGCCTTGGCCATTGTATCTTACCACAGCCATAGAAAAGTAACTAAGACAAATAAGATAGCTTTATCCGTCATACCTGTATTTTCCCAGTCATTCCTCAAATACAGGAACTCTCATTTGCTATACTATTCTAATACACAACTGCTTTTCTTAAATATTCCTTTGCATAATTTACCTGGGTATTATGCCCCCACATACAGCCTATTTCACAAGAGGTCTGGTGCTAACATCATTGTGTCAGTAACTACAAGCTTTCCATTGTTCAAGAAAACTAATCACACTATACAAGTAGCCTGGAAGAAGTCAGAAACATGGAGAATCAGAGTTAGGAACAATGAAAAGACTTTGAGCTGATGCTAAGAGGATGATCCTTTAGAATCAGAAAACAGGGTACAAACAAAACAATATGCCAAAATAGTACAGTTCTCTTATATGGCCCCCAATGTGATCCAAACAGTTTTTAGGCCCAGCCATACACAGATCAGTAATATGATTATCCTAGTTATTTTAATATTACAGTGACAAAACACCATGACTAAAGCAACTTTAAATTAAAAATAAAATGTTAATTTGGGACTCGTGGTTATAGAGGGTTAGAATCCCATGGTGGGGTGTATGGCATCAAGTGGGCAAAGTCCTGAAATAGTAGTCGAGGGCTCAGTTCTTATCTATGAGTAGTAGGTATAACTGGGAATGGTATGGACTTTTAAAACCTCAAAGGCCACTTTCAGTGACCAACCTCCTCCAACCAGGTCATACCTCCTAATCCTTCCCAAACAGTTCCACCAAGGGGACTAAGCATTCAAATATATGAGCCAACAGGGTCATTCTAATTTAAACCACCACAATGATGATTTCTGTAGATGATATCTTCAATATGAGACCCCAGGGGAAACCACTTATTTACAGGGGAGAGTCAAATGAACTGACCAACATGATGAGTTTATTAATTATGCTTCTCATTGCTCTGACCAAGTAACCTGGTAAGAAGCAACTTTGGCAGGGAGAGTTTATATGTTGCCTCAAGATTTAGGAAGAGGTTACATCACTCTCTGGTAAGAATGACATAACACCATGTGCAGTTTATAGCAATGACAGTGAATATTTGATGAGCATCTAGGTGGATTTGGAAACAGAGCAAAAGATTGAGATAGAGGCTGGGATATAATCACTACAATCCACCCTTAATAACTTATTTTCTCCAGTTTGGTAACTCCCTCTATAGATTTCAGAGCCTTGTAAAACAGTAGTATCAGCCTAGGACCAAGTCTTAATATACACAAACGTCAAGCCATGACCTTTACCCTAGATTCTATAGAAGCTGACCATTTCTTAAAGAAAAATGTGTTCATCCCAACTGCAAAAGTCCCCATAATCTTAAGCCACTCCAACAGGGTTCAAATGTCTAAAGTCTTTTCTGAGGCTCTCAAGCTGTGAATCAAAATTACATCTGTTATTCATAACTCCAACATACAGTAGCAAGGTAAACATTCCCACTTAAAAAGGAAAGAGGAAGACAGCAAGAAAAAGTCAGACCAAAGCAAATCTCAAACACAACAGAGCAAACACCAAACCCTGTAGCTCCACATCTGGTCTCTGGGGCTCATGATAGAGTGCACATGAGCTCATCATGTGTACCCTAACAGACTTTTAAAAGAGCATGTAGTAAATGCTGTTTCTCCTGGTCTGGCTCTACTTGGTAAAATAAAATAAAATAATACAATTATTCTGTTTCCAAGGAAAATTAGATTGTAATTCTCTAGATCAATTAGCACAAGAAAGAATACTATTAACTTCTTTAGTCAATACAACTATAACTTAATGGAACACAGTATCCATGTCTGAATTTGTTTAAATCTAAATATTCTAGCAAACTAAAGAAAAATTACTTTCTTAGATTTGAAATGTTTATTTAGTATAAATCTACAGCAAGCATCACCACATTGTTATGTTGGAAATATCCTCAGGGATAGTCAGTGGTAAGACAGGAATTTCTGCTAGCACCTTGACTATTCAGCAGATTTCTTAGCAAGGCAGTAAAGTAAGAAAACAGAATGTGGTGCTAACTACTGATCCTTGCACACAGCATGGCTGCCTTCTTCAAGGACTAGAAAATCAACTGAGAAGCCATTATTGGTAGTAAGAGAACACAACCAGTCTAAAAATTTCAAAATTTCTGTAACAAATATTATCATGCAAAAATATTCATACAAACCCCCCAAACAAAAAAAAACAGATAAAATAAAACTGTAGAGCCTTTATTAGTTCAGTGATGAAACTACACTGCACAAAGAGAATACACAGACTAATGAAGAAATACTCACAAAAGGTGAGATTCACTGTTTTAAAGTTAAGAAGTAGAATCAAAGCAGCTATAGATTTAATAAGTCACAAAAATTTCCAGAAAAAAAAACTGTAATAAAATTAAAGAGAATTCTAAAAGTCACCTCAAAGTAATTATAAGGTTTGGAAAAATAAGGACTAATTCTGGCCCAATAAGAGAACATTTCAAAAGAAGGTTAAATTACTTAATCATTAAGCTTTGATAAGCTGACAAATTAGTGGGACAGACAAGAATCCTTACCAATTTCCTGGGTATTTTTGGTATTTTGTTCATAGTAAAGGAAAATGGTTCTGTCAATGGTGAAGAGACAGACCCTTCACCAAAATGGTGTTGATATGACTGGTAAATCAAGCAAGGAAAAAAAAATTAGTTTCAAAGTTAAAGCATGTACAAAATCCAAAAAGTTCTTGTTTTGTAATTTTGGTCACAGGAAAATTCTATATACAGAATTTGATGAATATAAAAGGAAAGACTGAAGATTTTACCATACTAAAATTAGTAACCAAACAATAAACAAAATCATAAACAAAGTAAAATATAAAGCTGCATATGCCTAGTAAATTTTTTTTAATAAGAAAACTGTAGGAAAAGACAGCATAATTGAAATAATAGACAAGTATGAACAGGAAAAGAAACTAGACAAAAATAATATAAATATCCATAAAAGCAAATGAAAAGGTGGTCAGTCTTAATATTATGTGGACAGACACAAATTAATATGCAGAAAACATTTATCTCATCAAAGAGACAATAATTTAAAAATAAAATGATTTTAGAATCCCATTTAAAATTGAAGTATAGAATCATTTCATATTTTCTTTTGTAGCTTTCTTTACCTTTTAAGGAGAATTTATGCACAATGTGTTTATAAAAAGTTTAGAAACAGTTATCGGGAGATCTCACATCAGTTTTGTTTCTGGAGAATAGGGCAAAGGAAAAGACTGGAGTGGGGAATGGGAGGAAAGGTGGCCTTCCTTTTAACTCTGTATGATTATTTTTGACTAAGAAGATATTTACATTACTTATATATTTATTTTAAAAATAGTTAGCTTGAGTTAGAACTGGCTACAGAAATGGGAAGGATAAAATACATTTATTAAAGTTTTCCTTCAGGTCAAATGAGGACATGTCTTCCTGGAAGGCACAATTTGCCTTTGTTCTGTGAAAAGTTGATGAAGGCCATTCCATTCTCACAATCTCCCCATGCTATTAAAGATCTTCAAGTCTCTTATTTTTTCCCATTTTATAAACACAAATTCAGCTTTTCTGTTTAATACCAGAGACCCATGGTTGGTTCCATGGCAAGCACCTCACTAAATCAGACCTAACTGAATTTTCTTTTAGGCCATTAGGCTTAAGTGGAATCTCTTGAATATGTAATTGTACAATGTCAACTTCAAGAGCAAAGGGAAGATATTGAACTTGAGCAAGATAGAAGATGCTTTCTAAGCAATTTAAGATAGCCACCAGCACTCATTATTCCTGTTTCCAGTAAGTATATTAAAGAACACTTTGATGTCTGGGCATTACATGTGGTGAAACTCCAAAGAAGGCTTTGTCTTCTTGCCTGCCCACTCTTTGCCTGGGTCTGTGTCCCTTACTTTACTACTGCTGAAGAAACTTCCAGATGGGTATCACCAAAAACAGTCAGCAACTGAACTAGATCCGGAAAGCTGTGGTTTTCTTTCTTTTTCATCAGCATTCCATTTTAGCCCAAACCCCTACATACCAATTTCCATTCTCTCTGAGAAATGAGATACCATCCCCATGGATATTTCCCAGTATCCCACTGAAGCTTCATTTTGGAAAAAAAATTCTAGAGACATTTTTTCTTTCCTCTTCTTCTGCATAGGATCCTTGCTTCAGTGATCAATCTTTTATTGTAGCTACTTCTCTTTTTCTATTGATATCATCTTAATATTATTGAATATACTTGTATTTTCCTTCTTATATAAAGAGAACTCTCCCTCAAACCTACATATGTCTCAAGCTTCCATATTCCTTCTTTACCGTCATACTTCTAAAATCTAAAATATCGTCCTTCTCCGGTGAAAGTGTTTTTAAGTTATTAATTTGTATAATTGCCAATATTTTTCACACTTCTCATTGACCCCATTCAAGTAGAGAACTGCATGCTTGGCAAGTATTCTTAAGAGGGTAATTAAGCAAAGAGATTTAGAATGTGACTTTCAGTCTTATTTTTAACTCTATCATGGAAAAAAGAGATGTTTGGAGTGTAGATAAAGTGAGTAAGACAAAAGAAAAAGGGGTCACCAGGCTTTCCAACCCCCACCTCTCCCTGGTGGAAGATTAGGGTGATCAAGGAGAAGAATGAAGAGTTGGTAATGAGGATAAAGCCCCAGAGACAAGGCAGTTTCTTAATGGGGTTCCTGGATCAGAGGATACTTATAGACTGCACTGTGTTCTTTAGGCAGACTTCTAAGGGAAGTTCCAGCAGGAAATGTCTTCCTAGCATCTGTAGCCAATGAGACTGTTGATGTTGGTACCTGATGGATGCCATTAGGTTTAGTGAGAGCCTCAAGATTTATGAGTCACTAAACATAGGAATTTGTAAAAAGCATCCTTTATGTTCCCAATTTCCAGTCCTCCTCAGAACTTTGATTGTTTTCTAAGGATACAAAGAGCATCTAAAGAACTTAGCTTCATTTTATGTTTCCCATGTGGAATGTGGAACCTTCAATAACATAAATCAGAACGAGAATGTAATTTAGGACAAGATGTGAAACAACTTTTACTCTTGATAAATCCAGTTGATGTGTCTTGGATATTTTTTAATTTGATCTCTGTTACAGGTGACTTCATTATTAACTCCTTCTCTGAAGCTCTCTGCCTGAACTTTATAACACTGAATTCTCTTACATCATCAACAACTTTTGCTAACTCCTCAGTCTGTTTTTACAGGCTCCTTTGCTTCTTCTGTAACTATTATCACTTGCTAGCTCATTAAACAAATACTTGTTATGTCCATCATGTGTCTGGCACTGGACTTATCAAAAGGAAAAAGGCAGGGCTGGCATTTCTATAGACTTAAAGCCTAGTGTAATGGAGAAACCAAAGTGAGCAAGGAACTGATGAGGAACCCACCCAAACTCTGGCCAGAGCAGATGGCATTCCCAGGCTACTTGATAGGATTTCCTAAGCAAATACAGATTAAACTAATATGATGAAGTAATGAGATGAGTACCTGTGTAAATCTTGCCACATACCTCTCTAGAGTTTTAGATAGCTTGGTTCATCTTTGTCCTGGGGCTCTTTCTCCTTAAATATCCTTCAACACTTAAATTGGAAGCTGTCAAAATGGCTTGTTTTTCCTGCTTTTTAATGCTTTATGGGAGTTGAGATACGATAATGGTACCTTGTAACCAAGCCACACACTTGGCCCTGTTCTTTAGTATTCACTTTATTCTTCTCCTTTAACTCGATCTTGGTAATTTCACAGTGTCGTTGGGAAAAAGCTCACCTAGTCACAAGGGCCATATGTCTGATCTTACATTGCAAACCTTCCCATTCTCACCCTTGGCCATCCCACTTTTTGTACCATTGGGCCATTTCTGTACCCAAGAGCTCAATTTGATCATCCATTTTTTTTTTCTCAAAATGTGAACTATTGTATGAGCCTCTAATATGCAGAAGTTTTCTTGCACTGCCTCCCCTATCAGGAACTTGACCTTGTTGCTATTTTTCCCCACTTTCGTTTAGAAAAGCAGCCAATATTCCAGACTTGGTCTGTATTTTATTTCTTTCCCTAGTAGAGTTTATATACTTACAACATATAAGTCACACCCCATGTAAGACCCGTAATCACATTGTGTTGTAACATTTACAGTCCTTCTTCTCCAATAGTAGTTCTTTGAAAGCTAGGATTCTCTGTTATTCATTATTGCCTGGCATATATTATACAAAAATACTTGGTGCTTGGTATGTATTATAAATAAATACAACTTACACAACCAAACATTTACTAATTGGATATTTAAACATAATTGTACATTAAATATTGTAGAGTTGTAGTTGGAACTACAATACCAATACTTTTACATATAAGAAAGGTCAAAAACTACTTGAGACACTATGGTGATTGGGGTGGTAACCTCTGTTATAAGACAGACACAAAGATATTGTCCAGTGCCCTCTGAAACAGATTTATTATGAAGCTAATGGAGCTAGGATTATAGACTCCCTCCCAGTGATAGAGGCTCTTCCAACATCATCTCACAGAGACTTAGCAATATTACCACAAGTCTGTGGTTTAGTCCATTTTGAAGATACTCTAATTGCCATTGTCTTTTCTCATTCCAACTTCTCTTCTGTCATTATTTCCTTTTCCATGTGCTTATGCTTATGTAGCTACAAGAATTTTTAAAAATAGAATCATATACCCTAGAAACACTAAATTCAAATGCAATAGAATATATTTTTTTTTACTCCATGGTTATTTCTATGCTCATAAGTTGTCTTACTAATTAATAAATAAAATATTCTATCCATCTGTGGTAGTAAACACATATAATCCCAACACTCAGGAGAATGATGTAAGGAGATTGTAAGCTCAAGGCCAGACTGGATTATATAATCAGACACTATCTCAAAACAAGCAAACAAACAAAAAAAATCAAATAGCACTAAAAATTTTATTATTTTTCTTCATTCCACAATAATTTTAATTTTGTTAGCTTTTATAAACGAAACTAGAGGGAACTCATGAAAGTTGGATCAATGTCTGTGGAGCCTACATGGGCCTGGACTAGACCCTTTGCATGGCAAGACAGTTGTGTAGCTTGATCTGCTTGGGAGGCCCGCTGGAAGTAGGATCAGAATCAATCTCTGGTGTATGAGCAGGCTTTTTGAAGCCCACTACCTATGATGGGACACCTCATGCAGCCTTGAGGCAGGGGGAAGGGCTTGGACTTGCATCTACTAAATGTGCCTCCCCATGGGAGGCCTTGCCTTCTTGTGGGTGGGAGTGGGAGGTGGATTGGGAAGGGCAGGCTGGAGGGGTGGGAGGAGAGAAGAGGGGGATCTTTGATTGGTGTGTAAAGTGAATGAAAAAAATTTTCTTAATAAAAAAAGTTTATATATATTTTTTAAGAATTTGTCTCATTAACAAGTAATCATCTTTATATATCAGGGTACATTTGTCATACACTATTTGTCTGAACATAAGCAAAGAAAATAAGGATCAGAACAAACAGTTCTACTTGTACCTAACATAAATCACAGAGTTGTGTTTTTGATAGGAAGAACCCCAAAGACCAGCTGGGCCTCTGATCTTCAATGAGACTTTTCTTAGCATGGCTTCTCTTTGGTCCTTTAATGATGGTGTTGGTTTGAATAGGAATGGCCTTTGTAAGCTCATATAGCTGAATGCTTGGCCATTAAAGAATGGTGTTACTTGAGAAGGATTAGGAGGTGTGGACTTGTTGAAGGAAGTATATCACTGAGGGTGGGCTTTGAGTTTTCAAGAGTCTCTCTCTTCCTGCTGTCTGCAGATCTGGATGTAGAATGTTCAGCTGCTTTTCCAGCATCATGTCTTCTTGCATGCTGCCATGCTCCCTGTCATGATGAAAACGGACTAAACCTCTGAAACCATAAGTAAGCCCCAGTTAAATGCTTTTCTTTAAAAGAGTTGCCTTGGCCATGGTGTCTCTTCACAGCAATAGAACACTGACAAAGACAGAAGTTGGTACCAGGAGTAGGGTATTGCTGTGATAGGCCTGACCATGCTGCTTGTTGGTAGAATATGGACTTTGGGACTTTGGATTAGGAAAGCAGTTGAATGTGTTAAGTAGGGCTTAATGATTGCTGTGGTAGGCCATCTCAGGCACCCTCTCTACTATTACTAGTAGTATTGCTAGTATTATTACTTATTATTATTGTTACTATTAGTAGTAGTCTAAGCTGGGGTCATCCTGTGGATTCCTGGGAACTTCCTAAGCACCTGGTGTCTCCCTATCCCCATAATGTCTCCCTCTATCAAGATATCTCTTTCATTACTCTCCCACTCTGTCCTTGTTCCAGCTCAACTATCCCATTCCCTTATGTTCTCAGACCCCATCCACTACCCTCTATTGCACACCAGTTTATTCAGGAGATCTTATCTATTTCCCCTTCCTAGTAAAATCCCAGTAATCAGATTGATGAATACCCTAATTGTCATCATAGAGCCTTTATCCAGTAACTGATGGAAGCAGATGCAGAGATAAATAGCCAAGCACCAGGCCAAGATCCAGGGGTCTAGTCAAAGAGAAAGAAGGGTGATTCTTGAGCAAGGGGCATCAAGATTATGATGGGAAAACCTACAGAGACAACCAAACCAAGCTAGTGGGAACTCATGAACTTTTAGACCAATAGCTGTGGAGCCTGCATGGGACTGGACTAGACCTTCTGCACAAGGGAGATAGTTGTGTAGCTTTGTCTGCTTAAGTGGCCCCTGGCAGTAAGATCAGGATCTACCCCTGGTGCATGAGCTGGCTTTTGGGAGCCCATTACCTATGGTGGGACACCTTGTACAGCCTTGATGCAGAGGGGAGGGGCTTGGACCTGCCTCAACTGAATGTTCCAGGCTTTGCTGACTCCTTATGGGAGACTTTACCTTTTTGGAGGAGGTAATAGGGGGTGGGTTGTGGGGGGAAGGCTGGGGGGAAGAGAGGAGAATCTGTGGTTGGTAAGTAAAATATATTTTAAAAAATTCTTAATAAAGAAAAAAAAGTAAGGCTTAATGAACCATACTAGTAGGAGCAGGGAAGACAGTGGTGCTGGAAGCAATGTAGATTATGATGGCCTAGCTCAACAGATTCCAGAGGAAAAGAATATTAGTAAATGGCTTAGAGACCAGTTCGTCATATTTAAGCAAAGAATGTGACTTCTTTCTGCCCTTCTCCAAAAACAAATGCCTGGGGCTAAATTGAAGAGTTTTGTATTAATGGTATTGGCAGAGATTCCAAGATAGCCTAGTATAGACTGTGTTCTGTAGTTATTAGTGGTTGCCTTTAAGCAGCTGTGAGCAAGCAAAAAGTCAAAATGTACAATTTGAAGAGAAAAGGAGCACCGGAAGTGTAATGAAGCTAAGTTTGGGGGTCAAGAAGATAAAAATTATAAGAAAAGCCTGATGATAAATAGAATAAAGGAAGTGGTTACTTCAGGGCAAGACCCCACCCAGTTAAGTTTCCACCTTGTGAATTAAAGGAAAACGTGGGCGGTGAAGGAAAATATTAACTACAGAAAGCTGGTGCATTTGTAATTGAATGAAGGAGCCAAGTTCCAGCCCTATCAAACAGAAGAACTTGGCCATTTTAACCATGTGGTTCTGGCATTATAGTCAAGGATACAATAAAAGGGTTATGGAATATCCTTCCATTGCTAAGGAAAGCCACTGAGACCAGGAGTGTGTCAGGGGTGTCTCTGCATGGAGGCCCAGAGTGGACACTGCATGAAGTTATGAAAGTGAAGCCTGGATTTCTTGAAGACCCCAAGATGTTGGAGACGCCAGAGTCATGGGATGCCTGCCAAGGGGAGCTGAAGACCAGACATGGAGCCAGTCCATGAGAGGAAACCATGCTGCAGGCAACAAAACAGAAAGGAGTTGGAGATGTGGAGTGCTTTGACATCATACATGGAGATGGCGAGTTTGGAGGTTGTCCAGTTGGTTTTTGGTCTTTCTTTGGTCCAGTGTTTCCTCACTATGCTCTCTTTTCTCCCTTTTGGAATGATAATGTATATTGTGTGCCATTGTATGTTAGAAGTATGTGATCTGCTTTTTAATTTTGATTTTATAAGAGGTTATAGTTAAGAGATTGCTGTATCAGACTTTTAAACAGTTTTGAGACTGTTACAGACTAGAGAGAATTTTGAAGTTAGACTGATTGAATTTTTGTATTATGACATGACTGTATGCCTGTGAGGGCCAGGGAGTGCAATGTCATAGCTTGAATAGGAATGGTATCTATAGGCTTATGTATTTTAATGCTTGGTCATTAGGGAGTGGTGCTACTTGAGAGCAATTAGGAGATGCAGTCTTGTTGGGGGAAGTATGTCAATGAGGATATATTTTGAGGTTTCAAGGGCTCAAGGTAAGTCTAGTAGTGTCTCTTTCTTCCTCCTACCAGTCTATCCGGATGTGGAACTCTCAGTGGATTCAACTTATGAAAGCAAGACCCAGCTGAATGCTTTTCTTTTCTTTTCTTTTTTTGTTTTTGCTTTTTTGTTGTTGTTGTTGTTTTCGAGACAGGGTTTCTCTGCATAGCTTTGGTGCCTGTCCTGGATCTCACTCTGTAGATCAGGCTGGCCTCAAACTCACAGAGATCCGCCTGGCTCTGCCTCCTGAGTGCTGGGATTAAAGGCGTGAGCCACCACCGCCCAGCTGAATGCTTTTCTTTATAAGAGTTGCTGTTGTCATGGGGTCTCTTCACAGCAATAGAACAGTGGCTAAAACAATGATATTTTCTGGATTGGCCTTATCACCATGGTCTGCCTCTCTTCAGCCCACAAATGAATCCTAATTGGTGTAGCCTTCCTAGAAAACAGTGCAGATATTAAATATCATAGAAGATATTTTTCACACTGTGTTTTCTTTATCCGTGTTCTACATGCATTCATTCTAGCTTTGGTACCACTCATCAAGAGATTCTCAGTATAACAACGATGAAATAAGGGAAAAAAGCAACCAGTGCACAGTCTCCCTCCCCCAAAAGCTCTGTCTTTACAATGCCCCCAGCTAACAATAACTGAAGGCACACTCTATACATAGAATTGCATGCTTAAATGGGACATGGATGAATGGAGCTATGACCTTTGTCCAAATATTACCCTACTCAAATTGAAATGAAAGATAGCAGTAACATGCTAACTGACAATCTTCAGGTAACTCACCATTGATAATTGGAAGCAGAAAAAAACAAATTTCAATTTCTGCCAAAGAGCCTTGATGGTAGCAGTATTTAAATAGCTTAATACATATAAAAGGAACTAATGCTGGAAATATTCTACTTCGTAATCAAAGAAAATGAAAATGGTTCTCAGAGGAAATGAAAGAATGATGAGCTTCCTGCCAGCCTCACTAAAAGCATGAATCTCTTAGCTTCCAACCAAGCAATTGACTATTTCATTTATTATATAGTAACACTCATGTTCTCAACAGTGGATGACTAATTAGCAAAGTCTAGGGCATACTGTCATTTATTTTGAGGAAATTTCAAGAAAGTAAAGAAAATATGCTCATTCCCAGTTTTAATTAGCATGTTTAATATGTTAAACTTTCTTCTCTTTGTTCCCTGACTCTCCCTTGATAGAAAGAAATGTTTTATATGGTGATGGAAACAAAATTATGCCTCTGCAGTGAAGCTAACACTTGATGAGGAAACTATTGTTTCCATTTATTATCATGATTAATTCTCACAAGAACCCTGCAAGATAAATATTATTATATCTATTTTGCAAATGAGAATTCAGCTGCAAAGAAGTAAATGCCCAAGGTAGTTTAGTGGCTGCGTCTTTCCACATCTCTCTCTTGCTCTGTTCTAAGACAAATGTTGTTCAGCTTTACAGACTTTACAGAGGACTGGTTCCAGTTTAGAGAGGCCTGGTCCAGACTTTGGAGGAAGTGGGGCAGAGCTGCCCAATATGAGTTGGTGGCTGACCCTGAACACCATGGCACATAAAGTATGCATTCTGTCTGTCCTCAGTCCTGCTTCTGTCTAGGAAAGCAATGTCTAGAGGGGTCCTTGAGGACATGTTGATTGCTCTAAGAAAGAATGGGAATCAGAGAGAAAAGGGATTTTACTTTGCATATCTCAGATACTCACTGTGAGAAATAACCACTTCATCACATAAGCATACTCAATACCATGTAAAATAGGTAAAAATCTACTTGTGTCCTTTTCTAGGAAGCATTCTTATCCATGTTTAAATTCTTAGCTATCTTTTGGCTACTCACAAGAATCAGATTTTTTTCAGGTAATTATTCATACCCCAATTCATGTGTGCTCTACCCACAGAAAACAATCCAATATTTTCACATCCTTTTTTGTACTTCGGTACTTCTCTGTGCCTTTGCTCCCTACATCCTATTTCTTGGATATTCCTTCCACATCTGTGCCTCTGCAGGGGTCTCAGTCCTGCAGAGCAGTTCATGTGCATCCGAAGCCTCTCTTGACCCTTTTAGGCAAAATTAATATTTCAACTCTCTGAGATTTTTTTAGAGTTTGTATCCTTATTAGCATAATAATAATAAAATAGCAAGATATTTACCCAGGTGACTGACTTTTTTACTACTTTTTTTAACTACTTTTATTTATTTTCTCGTGTATATTTAATTAATAAATAGCTAAAGTAATGACCTTATTCATTAGACCAAACACTTTCTCCTGCTTAATTTGAGATCTTACTTGCCTTCATTTTGATAGTATAGACCCAGTCTTTGATTCTAGAGAAAAACATAATTATATTCTAGAAACCTAAGGAAAAGAAGTAGGAACAGAAGTAGAAGGGATGGTTAGAGAGCTGAGTGGGGCAGATCTGGGCATGATTATGTCAGGCCTCTGTAGAAGGAATCATCTGCTTTGAAAGATGTGCTCATTTTTTGTATCCTTTGTCAGAATGCAATTAAACACACCATATTTGAAATCTTTCTAGGAGAGGATGAATGCCATTGCTGACAAAAAGTATGTTTTAAATCAATCAATACTCTCTCTTATACTTTAGGTCAACCAAGATCAGGGATAAACAGAGGTAGATGGGCTAGGGGCAGTGTGGGACAGTTGACAAAACAGGAGATTTGCAACTCGAAGCCACACAATTGTTCACCAGCTTTGCCATTTAGTTACCTTGTCTTTGTAAATCTTCTGTAATTTCTCTGTACCTGGTACTGTTACCTCAGCATAACAAGAACCCCAAATAACAGGAAACACTTCCATGTCTGCTTCAGAGTAAGAACTGCTTATTGCCATTTTCCATTCTTTGAAAAAATACTACTGTGGTTGTCTGGAAGAAAATGTCCCCCAAAGGGAGTGGCATTATTAGGAGGTGTGGCCTTGTTGGAGTAGGTGTGGTTGTTAGAGGAAGTGTGTCACTGTGGAGGCAGGCTTTAAGGTTTCATATATGCTCAACTCATGCCCAGGGAGACAGACAACTTCCTGTTGCCTGGGAGTCAAGATGTAGAACTCACAGCTACTCTTTCAGCACCATAACTGCCTGCACAACATCATGTCCCATCATGATGATAACGGACTGAACCTCTGAACTGTAAGCCACTCCATTGAATATTCTTCCTTTACCAGAGTTACTGTGATCATGATGTCTCTTCACAGCAATAGAAATCCGAACTAAGACAGAAGTTGATACCAGTGACTGGGGTATTGCTGTGATAGGCCTGACCATGTTTTTGTTTGAAGGAATATGGACCTTGGGACTGTGGATTAGAAAAGCAGCTGAATGCTTTAAGTGCTGGTTATTGGGCCAGTGAAAGGCAGATACTGGCAGATCTTTGAGTTTGAGGCCAGCTTGGTCTACAGAGAATGTTTCAGGACAGCCAAACTTAGGCTGTGAAGGAAACCATGAAAAACAGAAAGCTAGTGAAGATGTAATTGAATGAGGGGCATTGTTAGGAGGTTTGGCCTTGTTGGAGGAAGTGTGTCACTATGGAGGCAGGCTTTGAGGTCTCATATATGATTAAGCCACATCCAGTGAGACAGACTACTTCCTGTTGCCTGTGAGTCAATTAGGACCCTCAGTTACTTCTGCAGCACCATGTCTCCCTGCATGCCACCATGTCCCACTATGATGATAATGGACTGAACCTCTGAATTGTATGCCACCCCATTAAATGTTTTCTTTTATAAGAATTGCTGTGGTGGCTGGGCAGTGGTGGTACATGCCTTTAATCCCAGCACTCGGGAGGCAGAGCCAGGCGGATCTTTGTGAGTTCGAGGCCAGCCTGGACTACCAAGTGAGTCCCAGGAAAGGTGCAAAGCTACATAGAGAAACCCTGTCTCGAAAAACCAAAAAAAAAAAAAAAAAAAAAAAAAGAATTGCTGTGGTCATGATATCTCTTCACAGCATTAGAAACATGGACAATAGGTTTTTACAATAATAATCAAATAAATCCAGCATTTTCCTCAAAATTACAATGGATGTAGTTGGAAATTTTCCTATTTTCT
This sequence comes from Peromyscus maniculatus bairdii, assembly GCF_049852395.1. Lineage (NCBI taxonomy): Eukaryota > Metazoa > Chordata > Mammalia > Rodentia > Cricetidae > Peromyscus > Peromyscus maniculatus. The sequence goes on from NC_134853.1 coordinate 26,256,396, forward strand.
TTACTTCTTATTTTTTGAGATACCATAGAATGTTTCTATTTTGTTGAAATACCTAAAAGATACAATGTGTTATTTCCAACAGGCTAGCAAAAAAAAAAAAAAAAAAAAAAAAACCGAAAGCAAAACCAAAACAACAACAAAAAACCTACTGAGCAAGAATTCTGTTTATCTCTTCTGATCCAAATAAGAAATAAAAGGTTTATTGCTTGGATCTTAAGCAGAAATATTTTGAAGAGACAATTGTATGCATATCTTACATTGGTGATTGGCTATGCTTAGCCTTGGTACCAAAACATCAGTTACCTACATGCTATAATATGTATTTTCTTTATATTTACATAATTGGAGCTTTTCAATACATAATTTGAGTGTGTTTTCCTTTCAAACTAAATAAACACATGCACAGATAAAACCAAAACACCTTGGTGTAAAAACATCAGATTATTTTGAACTTTTCAATTTTTGCATAGTAAATGTTAATGTAAAGTGGCAAAAATGTTAGAACTTACCTCAGAAAAATGTTAGTAATGATACAATTAGAGTATCCATTTCTATGTATATACTGTCTCATTTAGGTAACATGAGCACAATATGGCATTACCTGATTTGCTTTGCAATTTTAAAAGGTTAATTAAATTGTTGAGCAATATTTTAATTTATTCTAATTCTCCTCATTGGAATTCATCCTTCTAATAGTCTTGAATATCTTTGCATTCATTAAAGCCTAATAAAGTAGAGCTTTTTTTTTTAACTGAATACTCATTCATGGCCACACTTAAAACATGAACTCCATTGTTAGCCAAATGTCAGACACTTGAGAAATTTGTGCATTTAAAGGTCACTTTCCTGTAGCTAAAGTCCTTTCAGTCTTACTGCATCTTGGAAGAGAGGGGACTTAGTTATTCACAATTCCTTTCCTGCCTCTGTAGCAGGTGTGGGGAAGGATTACAGAGGTTTTCATTGGTGTGGTTGTATTTGTTGTCTGATAGTTCCCAGGACTGCATTTTTATAAGGACATGCAAGACCCCATTTTTCATCCTAAGAAAAACACTTGACATGGGAGCAGACAAACATGTGTTGAAATAGAGTGTCTACTCAAGGAAGAGGCATGATGCCAGCAGCATAGGACATTTTCATATTCCTTACTCACTGCACACAATGTGGATTCCCCAACAGAGATGATAATTTCAAGCAAAAAGTAACACGTTTTAGATGATGTGTTTCAAGAACATTTCATGCTGGAGAGATGGTCCAGCAGTTAAGGTCACTTACAGCTCTTGCAGAAGACTAGATTTAGATCCCAGCACATCCATGGTGGCTCACAACCACCCTCCACAACATTTCTGCAGGATCCTCGCCCTCTTCTGGCCTCCATCAGTACCAGGTACACATGTGGTTCACATACATACATGCAGACAAAATATCCATACACACAAAATAAGTATGCCTTAAAAAAGATTCTGTAGCTGAATTTCTAAATGGTCTTATTAAATAAAAAACACAGAGCCAAATATAGGGGTGAAAGCCTTAGAGAGATTAGGGAAATAGGGGAAAAGGAAATAAGGAAGCCAACCTTTCCTCACCAACTCTACAGCTTCCAAATGTGAGTTACCTCCTGTCTACCCATGTCTATATGCCTTACTGTTCTGCTATCTGAGTTGCTCTCTGTCGAGCTACATCAAGATTTTGCTAGGCAATGGTGGTGCATACCTTTAATCCCAGAACTTGGGAGGCAGAGGCAGGTGAATCTCTGAGTTCAAGGCTAGCCTAGTCTAGAGTGAGTTCCAGGACATCTAGGGCTACATAGAGAAACCCTGTCTTGAAAAACAAAACAAACAAAAATTCCATGTGATAACAACAGAAATTAGTGGACAGGATGAGCATCAATGAGGAATAGAGAGAAGAGAAACTTTTACCCATGATTTTGAAAGTCAAATTGATGTTATCAATAGGCAGATGTACTTTTAATGTATTTTAGCATCACAAATATGAAAAAGTACAACCAAAGTATTATTTCCAGATTGTCAGAAGTATTATGTACATAAAATGTAATTATCTGAAGAAAAGAGTTGTGGTTCCACAAGATTTTACTTATTAATTAATGATGGAACTAATATGCTGTTATGATTAATTCAAAGAACACTTAATTTTTAGGTATTTATAGAATATTTAGTAAAGAAATGTGAGACATTTACTGATATTGACTTTATTAATGCTGGTCCAGATAGTCCAAAATGTCACAGCTATTTAGTCTCATTTATGTCACCAAATTATTTTCATCTTTATTGCTTAAAATATTTCAAATAAGTAATTTCATGAACTCTGGAGTCTCTAATCAGTTATAATCAATAAGATAAACTAAGTACTTCAAGGCCAGCCTAGACTACCAAGTGAGTCCCAGGAGAGGCGCAAAGCTACACAGAGAAACCCTGTCTCAAAAAAACAAAAACAAAAACAAAAAAAACAAAAATAAATAAATAAATAAACTAAGTACATTGTTCTTTGCCACACAAGATATTAAAGAACATACTCAAACTCTATGAATTTTGCCATGTTTTGATATTTTTTCTTATAAAAGTAATGGATTACGCAGCAAATGATATTTTAATGTTTAGGTAACCAGGAAATGGAGAATTATTTCAGCTGAGATGTATGATCAGTGATAAATCTTTGCTTTGGTTTCCTCCATAGATTAAAGTTGAATTGAAGATGAGTTGTGGGCAGGAATTATACTTTATCGCCACTTTGTTGTGCTTACACACCTTACACATGACATAATTTTCATGACATATGCATTTCTCGTCTTTGTAGTATGTAGAGGCCACAGAAATGCAGGCAGAGTGGAGAGATGCTGAAGTTCTACATCAAACACTTAAATTGCCTTGTTCTAATCTACGCAGCCCCACAGATTGATATTTTCTTAAAGTTGGGGAATTGCTTTTATCATATCTACCCATCTATGCCTGATACTGTCTTCCCAGTTTTTCCTGAAAGTGATTCTCTGCAATGTACTAGCATACAGCATGGTTGGACACATAATAGGGATACTCCGTGGATTACTACATGATGATGTAAGCTCTGAAACCGGAATTGTCACTTTGAGTTCTGACTAAGAGAGTGCAGACAACCCTAAATCTCTTCTTATTTCTTTTTTTAAATTTTTTATTATTTTATTTTATAGTTGAATTTAATTTTACATATCAACCAAAGATTCCCCTGTCCTCCCTCATCATGTCCCCCCTTCCCCCCAGCCTATCCCCCATTCCCATCTCCTCCAGGGCAAGGACTCCCCTGGGGATTCAGCTCAGCCTAGTAGATTCAGTTGAGGCAGGTTCAGTCCCCTCCCCCCTTCACCCAGGTTGAGCAAAGTATTGTTGAGACCATGATTGGAAAAAGCACAGGGACAAATAGCCAAACTAGTGGAAACACATGAACTATGAACCAATAGCTGAGGAGTCCCCAACTGGATCAGGCCCTCTGGATAAGTGAGACAGTTGATTAGCTTGAACTGTTTGGGAGGCCCCCAGGCAGTGGGACTGGGACCTGTCCTTAGTTGCATGAGCTGGCTGGTTTGGAGCCTGGGACCTATGCAGGGACACTTTGCTCTCCTTATTTCTAAAATAAGTCAATATAAGTACTTTCCATAGAAGGCTCTTGTAAGAACTAAATAACTTTTATCATGTACTTAAAATATTGCATATGACCAAGTAAATGCACATCAATTAAATAATATATATATTCCATATCAATACAATTTTTTAAAATAGTAATAATGAAGTCTCAGATCTTTTTGGTCAGTTTAACTGCTCCATCCACTCTTCAGTGCTTCTTCCACTTTCCTTCCTTTGGTCTCGTCTCACAACTAGAAAATTAATCACAACCATCCTTTGACACTCTATCCCAATCTCTCTACCTCTAAATGATCTCCTGTTCTAAACAGCCATTGGGGCAAATTATAGTTTGCATCACTGTTCTATTGCTACGAAGAGACACCATAACCAAGGCAACTCTTATAAAAGAAAACATTTAACTGGGACTTGCTTACAGTTTTAGAAGGTTAGTCTGTTATCATCATGGTGGGCAGCAGGCAGGCATGGTGCTAGAGAAGCAGCTGGGAGATTTACAACTGATCCACAAGCAGCAGACAGTGATGATAGATAGATAGATAGATAGATAGATAGATAGATAGATAGATAGATAGATAGATAGATAGATAGATAGATAGATAGATTATGGATGGATGGATGGATGGATGGATGGATGGATGGATGGATGGATGGATGGATGGGTGGGTGGACAAGCAGACAAACAGACAGAGAGATAGAGACTGATAGACAGACAGACTGGGCTTGGTGTGGGCTTTTGAAACCTCAAAGCCTATTCCCAGTGGCACATTTCCACCATCAAGGCCACACCTAATTCAACCTCCTAATTCCTCTCAAACAGTTTCACTTCCTGGTGACTACCAACCATTCAAATATATGAGCTGATGGGGGCCATTATTATTCAAACCATCACAATTATATAGTATCCCACACTTGCTGCTACTTCATGTATTTAATTAATTCTTTTATTGGACATGTGTATCTTGACATCTTGAGAATATGCTTCTGCTTCAACCTGGGAAAAACAGGCTCTGAGACCTGTGATAATAAGAGATTAGGATGATGGAGAAATTAGGTACAATGTCATCAGTTCAACTCTCCTCCCAACAATCCTGCTCTCTAACTTCGCTAACTATAATGACGTGTTTCATTGGCATACTTATCTGCCTGTCTGCATGTGAGGTCTCACTGGGACTCTGTGCTCATGGTGCTATTCTTAGAATTTTATTTCACACTTGACCTACTGTCTTGCAATGGAAAATAATAGTGAAACAAGAAATACTTTCCTTCTGTATCCATGAAAACATTTTGCCTGGTCACTATGTACAAAGCATTGGAGATTAGTGGTATACAAGTCATTGTCCTCTCTTTCAATCTATTTATAGTTTTTGAGCACAATAATAATTTCCCATTTTTACATCAAATTTCCATTTTAATTATCATGAAAGCTTAATTTTTGACTTCTGTGTTTATTTATTTTGGGGACTACACCTCTGGGGAAGTCAAAAGACAAACTGTGGGAGTGGATTCTCTCCTTGTACCATGTGAGTTCCCAGATCAAACTCAGATCATCAGGCTTGGGAACAAACATCATTACCCACCAAGCAATCTTGCCAACTTTATATAGATTTTAAATATGGATTATTAATTTCATCCTTCTCCCACTTCTGCCCTAGGAGTTTGGTTTATAGTAAGTCTCTGGAGAGAAATAGAGGAGTCGACAAAAATTTTCTTTTCAAATGTCTTCAAAATGGCTCACTTTCCATACTGCTGTGGCCCAAGGAATACTTGGTCCATGTGCTTAGGCTCATTTCCTAATATTTTCTTTCATCCATCCATCCATCCATCCACCCATTCTTCTCTTTCTTTTTTCTCATTCTTTCTCTTTCTTTTCCTTCCTCTCTTTCTTTTCCACTTCTTCCTCTCCTCCTCCTCTTTCTTCTATCTCAGCATAAACTATGTCTGTCCAATTGTTCTGCATGTTTTTCAGGTGACAGTTGGCACTGTAGTACTGTATGTGGGTTAGCTCTGAGTTTCTGCATAGAGAGTTCTATAACTCAGGAAACCCCACTCTCCAGAAAAACCAGGACAGGTGGTCACTGGAATGTTATTACATCAACTTTGTCTCAGGTACTGTATTGGAGATTCTTAACTTACCAATTCCTGTGCCAGACACTAGGTCTACTACTTTTAGTGTCTTCTTTCACAGTATGTCAAAGCAGCAATTGCTTAATTGTCTACTAGAAGACCTGTGTCACTTGCCACCAGTTTCATGGAGGAATGATCATAGGACAGTGGCTCTTCTATACCTCACTCATGACAATGTTGGGTTCTGTTACTCCTTCCTACTTCCTGCTCCCCTCAGTAGCTTCAGCGCCCACACCCCCACTTTTCCTCTCCTACTCTACTCTGATAGGTTCTGAATTTTTGGAAGAGCTAAATATTTGTCTTATGAAAGTTTGCATATTTAAATTCAGCTAATTGGTATCTTCTTATCATGTTGAGCCAAGATTCTTACCTTGATATCTTTTTCTAACTATAGAAAAATGTATCTGCCAAGGATGCCTTAGTTAAATGTCTGGTCTGGAATCAAGGCCAGCTTTCCCTTGGCCAGACACTGTGTGCCTTTTCCTTTTGTTTTACCAAGTGCTAAATCCAAATATTAAAAATAAAGCCATCTTTAGAAATTTGGAATAAAAAGGTGAAACGAATGGAATAGAACAGCTAATGTTTTTCTCCTTCGTTTAATGTAGAGAAATGAATAGCCTTAAAATACCCCAGATCTTTTTTTCCCAGAATAATAGCCAGATATGCACTTGATTCCCTTAGAATGTATTTATACAAGTTGTGGTTACTGAATGTATGAGTTGGTAATGAGCTCCACAGGATGCATACATACAGCTCAGCAATAGTGACAGAACAATATGCTTAAATCCAATGTTTGGGAACTCTGAGCATAACTAGTAACTACTATGATTTAGCAGTAGATGACAAGAATCACACATAGAAATTGTATCTTGGCTTAATTGGAGACAACTGTGATAAGAGGTAAAATTGCTATTTTACAGAAGAAAAAAGACGCCCCCTTTTAAATTGTCTTAGTTACTTTCTTATTGTTCTGTAAAAAACATCACGGCAAGTTTACTACCACAAGGACACTTGTTCAACCATATCCATTGTTGTTCTATTCATAATAGGCAGAAATTGGAAATAACCTAGATGTCCCTCAACAGAAGAATGGATAAATAAAATGTGATATATTTATACAACAGAGTATTATTCAGTTCTTTAAAAAATGACATCATGAAATGTGCAGGCAAATGATGAAACTAGAAAAAAATCATGCTGAGTGAGGTATCCCAGACCCAGAAAGATAAATATGATATGTATTCACGTATATGTGGATATTAGCCATTAAGTAAATGATAAACAATATACAATCTAGGTATAGACAGAAGGACAAGGGCAACACATGGGCCTCTGTGGGAGGGGGAAATAGAATGACTTTATGGGCAGACCCTAGCCAGGGGAGACAGGAACAGGAGGATGAGGTGGGGAGGGGGAGGGAGATGGGGATAAATGAGGGAATGTGGGGACAGGCATTTGAGGGGTGGTATGGAAACCTAGTGCAGTGAAAACTTCCAAACATATTGGAAGGTGATCCCAATTGAGTCTCTAAATAATGAGGGAGATAGAATCACAACTGGCCATCTCTTGTCACTGAATGAAGCTTCCAGTACCAGGACTGGGTTACATCCAATTGAGTTGTAGACCAAGAGGTCCCATGGAAATCTCCAAACAACCCTGGCTGTTGACAAGACAGTAAGTTGTTCTCTACAAACTGGCAAGGCCCCACTGCTAAAGCCATAGCCACATAACTCATTGAACGTGGACAAGTCAAGCTGGTTGTACACAGTACCTTCACCCTCATGTTCTAGTGTCTATGACATGGAAAGGTACTCCCCAGGCTATCAAAAGAGAAAACTAAACACCATCCCAGCCGTGAAACCTTTAACCAGTGCTGTCCTGCTTGAAAAATATGCTAGGGCAATGATGGCACAAAGCTTGCTTGAGGCCCACCTCACAAGATGGAACCCATACCCTACATTGCTTGGGTGATCAAGAGACCTAGGCTAAAATCCCAAATAACACTAGTCAAAAAAAAAAAACTAGAAGTAAAATGACTCCTAATGATGTTCTTCTATACTCATAGATCAGTGGCTTATTCAGCCATTATCAGAGGAGCTTCTTCCTGCAGCAGATGGGAACAAATGCAGAGACCCACAGTCAGACAATATGCAGAGAGATGGGGGGGGGGGTCTTGGAGCACTCAGCCCTAAATGGGATGTCTCCATTCAATACCTCCCTCAAGGGATTTCTGTTGCAGAAAAAGTATAAGAGCCAGAGGGGATGGAAGACACTAGTATAACAAGACCCTCTGAATCAATTGAGCAAAACACATGAAATCAGATTGAACTAGTATTTACAAGGGCCTGCACGGTTCTGCATCAGCTCCTCTACATATATGTTATACCTTCCAGTTCAGTGTTTTAATGGGACTTCTGAGTGTGTGAATGAGTGGGTCTATGATTCTTGTGCCTTTTCTTGGGGCTCTTCACCTGTTGGCTTGCCTTGTCCAACTTCAATGTGATGAATTTTGTTTTATTTTATTGTATTTAATTTTGTCGTGATTTGTTGTTATCTCTTAGAAGCCTGTTCTTTTTTAATAAGAGACAAAAAAGGAATAGATCTGGATGGGAGGGGAAGTGAGAAGGAACTGGGAGGAGTAGAGAGAGGGGAAACTGTAATCAGGATACATTGTATGAGAAAGGAGTCTATTTTCAACAAATGAGGGGAGGAGACTTCATGGAAAAACAAAACAAAACAAAACAAGAAAAGAAGCCCAATAAAAGCAAATTAAACAATAAAGGGCTTATTTGGTTTATAGTTCCAGAAGGACACAGTTCATCATGTCAGTGAAGCCATGGTGGCAGAAGCAGGGATTTGGCTGAGCACATTACATCTACACAGGTAGCCAGAACTCATAGGAAGGAGAGACAGGACATAAAATCTCAAGCTCTGCCCTGTGGATATCATTCTATATAAATAAAACACTGATGGCCAGTGACCAGGCAGGAAGTAGGTGGCCAGGCAGGAAGTAGGTGGGACAAGGAGAGAGGAGAATTCGGGGAAGCAGAATGCTGAGGGAGGGAGACACTGCAGCCACCGCCAGGACAAGCAGCATGTAAAGATTCTGGTAAGCCACCAGCCACGTGGCAAGGTATAGATTTATAAAATGGGTTAATTTAAGATAAAAGAACAGTTAGTAAGAAGCCTGCCACGGCCATACAGTTTATAAGTAATATAAGCGTCTGAGTGATTATTTTATAAATGGATTGTGGGACTGCGGGGCTTGGGGAACCTGGAGAGAAGCCCTCCAACAACACCTAGTGACACATTTCCTCCAGCGAAATGTCATCTTGTAAGGATTCCACAACCTTCCAGGACTGTGCTACCATCTGGGTAGCAGTCTTTCAAATAAGTGAGCCTGTGGGAGACATTTCACATTCAAACCCCCACACTTGAGCACCATAGTTACATCACATCCTCCTCCTCCTCCTAAAATTTTTCAAGGGTGCTCCATTGTTCTTCATAAAAGACATGGGGGTTCAAATCCTACCATGAAAGTTCAAAAAGTTCTTCATGATTTGGGTGTCTTTTGCCCCCACCAGAGGACATCTAGAAATATTGGAAGGAGAGGGGACACTAAAGGCACCTAGTGAACACATATAGCTCCACAGCACAGAGGTTCATCTAGCATTGTCTCAATCATAGTAAGGCAGACAACCCTGACCGTAGCTGGAAGTTTTCCTGTGTCCTGCTCAGTCCTGCAGCCACTCAGATGCAAATAAACACATACCAGCTTATATTATTTTCAAACTATGTGGTGTAATGGCTCAGGCTTCTTGCTAGCTAGCTCTTACATCTTAAATTAACCCATTTTAATAAATCTATACTTTGTCACATGACTATGGCTTACCAGTATTTTACATCTTGCTTCTTCTGGCAGCGGCTAGCAGCGTATCCCCAGCTCTGCCTTTTTCCTTCCTCTCTCTCTAGTTGGAATGTCCTGTCTAACCTTATTCTGCCTCACCATTGGCCAAACAGCTTTATTTATCAACCAATCAGAGTGACACATATTGCAGTTACAATATCTAGTCTATTTGTATTTGGCAAAATTAAAAAAAATGTTCTATCTATCCTATATTTGTGAATCTAAAGTTTCATATCTAATTTATCTTTTATCATAACCAAGGAATCTTACAACTATCTAGTCTTCAACTACATCAAAGACCTCATGATATAATATTACCTAAGTAAACAGGAAGAGCATTGTAAACAACTTTATATCTTGCTTCTTCTCATGGTGGCTAGCAGCGTATCCCCAGCCCTGGCTTTCTCCTTCCTCTTTCTCTAGTTGGAATGTCCTGCCTAACCTTATTCTGCCTCACTGTTGGCCAAACAGCTTTATTTATCAACCAATCAGAGCGACACACATTCACAGCATGCAGAACGACATTCCACAGCACCTGACCTCGGGACATTGTCTCTCTCCATTTTGTTCTCAGCACCTTGCCTTTCTGAACTGTGTCCTGTTACACTGGCCTCCTTTCTATTCTGGACGGGGGGTGGGGGGGGCGGCGGGGGGGGGGGGGGCTCCCTATCCTTCCTGTACTTGGAACTTTGGCACAATGATTCTACTGACACAGGCACTTTCCCTAGACCTTCCTGTGTGGACCTAGTTAACACTGTTTTCTTGATCTTGACAGCAGAAGCACTTTCTCTGAGCAATTCACCCTATTCATCAGACAGAAATTTCATCATTGGTCTTCCACAGCTGTTGACTCTGTGTGCTATAATTCCAGCCTGCCAGGCAAGAAGTGCTCGCTGGTGTAATTGTGAGAATGTTTGAGGGATGACCAATTGCTTCCTGATTAGATTTGAAGCCTACTCTGTGGGAGAGAATACATGTCTGATACCATAAACCTGATTTAAAAACAAACAAACAAAAAACAGCAAAACCCTAAGGCTGGGAATATCACAGCCTGTAGGGGAGAGTGTGCTGCGTATAATTTGCTAAGTGAACTTGTAGCCAAATTGCCTTCTAAACATTAGTATTTATACTTATGGAATAGTGCTCTTATCTGTCTGGGTCAGAGAAGCTCCTTTTTCAGAGGGTGTCAGTTAATACAGTCTCACAACTGGTCAAAGTACTGAGAGTGATCATTGAGTGGTCAGCCATAGGCATCCATATCACAATGTTCAGGGCCCAGTGAACATGGAAGAGGGTCAATAACACTGTAAGAGCAAGGGAAAGAGAGATGCACTGTGAAATGCTTTCTTCTGGATAATGGTGTGGCTGCCATTAAGGATAGGAATGGGGTCGGGAGAGGGGATTGGGAGGAAGGGAGCCAGCAGGAATAGGAGAGAGTACGAGAGGTTAGTGGTATGACCACAAATGTTTACCCATGCAAACAAACAAACAAAAAGCAATAGCAAATGCAAAAGGCTGATGTTTATGGAGTGTTTTGTGTACAGAATTCCTTGCCTAGCGTTTCGTAAAATCACTTCCTTTTTGAAATATTTGCATGGAGTTTTCCTCACTTCTTTCACCCTGTGAACAAGTGAGGAAACAGAGTCAGTGAGAGGCAGCCATCCTGCAGGAGAGATGTATACACAAACATGTGTGGGTACCAGCATGCCCACTCAGACCTGGATGACTCCAGTGCTTATCACTGAAATTTGTATGAAAGAACACTGAGAGCACTCAAGAAGAAAAGAGCAAGAAAATGGAAGAAGCTGCCATGTGCTTTATGACAAGTTTTAGGCCTGCTGAAGACCTCTCTGCCATCTCAATAAACTGAATCAGACCAAATTGGAAAGCCCAGGTTTAATGGGGAAAGCACTCCCGGACCCACAGAAGAGACGGGGTTGTGAGACCAGAAGTCAGTTTTCTGGGATGCTGCTTATATATCCCCTGTGGGAGTCCTCCTGAGCCTCTCTGGGGGATGGAGCTGTGTTTGGTGGGCTTTGAAGGGGCAGGTTTAGGGAAAGAGATGAGGAGGGGAGCTGAGGTGGGTCTTCCACCAGACTCCTTCCAAACATTCCAGAGTCTTTAGTTATAGGGATGTCAGGGTGCCAGGGGCTGAGGTGGAGCTCCCACCCATACACTTTGCAGAGACGCTTTTTCCTGAATATTTTTGCTTAGTCAGCTCATGTTACAGGGAGACATTTCTAAACATGGTGAAGCCTAGACCATGGCCAGGGCCAGGGTGAGACCAGGTGTTCAGGCTTCAAGCAAGTTGAAAAAGGGTAGCCACAGGAATTCAGGATTTTAGGCATGATCAGTTACAGACTTCAAAATACTGCTTTCTGTGTCCTGAATACTCACCAGAATTCTCTTTAAAATTGTTCATGTATATTTTCACTCTCAATATCCTCACTAGGATATTCATTTTTTGGTATTCGATTTTGTTTTCCTGTGGGTTTTTTTTTTTCATTTTTTTTTAAATGAGAGCTAGCTCTATAGCCAAGGTTAGCCTCCAACCCCATCATCCCTGCTGTGGAATATTATGTTAACTGGGCAAAGATGTGTTACATTTGTTTAATTATGTAAAGATGTGCTGCATTTATTTCACCTTGCCTGACTAAGGCACCTGATGGTCTAATAAAAAGCTGAACAGCCAATAGTTGGGCAGGAGAGAGATAGGTGGGGCTGGTGGGCAGAGAGAATAAGTAGGAGGAGAAATCTAGGCTCGAGAGAGAGGATGGAAGAGAACAAGGAAGAAAGAGAGAGACATGCCCGGGGCCAGAAGCCAGGCAGGTGCCAGCCAGCTAGATGGAATAGGACATACAGAAGGAAAGAAAGGTAGAAAGCCCCAAGGCAAAATGTAGATAAAGAGAAACAGGTTATATAAGAGCTAGCAAGAAACAAGCATAAGCTAAGGCCGAGCACTCATAACTAATAAGAAGTCTCTGTGTCATGATTTGGGAACTGGTTGGTGGCCTAAAAGAAAAATATTGGTATACATCCCACTTGAGCCCCTGATCACAGGTATACACGACCATGAATGGCTCTGTTTGCTTGAGACAGAGCCTCACTGTGTAGCTAAGGATAGTGTGAGATACCCTGTGTATTCCAGGCTGTTCTCAAACTCCTGGTCATCCTACCTCAGCCTCCTGTGTCTGCATGTGTCACCACACCTGACTGATGTTACCGCTTTGTTGTTTGTGTGTGTGTGTGTGTGTGTGTGTAGTACATATGTTATGCGCATGTTCATGAGCATGAGTGAAGTTGTGCACTGCCACAGCACACAAATGGTAGGGAGAAAACAGCATCTGGTGACAGTACTTGCCTTCTACCTTGGTTGAGACAGAGTTTCTTGCTTCGTGACCAAGTGTCACTGACTAGCTGGCCCAGAGGCTGCCAGGGTGTCTTCTCTCTCTGTCTTCTGCAGTCCCTGTTTGCTTCTACAAACAATATAAATCTTACCATTTAAAGATTTTACTCTTAATTATGTGGGGAATGGGGTGTATGAGAATGAATTAGATGCCCTGGAGCTGGAGTTATAGACAGTTGTGAGCTGCTCAAAGCGGGTGCTGAAAACTGAACTCAAGTTCTCTGCAAAAACAATATTTGCTCTTAACCACTAAGCAATCTCTCCAGCCCTGAGCTTGTGTTTGTTTGTTTTAATGGGCTCCGTCATGTCACTGATCGACAAGTCAAGGGCTGTTTCAGAGGATTGGAATAAAGGGGGAAAGGACAGAGCTTGGGAAGGAAGTGCAGGGCACACGGAAAGAATCTTGGGTCTAGCAGGCCCAGAAGACTTAGATCAGTTTGATCCTAACGTAAACATTTTGTCTACCTTCTCACACTTGATATGCCACAGCCAAACATGATAGCATCTTTATTAGATGTTTAACTATGATCCTTTTATGAAATATGCAATTGTCTATAAAAATCTTTAAATTCAATATTGTGATAATTTCACTTGTGTGAACTTGACCATATTTAGAAACATCCATCCAGTAAGAACACACTTCTAAGTGTGACTATGAGAGTATTTCCAGAGAGAAATCACACCCACCTTGGAATATAGATGGTGCCATAGCATAGGGTAGGGCAACAATGGAATTTTTTTAAAAAATCAAAAGAGAAAGTAAGCCCAGCACAAAAGCTCCCTTTTCTCTGCTTTCTGGCCACCTTGAAGCAAACTCCCCTTGGCCATATGTTCTTGTCACTGCAATCTAGCCAAGCACACAGGGCCAAGCAGCTGTGGACTAAACCCTCTGAAACTGTGAGTCGATATAAGCCATTCACGCTTTGTTTCATGTCTGTCATGGTGATGAGAAGGCTAATACAGAAAACTAGTAGAGTGGGATCACCACTAGGAGAAACCCTAAGCATTTGGAGGCTAAACCTAAGAACTTGTTTGTGAGATGAATTTGCAAAAGTTTGGAGACATGGCTACAGAAGCTTTAGGACTGTGTAAGCAGAGATTGGTGGAGGATTCTAGCACCATTCCAAAGGGTTTATTGTGGATCATGTACAGTCAGTCCACTGTGGCAGGAAAAGCATGGTGTAGGGACACGACACAGTCCTTGTCACATTGTGTCCACACTCAGGAAGCAGGGAAAGCTGGATGTTGGTGCTCAGCATGCTTTCTCATTTTCATTCAATCTAAGATCCCAGTCTATGGAATGGTGTTGCCCATATTTAGAGTGACTCAGTCTGCCTTCTGTCTGAAACTCTCCAACAGAAACATCCAGATCCTATTGATTTGACAATATACCATCACATACAACAAATGAAAATGCTACCTTTGAGGTTCCAGGCCCCACTCTCAGTCTAAATGGAAGGAGAGAAAAAGAATCTGTCCCAAAGCTAAGTAAAATCACTGAGCTACTAATTATAAGATCAAAAGAATAGACTTAAGCTCTCAAAAGGGAATAATAAATGAGGGTAATTGGTGTATGTTAGATATAAAAATATGGATTACATCTAAATATGTGAAAAAGTTAACCATTTGTTCCTGGATTTAAGTCACGGCTTTAGTGAGATAACATCTAACTGATAGCATAGTAACCTCTGCAGTAAGAGAGTGTACTCTGATGGTGAGTACGGAAGTGGATAGAAGGGGGGACAGGTGAGTGGGCATGAGCGTAGGCAGCAATAGAGAGAGGAGTGCACAGAGATCGGAGTGGATGAAAGAATGGAAGAGTGGGGATTGATGTCAGGGAGTGGGCAATGAAATCCAGCGGTGGGATGAGGGAGGGCAATATAGTTACAGTGTGGAGAGTGGAGAGGTGAGTGGGCAAAAAGGTGAGATTTAGGAAGCTGCATGAGGAGTGATGATGATGATGGGGGAGTGGGTACAAGAGTTAACAGTGATGGTTGGTACTAGAGAGAAGAATGAGAAAGGATCGTGATTAGGAAGAAAGCAGAAGAGTGAGCATGGATGGTAAAAACAGGAAAGGAATGGATGGTTGTGATGATGGGCAGTGGGTGGAAGAATGGGGGAGTGTGGAGAGTAGGTAGTGATGGGTGGCGATGGGTGAAAGTGTAAGAGTGGTAATAATGGTGGCCACGGTAGGAACATGGATAAATGGTGTGGGCTGGGGAGAGGAGTGGTGAGTAATGGCAGTGAGAACAAGTAGGAGAATGTACACTGAGAATCTGTAGGAGGAAAAAGGTGAGGGCTGGGTCAGTAGGAAAGTGGACAATACCTGAATGGGTAGGAGAATGGGCACTGGTGTAAGGCCTTCTTAGTAGAGTAGGCAGTGACGGGGGTGGGGGGTGAGTGAGTGTTAGAATTGTCAGGGATTAGAAGATGGTCATCAGAGTAGGTGGCATTTGAAATGTATCCCGTCTTCACCCAACTGGCATGTCATGGATAGACATTTTCTCTTTTGTAAAACATGTCCTGTCAATAAATGCCTTACTGCACTACAAACAACATGAGTGTACTTAGGTAAGGATCTCGGCAGTGGGTGAGCTGTAAAAGTTAGTTTGGTGACCTCTTCCTCATACACATAATGGCTTCCTCTGTGTTATGACAGCAAAACTGCCTCAGAAATGCTGGCCCTTCAATTTCCTAGTCTCCAGAGCTGTCAGGAAAATAAACTTCTGTAGCTGTTTATCAGTTACTATCTGTAGTATTCTTTAATACAAGGTAGACTAAGAGGAGACTACTCCCTTAGTCCTGCTCCACATACAGTTTGTAGGGAGAAATACATAGTGAATCTGAAGATGCTCTTGAGTTGTGTCAGGCATATGTATTAGTCAATACTCCCTTTCACAAAATATGGCAAAATTTGGTTTTTAAAGCTCTTTCTTCTGTGATGAGAATTTGTGCCATCTAAGTTTGTGGAAAGATCTCTGAACTGTGTTATTGAGAGTTAAAGACCAAAGAGAATGCATTCCCATCATCTAAGTGTGAGGTTGATGCTGTAATGAGACCTAGTTTAATACCAAAAGGAGACTAATGAGCTTATCTAAAAATACATGCACCAAATATCATTGCACAGATATAGATGATGAGTTTCAGGTTGAAGGAACGAAACTCGGGGCAACAGTCCACTGCTTCATTCAGTCTTTAAATAAGGGAGTTCTGGGAAGAAGTGGTTGTTCATCCTTTTCTTCTGCCTGTTCTCAGAGCAAAACAATTTTACAATCTAAATGAAGGGAAATATCTACCTAAGATACGCAATTTAAATATGGAGGAAATATCTTGTGGATATTTGTATTTATTTTTTATTTCAAGATTTTTCCCTCATTGCATGAAACTGGAGAAATTGAAATATTTAAAACATTATACCTTAATTAAAATTGTTGCCCCCAAAAAAACCTTGCCCTTAAAAATAGGTGTTATTTGAACATTTGCCATGAAGTTTCAAAGATAAAAATGATATATAATTTTTTTGCATGCTTAACTCTTTCTTAGCTCTCTACCTTTGATATTTGAAAAGAGAAATGTTCTGTAGAGTCTGTGACAAAGCAATCAGAAATTTTGTCTTCAGTGCAATAGAACCATTATGTACTTTCCAATCACATACAACAACCTCTTCTTTAAAACAGCTCTCTACTCTCGGTACTTAAATATACTGATTTTCCCTTAGAAGAATTTAAAATTGTACATTTGTAATTGATGCTTTTCTTGACATACTATGCAGTTTGAGGCGGTTTGTTACAAGGTACTAGATTTCTCTGCTTGTGCAGAGAGAACTGATGACAGTTGCTGGCACTGCACATGGGAGTGACTCCAGGTAGAGTAGGATCATAAGCACTGGGGCAATCGGCCTGGATTTGATAAACTCACTTCCCAAGCACTTTCTAACTCACATTACCATGTGGAATCCGACCATAAGCTACTACTGACTCTATACTTCTGTACTTGACACAGACCTGGAAAAGAGTCAGCCAGTTGTAAATATTTACTGGCTGGCTGTGGTTTTTGCAGAATCCTAATGCTGTTTCAGGTTTCAAATGCAGATGCTCATTATGGCTCTTAGGTTGTTACATAGTTCATGGATTATTTTTAGTCTCCAGAAATTGTATCTGCTTCCTATCACAGTCTATTCTTTGAACATAAGACTTTGTTTATAATAATCTTATTGTGTGTCATCAAGTTTCAAAGGAAATTCTGGTTTGATGGAATAAACCCATTATATACCTCCAATTTGCTACAATACTTTAAAAAACAAAATTCCAAGTCCTTGTTGCACTGTGCTCAGGTGTAGGAAAGGGAGTTCTTTATATTATTCAGAATTTCTTGTTGCTATGACAAAATATGGACAGCAATAGCCTAAGGATGGAAGACAGTGGTTTAGAAGTTACAGTATATAATCCTTGCTTTTGTTGATTGTAGGTCTGTGGTGATCTGAACCCATAGAGACAGGACCATGTGAATGAGGAGGCTGTTCATCTCATGATGGACAGGAAGTAGATACCTAGCTCAGGACAGGGGACCAGGTATAGCCTCTGAACAGCACAGTAATATCTTTCCTCTAATCATGCCCCTCTTACAATCTCAGGACCTCCCAAAAATATCACCATCAGTTGAGGACACCTGAGCCCATTAGGGATATTTTATGTTCCAACCATAACACTTCCCTACTCCACTTGAATCTCCAAAGCTCACACTTAGGCACCTGGCTACACTGTTACCAATAAACTCATGCCCTGTTATTTGCCACACTTGGTTTGTTTAATCTTGCCTTTATGCATCTACTGGAATTTGTGTTTTGTATATATTTACTGTTATCTCTTCAAGTCCTATTGCTAGAGATTTTAATGGCTCCTACTTATAAAATTTATGAAAATCCTAAAAGATCCTTAGGATGAATTCCTGGAAGTGAAGTTGTGGATTTATATGCATACATATGCATTTGCCATATCTTTCAGGAATATTATCAAGATAATTTCCAAAAAGATTATACCATACTGTATTTACTGCCAGCATATTGTCAAAGTATGCACTTCAATGTTCTTTTGCCAAAATAACACCAATTTTCAAAAGCCCATAAAATTTGCTCACTTTAGTAAGTAATAATTTTGTTGGCTTGCACATTTGAATTTTAAAATAGGTGATTAATTTTTTTATAACAGTGTATTTCTTCACTCACTGATGAAAACATCACATGCTTGTTTTCCTTTGTAATTGTTTGCTTGCTAGTGATTCACACCCATTCTATAAATCAGGAATACTAAGATTTTGTCCACCACTGATAGCAGAATGTTATTCTTTTGCTAGCCATCAACAGCTAGGATGTTAAATTCATTTAAATGGAAATTTAATGGGAACATACATTGAATAGTGACATTAAATAAAATTTTAGACTGCTCCATTTTTTTTCTTGATTTGCTTAATTAGCACATATTAGTACATCATTGTTTCAACCATTCAGATTCTTTGAAAATGGGATTTAAAACAGTAGGTTGTGTAGTCTCAGAATTACTCAAACAATTTACTACAATTTAACATAAGTTATGGCACTATATTGTTTCAGCTACTGTACAATAGTTTAATCTTTCTGCTTGAAACATTCAATGCGTGGAGTTCTTTACATGCGTCTTATCTTTGCATGCTGATTTTTCTTTTGCCTTCAAGAAAAT
Source organism: Peromyscus maniculatus bairdii (assembly GCF_049852395.1). NCBI lineage: Eukaryota > Metazoa > Chordata > Mammalia > Rodentia > Cricetidae > Peromyscus > Peromyscus maniculatus. The sequence continues at coordinate 26,275,176 of NC_134853.1, forward strand.
CCGGATTTGAGTTGAAACTATCATATGTTACTTCTACTGCAGACCTTCAATCACATTCCAGGAAAGCATGATAAAGAATAGGTTGTTTATCCTAAATGTTAACCCCCACATTTGTCTTCATGGCTATATCTGGGCATCAGTTACAAAGTCATCCTGGTATTTACTCTGGTCTAATTTTAGATTAACCCTAATACTTATTGATCTGATTAGGATTTTTGTTTGTTTGTTTGTTTGTTTGTTTTTCAAGACAGGGTTTCTCTGTGTAGTTTTGGTATCTGTCCTGGATCTTGCTCTGTGGACCAGGCTGGCCTCGAACTCACAGAGATCCGCCTGCTTCTGCCTCCCGAGTTCTGGGATTAAAGGCATGAGCCACCACCACCCAACCTGATTAGGATTTTTAAATAAAATAGTTTCACCTTATTCATTGAGAATTCCACACACTTATACCATGTACTGTTTTTATCATATCTACCCTTGCCCTCCATCCAGTTCTCCTTGGCTCGTCTAACGCATCTCTTTCCTAACTTAATATCCTCTTTAAAAAAAAAAAAAAAAAAAAAAAAAAACTCACTGAGTCTAGTGAGGACTGTCTCTGTGCATGGATGTGAGGTCATGCGTTGGAGTGTGAACTCCCAACAACCACATTCCCAATGAAAATGAGGGTTCACTCCCATATGAGCTATCACCTACAAATAGTTCCTCCACTAGGAGTGAGATATCATGAACCCCTCCCCCACTCACCCTGGAATATTAGTGGCTTGGGGTTGTGCAGCTCTTACTCAGTTTATCACAGTTGCTGGGAGTTTGTGTGTACAATGGCCATGTCGTGACCTGAAGACAGCATCACACAGCACTCTTCCCCATCCTTCCGCTCATATATTCCTTCAGTCCTGTCTCCCACTTTGTTCTTCAAGCCTCGGTGAGGATAAGGGAGCTTTGATATAGATATTCCTTTTAAAGTTAAATAACTCACAGTTGCTTATCCTCAGCATTTTGTCTAGTTACACGTCTGTATTAACCACTGCCACTAGCAAAAGGAGCTTCTTTGACCAATGGAGAGCAGCACAAATCCCTTTGAATTACAAGCACAAATATTTAGAAGGCAATTTGACCACGTGACTATTTTTCAAAATGACAGTAGGAACTTGCCTTAAAATTCATGATCCTCATCAATAGGCTTTTGACCAGGTTTACAGTACAAGGTATGGAATCCCTCCTGTGAACTAATCTCAAATCCAAGCAGAAAGTAGGTGGTTGCCCCCATAACAGTCATAGGGCTATTGTTTGTGTTCTGACCCACCCCTTGGAGACCCGCTGAGCATCCTGATGTCATCTTATGTTGAAGCCCCCTTAAGAGGAAAAGGAACCCTTCCCCACTTTCTCTCTCTCACCTCTCACCAGAGGTAGTGCTCATCTCTCTGTCTCTGTCTCTGTCTCTGTCTCTGTCTCTCTCTCTCTCTCTCTCCTTCCCTCCCTCTCTCCATCCCTCTCTTCCTCCCCCCTCTTTCTCCCTGTCTCCATCCTTCTCTTCCATTCTCTCTCTCTCTCTCCCCTCTCCATTTAATAATAAAACTTGCCACATGGATGTTGTATCTGCGGTGTGAGTAACTTTCCACAAGACCATGTTGTCATCCCCCCCACGCTCCCCATGCCCTCGTCTCACCCAATGCAGGCCACCTTGGACCAAACCCGCCCAGGCCTCTCACGTGCCGTTTCACAATATTAACAGCTACTGCACCAGTGAGAACGCCCAGCCTGGCAGGTAGGTATTACAGCATGCAGTACGGGGTAAGATCATTAATATCTTTTGTTTCTCAGTTGCCTATATGGCACCCTCAGGCACTATGAGAGCTAGTCAGCAGGGGGAAAGTTTCCTCTCAGTTCCAGATTGATGTTTCTATGAAGTACAACAGAGGCATGTAGTATTGCTGTGTAGCAATTTCCTCTGAGTTTAAAACCTTCCATCTTGAGAGAAACTTTTTAGGAAGGATGTTTACAAGGAGGTAAGACAAGGTTCTAAAGGGAGATGAAACATCCTAAAGGGAAGCTCCATGAAGAGAAAAATAAACAGGCAGCCCCGGGTGGGCAGGAAGGGAGCCACCCCCACCCCCCCACCCCCCGCCATTATGCACAGGTATGTAGTGGAGAAATTGGAAAGAAGCAGCAGAGCGTTTTGCCCACTGTGGAGAGAAGCAGCAATGCAGATGGATGGTACTGAGGAACAAGCTGACATGGGTGGCCTAAGCTGCCATCTGGGGCCATGTGATCTCGGGGCCTTTGTGGCTGCTGAGAGCCATGTACGGGTCCATGGCCTTACCGCAGACCAGGTCTGTGTTGATGTCTGTGGCTGGTGATACCACTAAGGGCCATGAATGCCTATGATCTTGGCTGCCATCTGAGGCCATGTTGATGTCTGAGGACCATGCTGCCACCAGGTCATACTAGTCGGAGGATATGTGATGGAGAGATGGGAAAAGACAGAGAAGTGAAATTGTTCTGTTTGTTTATCTGTTTGTTTGTTTTTTATTTTATTTTTGGGAAATGAGGGCTGGGAAATGAGTGGGATTGGGGGCATGATGTGAAATTCCCAAAGAATCAATAAAAACAATTATGTTTTAAAAAGTTAGAAAAAATAAACAACTTTAAACAGCTAGAACTTAGGCCTAGTTCTTAACTGAGTTATTAGGCGCCTGTTTTGGTATTTGCCTGGCCTTCTTAGCTTGGCCCATAGGAAGTGGCACTATTCGGTGATGTAACCTTGTTGGAGGAAGGGTGTCACTGTGGGGATAAGCTTTGAGGTCTTATAAGCTCAAGTATGGCCAGTGTGTTTCAATCTCCCTATGGTGACTGCAGATCAAGATGTAGAACTCTTAGCTACCTCCCCAGCACCACGTCTGCCTGCACACCATCATGTTTCTCGCTGTGATGATAATAGACTGAACCTCTGAACTGTAAGACAGCCAGAATTAAATGCTTTCCTTTTTAAGAGTAGCCATGGTCATGGTGTCTTTTCACAGCTATAGAACCCTAAAAAGACGCCATACAAGGCAAGGGAGAAGGTGTCCTATGTTATATCCCATCATGAGAATAATTTCTAGACATAATTTCCTAAGAGATCAACAACATTATTGGCCACTCTAGCCTGAGGTCCCAAAGATGGAAATAAAGAAAGGATTACAATGTATCATAAATCACATGACTTCTTGATTAATAAGGAGAATGTTTATTGAATATAATATATTCTCAATTTGGGCGTTAGCTTTGTTCACTGGTGCTGTTTTAAGGAAAGGTCTTGCTATATAACCCAGTCTGGCCTTGGAATCATCATCCTTCTGCCTCTGACTCCAAATTTAGGTTCACAGTTTTTAAAAAAGAAAAGAATAATGTTAAAAACTCTCCCCGGGAATATACCCAATAGACAAGAAACATTAGCCATACAATGAGTCCCTGGATTGTTGAATTTTAATTGCTCAAATAGAATAGAAGCAAGCCTCTGTGGAAAAGAGAATCTAACTGAAGTTTGAAATGTACCTTAAAATGCACCTTTAAAATGCATAGCTATTAGGAGAAGCGGGCTTGGATACCACAATAGACATCTAAACAGGTCTCTCAACGGTAGATGGTAACATTGCTAGGAAAGGCTTTAGGACATGATGTTGCTGCTTTCAAGGCTTTCACAGTGACTAGCAAACCCATGGATATGTGTATGTGTATGTATATATATATATATATATATATATATATATATTTGCTGAAGTCAGTTTCTCATATATGGAACTTTGACCAGGTTCTGAATCAAATTGCCAAGGGTAAGGCAAGTGCCCTCTAAGCTGTCTCATTGGGCTCTGAAGACAGAGAGTAAGGGACATACTTCAAAACATCAATCAAGTGTTGGGGATCATTTCAAAGCTATGTAACAATTCATCAGTGATCTCATTTGAACTCAATTCTAAGTTATATTTTCTTACATATTTGCCCTAAAGCCAGTTTATCAAAAAGAAAAAGTACTTATAATCAATCAAAGCAACACAATAGTCCTTGATACCATATAATAATATAGTCAGTAAAAGAACCAAGCCTGATTTTCTTGACCATTTAAATGGATTGCCTTAGCAAGTCTTTTTATAAGTAAATACCAGCTTTTCAGCACCTACTAGGTTATATACACACAATACACAACTGAAAAAAATCCAGTTATTATAATTTTAGAATTTAGAATGGCAATTGATTTCAGAAAATTATGTGCTTATTCTCTTTTTGGTGCAAAATTTTTGAAATTCAGTTGTTTTCTGAGTAATGTGTTCTTTTGCTTCAGTTCAGCTGGATTAAGGTCCTAATCGTATCTATAACTTTTATGGTGGGTGTTTTGATATGGAATATTTCATTTGTAAGTTTGATGATTCCTGTATCTTATGAGGTTGATGGTTTTTCTCTAACTTCATGTGAATGTATAACTCAAAACCTTGGTATTTCTTCTATTCCTGTATGCCACATTAGTAAATACTTTAAGCATGTAATCAGTTAATCACTATCCAGTTGCAAAGACTGTAAATGATAGGCATACTGGGTATTTGTGCTAAAGTCATAAATACTTAGATCAAAATATTAGCAAGTCTTGAGGTTATGCAGGCACCACGGGTCCGTTTTATCCATCAGTGATGCTCTGGGATATCAGTTAAAGCATAGTAGATTCTGTGGCTACCTTCCCTTTTGATATTGGGAAAACAAAATATTATGATACCCCCAATAAAAACACCACTGACTAAGCATAGATTCACTTCTCTACAGTCAAAGAGTGCCATACATATGCTCAGCTACAAATGGTATATGATACCATGCTGTTTTGGAGAAAGGAACATGAATAAATTTAAAGCTTTTTCATTAGAAGGCAAATAAATGCTAGTATACTAACATTAGGTTAGGTTCCCCAGGGATCCTGAACTCCAGTGACGAGGGATCTGTATGGTCCCTGTTGCTTCATTCGGCAGCTCCCTGAGAGATTTTGTGACCCCATGTAACTTGTCTCCAGAAATGGGAAGAACACTTGTTTTTATATTCCTTTTGTAACTGAAGGATAGTGAGCCAAAAAAGGGTGTTTATCCCCATTGAATAGTCAATTCAGGTAAACAACTGACAACTGGTTTATTTAGTGCAGACAAGAGTGTGAAATTGTACATAACTGTAGGCCCAGAGAAAAGCAGGCTGCCAGTGTAAGCAAGAAAGAGCTGACATCAGAAAAAGATTCTTCTACAGGTGATGATGCAGAGTCATCAAAGTTACAGCATCAAAATGGAATGTGTCTCATCGTTTTCCCAAGTATTGCACAGTATTAGAGAGAATGATGTTGGAGACGTATTAACATTATATGAAGAACGTACTTTAGTGATCCACCTATGAGGCAGTACGAGTGAAGGCCAGTGTGGCTGGCCATGAGAATGAGAAATTAAGTCGATTTGTCAAATAGGAAGGAGGATCAGGGGAAATTGGTGGAAAAATAGAGGAGAATGGGGTATTCAGGAGTTAGTAATAACACTGACTAAAACAAAAACATTTCTATCTAGAAAGACATTGTTCTTCAGTTTACTGCATATATCTATATACATATACATATACATACATATACATACACATATATATACATATATATGTATGTATGTATGTGTGTGTGTATATATATATATATATATAATACTATATACTACTTCAATTTGGCTGCTTTGGAGAAGAGCCCTAACCTCTTCCATATCATTTGTAACTGGGACATATACCACAATGGGCTGCTGAGCAACACACTCTACCCCCCTGGACTTGGACAGAGATTATTCTCTTTTCACTTCAGTGAACATTGACTTAGTGGCCATTCTGTAACAGACACTGTAAAGAAATTAGGACAAAATCCATGCCATGGGAAACAGCTTATGTGTTACTGCACTTGTGTGTTAGATAATGAAGTCACTGCAGACCAAATAAAACAAGCCCAGAGTTTTGCTAGCCAATAAAGAAGCAGGCTCCTGGAGGTGAAGGAGTTAATGCAGATGCTAAAAGATAGTATATGCCTAATTAACTTGTATACTATTATACATTTGAGAGCTTGGCTTAGTGTAGGACTCAGGATATATAGGCACACATTGTTTCTAATGCCTTTGTGCAAAAGCCATATTTAGAGAACAAAAGCCAGTTGCTGTCTGCATAGTAGACGTGTACTATATATGGAAACAAGAAAGTAAAGGCGAAGGTAGAAGTTGTACAAAAGCCTGATTGGGTTTGTGGTTCAGCATTTCATGATATAGTTTCAATAATGGACTATAGCTCAGTAAATGATTTGACTCTGCAAAAGACTAGGCTTCATCAATCTGCCATTAAATAGCAGTTATTGACTGTATTGCAACTTACATTGTTCCTAACAGAAATGAAGTCTAACAGACTGGACCTGGACCTAATAGTTTGAAGTTTTGAACAAACCCAAGTTATATTTACCTCATTACCTTTAGGTCAGGATAGGTAAATACTGTTAAGCTAACCTAAGAGATAAGGATAAAGTCTCTGTATGATGTGAAATCAAATGCTTTAGAATGTACACAATGGAGACAAACTGTAAGTTCCATATGGAAGCATAGGATTAATAACTAATATTTGAATGCTCATTTTTACTGCTCTGTCTTATTCAAAAACCACATATTATGGTTATCATTTTTTTGGAAAGGGCACCAGTTGGTGAATATTTTCTAATAATGTTACAAGATTTCTTTATATATGACTCATGGAAATAGAGCCTTTCCAGCCGTCACTTCCTCCATCAGCATGCTTGCTTACATGATGACTCAAAAATGTGACAAATAAATGGTGATTTTTTTTTAAGACAAGAAACTCTTAAGACAGCAGAATTGATTGCCCTTGTCATTTCACTTCTACTTCTCATTTGGGTAATTTCCATTTCAGGAAGCTCTGTTAACCCCACTAAATGCCTCCTAATCATAAAAATACCAAATGCTCAGTGCACAAACAATAGAAACTGGAGACTGCACTTGCAAGTTGGAAAATCAGAACCCTGGAAGGTTATTGTCTCAGTTGTTTATTCAGGTTCAGGGAGAAGCTCACTCTTCAGAAAGAACTTCTGAGAATACACAAGGACAGCCTGGAAGTGCACACAGCCTGACCAGACTACACAGCACCAGCGAGCTTCTACTACACCCAAACAATGGCAGGACTTGAGTGTGGAGAACTGTGCCAAGTTTGAGTGTTTCTCCCCATCAGAACGCTGAACAGCTGTACTCAAGTCTGCATATTGGAGCCAAAGTCTGGATTCAAGAAATCAGTAAATGAGACTGCTACACGAAATGCCCAGTTCCCTCCTTCCTTTGGTAGTTCCAAAGATTCACTTGCATGTGTTCGGAATCCTGTAACTTTATGAAGACACTCAGATTTATCTGTTTGGCTAGAGCTAAGGAATTTTTAAATTAAGTATGCTGTTTTTGTTGCTTAAAATTGCCATCCATTGAGCTATTACTGAGGATCAAACAGTGAGTTAAGTATGTGGTGCATATGTTTACTTGAATAGCAACTCTGATAGCCCTATGGTGGAATGGGATGGTTAGCGTTGGTTGCCAATTTGACTGCACTGAAATGTCTAAGATGGTGGGGAAAAAACTGTTTGCAGAGGATTTTCTAGAGTGCAGTGATATGAAACACAGATGGGGAAAAGATCCGCTCTGAACTTGGGCAATATCCTCACCGAAAAAGGAAGTCAGCATGTCATTGCAGGCAAGGCCTTTTCTTTCTGGGTGTTCATGTCTAGCACTGCTGATATTGGTTTCCAGTTCCTTAGGCATTTCACTGTGCACTGTCCAAGGCGCTTCCAGCCTTTCAGCATAGGTTTGGCCCTGAGGAGGCAGCCTGCTTCCTGCCTGGAAATGAAGTCCACTGTCCACTCCAGGATGTATGTAAATAGCCATTCTGTTGAATTCCCAGGGCCCTGCCGTGTGAGCCCCAATAAATCCCTTTTTGCAACATCTTCATACATTCTGTTGTTTCCATTCCTCCAGAGAATCCTATCTAATGCATCCGGTCATTATTTCTTCTAGATGATGAAGAAGAGTGAAGAGAATTTGCCCGGCCTGTTTGAGGCCATCTATGCACCCACAGCTGGTAGAACTGAGATTCAAATCTAAGCCTGAGAAAAAGATTGAATGAGAATGGCACCCATAGGCTCATAATTTTGAATACTTTGTCCTCAATTAGTAGTATACTGTGTGGGAAGGACTAGGAAGTGTGACCTTGTTAGAAGAGGTGTGTCACTGGGGGTAGGCTTTGATGTTTCAAAAGCCCACACCAGGCCCAGGCCCAGGCCCAGGCCCAGGCCCAGGCCCAGTCTCTCTCTCTCTCTCTCTCTCTCTCTCTCTCTCTCTCTCTCTCTCTCTCTCTCTCTCTCTCTCCACTGCCATGCCTGTCTGCTTCCTACCATGATGATCATGGACTAACCCTCTAAAACTGTAAGCCATCCCCGAGTTAAATATTTTCTTTTGTAAGAGTTACCTTAGTCATGTGTCTCTTGACAGCGGTAGAACAGTAGGTAAGGTATCATTTCATAGCAGGATCACTGGGCAAGTCAGCAAAAGTCCTCTGGCAAGAAACAGAGGTTTCCTTCCTAATATTCACAAGCATCCATCTGCAGCAGTAATGACTCTGGGTTAGGATAATCATGAGGCTATTTGGCAAAAATAAAAATAAAATAAATCCACGATGCTTATCTGTCCAATCTTTGATCACATCCTCTAGCAGGATGGTAGCAAGATGACTCAGCCCTGCTTTCAACGTCTCAATCAGTTTCCCTTCATGCTGCCCTCTCCATCGCCCTTGCAGCTACGTTCTTTCTGATCTGCTCTCCAAATCTATGAGCCGCTTTTCATTTCTCACTTACCCCTTCCAGTTCTTCAGGGCCTGCACACACAGAACGTCCCACAGGTACCTTTCCATCCTTCACATGCTGTTGCCCTTGCCCAGGATTTTGTTCTCTTTCAAAGGTCAAGATCAAAGCCTACAATGGGGTCTAGATAAAGTGAGAAGTGATTCCATGATGTAATAGTAAGTGAGCAGAGCCTGAACACAAGGAACAGCAAGCCAGACATGGCCTCTGTGCCAGTGTTTCTTCTTGCTGGGGATTCTCTAAGAAGTCATGCAGAATTTATACCGAAATTCTTTATCTAAACTATGGAAGGCTGTGTCCCTCTTTGACTGAGGATCACTCTCTGGGACCCTAGCTCCCCTCTGTCTGAATTGGAGCAGATTTCAGGGAGGCAAACTCCCTGAGAGAAGAAACCAATAGGAGATGTGGAAACTCCCAGTCCCAACATCAAGACAACTTCAGTAGGAACCTCAGGAAGTGTGGCGTGAAGCACAGAGAGCATCTGTCTAAACATGGAAAATTATTCCACCCACACACTTCTTATGTTGTAATTATTTTTTCTTATCTGTGTACCATTGTCCCCTCACTGGCATATGGGTTTTACTAAGAGTGAGAACACAGGTGCTCATGTGTTACTGGTCCATGTTTCCTCAACTTTCTGAGCACTTTTCTTGGAGTATCAACACACAGAACACTGCTAAATGAGAAGTGTTATATTGTTGGGCTTCCCACTGGTATTTACATCTGTGCCAGTTGCATGAAGTGCCAGCATATTCTCTAGGGCCTCTTCTTCACTCTCCCCAAAGGGGAGAACTCTCTAAGCATGTCTCAGTTTTCTGTATATGTGGACTTTGGCTCTGGAGCCCTCAGCTTTCTCTGTCTTCAGGTTAGAATTTATTGACATACAAACATCTTTGGGTGACATCCTTTTCTGAGAGATTCACTTTACCAGTAGAGGTTTGCTCACTCCCTAGACACTGGGAACTACTTGCACAAAATCATGATTATTATCCAAAGTGGCACTTTTGATCCTTCCCATTTACACTTGGATCAAATAATAAAACTAAGAAAACAGAAGAACCGAAAAGTCCTGGTTTCACCATCTTTTAGGTTTCAAACACAGTAACAACTTTAGGGACTCTCATTCTGCCCCTAAAGTCTCAGCAAACATTAGCTTGTTTGAAGATAGGACAGTTTCCTCTTCCTCTCTCCTCTCCCAAAATAAGTTTTGAACACCAACTATGTACAACGGGCTGCATTAGAGTTTAATTCATTTGACTTTTACAAGATCTTTATATAAACTATAAAATCTCTGAAAAACAGAGACTCAGAAAGTGGATTAACTAATCTGAAGTCACTGAGCTACATTCGAAGGGCCAGACTGCACTGCCCTTTGTCTCTGGGTGTGCAGCTATAAACACAGCCCCTGTTAAACACAAGAGGTTCTCTGTTTAGCTTAAATGCAGCATATCCAGTGGGATACTCCGTGTCTACACCCAAACTCTACCTATCACCAGCTACTTTACCTGAATCTAGGGCAAGCCTATGCTATGCTAAACCTTGGTAACCACTGTGCTGGTTGGATTTTGCCAACTTGACACAAACCTAGACACGTCTGGGAAGAAGGAATCTTAATTGAGGAAATACTCCCATTAGATTGACTGGTGGTAACTCTGCAAGGTATTGTTTTGACTAATGATTGAGGTGGGATGGTTCAGACAACTGTGTGTGCTGCCATCCCTGGGCTGGTGATCCTAGGTTCTATAAGAGAGCAGGTTGAGCAAACTACAGAAACAAGCCAGTAAACAGTACAGGCTCTGCATCAGTGCCTGCCTCCAGGTTCCTGCCTTCAGTTTCTTCCCTTACTTCCCTCAGTTATGGAGTGTGATTTGATAAGTATATGATAAAATAAACCCTTTCCTCCTCAAGTTTCTTTGATCATGGTGTTTTATTAGAGCAATAGAACCCCCAAGACAACCAGTGATCAAAAGAAATAACCGAGGGCCTATATTACTGTCATTGTAGATATAAGCTGCAACAGCAAAGGAATAAAGGAGAAAAATAAATGTAATGGAACCAGAAGAGATGAACCAAAAGAGACACATGGAGGTCAATGCACTTGCCCTGTGTTCTCATGGCACAGAAAGGCCTCAACATCCTCACAGCCTACAGAGAACACAGATCATTCTTCCTTGATGTTCCCAGGACCCACCTCCCTGTAGTAATGGTAGAAGAGGAGGAGAAAGCATACAAAAAGTGAAGACATTGTTATGGAAGAGAATGGAAACAGATTTGCTTTGGGAAAAGGTGACATGGTGCAGTGTGGCATACAAGAACAGTTGATGCTGTCTTTGATTTGTTTTTGAACAAATGTTAATTTCACGGCAGTTTCTGCATGATCCATTTTTTAATCCATTCCCTTGGTCAGTTCCTTTGTGAGGATTGCCTTTCAGATACAGTTTTATGAAATAACTAGTTTCATAGTTTACTTCATTTTCTCTCTATAACAAGTTGCTTTTGATCTTGATTGTATAGTTGGTGAGATGCTGAAAGTTTAAAAGCCTACACGAATTGGAAATGAAAAAAATAAGAGAAGTTGCAATCATTTTCTTCCTTTTGGGGAAGACCCCAGAGAGTTCCCACTTTAACTTTAACTGGAGGCTGTTATCATGAGCACTCGAGAGATTGAGCCTTGGCCTGACTTTATAATTTTTTATGACAAGTGCATTTCTTTCAAAGCCCTTTCCAAAATGAAGTGGATATTTTCAACATAGTTCTCAGTTCTATCAGAATAGAAAATAGATGCTTACTGAGCAAATGGGACAATTATTAACAACAAAGGGTGGGAAAAAGATAATAAAAATAGAATAATTGAAAATTATTGGGTTTCTTTCTTTCTTTCTTTTTTTTCCTTTCTGGACATTGAACCTAAGGACTCATGTCTCACTAGATAATCTCTCAATTATTCTCTGTCTCTGTCTCTATCTCTGTCTCTCTGTCTCTGTCTCTCTGTCTCTCTCTCTCTCTCCTTCTGAGCCATATTTCATCCATGATAAATCACAACATTTGATATTTGATAGTCCACTGATATTTGCAGCAATGTCTCCTGAATCAAGAACTACGAGTCAGTCACTGGTAATGATAATTCTAGAATGACAACTAACGCTCATTTAAGTGTCAGACATGCTCTGAGCTCTTTACTCTACTAATTCACTGAAGCACAGAGAAGTTTGTTAACTTGCACTGGGCCAAGAACCCTGGCGCTTAGGCTCCAGTACCTATGCACTTGACTAGTGGTCGGTCCTGCCACTGCTGACATCTGATGAGTTATTCATGACAATGGACAAGCTCCAATCTCTGCCCTAGGAAATCATGTTATATAACAGGAAGACTGAATAATTATAATCGAGCTCGGTAAAAGGATCTTAAGAAATGTCAAGGGAACGTCAGAGCCCATCTGGGGAACTGATCTAATGGTGAACAGGCAGATAGAGGGGAAGGGCTGGTGATTCAATAGTGGAAGAAGCATTTGCAAAGACAATGAGATAAGGAAGTCTAGACAGTCTGGTAAAGAAAAGTAATTCAGAAAAAGCTTCAGTAACAAGAGGAAGTTGATGGTGTTGAGATGAGGCCTGAGAATTAAGTTTGTTTCCAACCACATAGAGACTCTCAGTTAGGGCTTCCAATGCTGTGTTAGAACACCATGAACAAAGACAACTTGAGGAAGAAAGGGATTTTTTATCAGTCCTACACGTTTCAGGTCACAGTGCATCACTGAGAAAAGTCAGAGCAGAAATTCAATGCAAAAACCTTGAGGCAGAAACTGATATAGAGGCCAGGGAGAAATGATGCTTACTGACTTGTTCTCGTAGCTTGCTCAGCTTTCTTATACAACCCAGGACCCAGCTCAGCATCATCAAGAGTGAGATGGACCCTCCCACCTAAATCATTAATCAAGACAATATCCCCACTACCTTGCTTACAGTCCAATCTAATAGAGACATTTACTCTGTTAAGATTCTATCTCCCCAGATATGTCTAGTTTTTGCCATGTTGACAAAATCCATCCAGAGCATGGAGTTCTGTGGATCAGGCTGTAGATTTTGGCCAGTCACACTACAGCTACTCATCTTTCAATAAATCTCATATAGGAATGTGATTCAACAGTATTTTTAAGAAGATACCCTCAGAATTAGAGAAAGTTCTAGAAAGGGATGTCTGCAGGGATAAAGGAAACTAGAAGGGTCATTAGCAATACTTACAGGAAAAATGGCAAGGTGTCAAGTCTTAGAAGGTCTTCACATTTCTAAAGTAGACTATCCAGTAGTGGCTATTACCATAGAAAAAAATCTTCCTGTGTGTTCTTTCAATTATTTTTCATTAAATTTTTCTAAATAATGACATTTCACATCTGAAAATTCCCATTAATTCTCTGATGATATATGTGAAATGCAATATAAATATTCAATTATTTATACTTTATGTACTTTATACAATCTTCTTTTTAAGTGGAAGTATTTGTAGAGGTCTTATTCATAAATTTAAAAAAAATGGAGCAATATAAATTGAAAAGAAAGCCAAGCATAGTGCCACACACCTATAATACCAGCACTTAACAGATGAAGGCAGGAGAATATTGAGTTCAAGATAATTCTCAGCTACCTAGCAAATTTCGGGCCAGCCTAGGCTGAAGAGCTCTATGAAGGTACTGTCCCTCATGGCAGGGAGGTCATTGTGGTAGAGCCTGAGATAGCTGCTCACATTGTATCTACTGTCAGGCAGCAGAGCTGAGACTTTTAGAGGTCTTTATGTGGAGGAGAAAATACCAAGAGAAAGTCCAGACAATAAGTAAAGCATTATGTGTTGCTAGGTAGGAGAAATATGTTCTGATGTTTATGGAACAATGCATTTCATATCTCAAGAAACTTAAAAGAGTTAGAAGAGTCTATGGCTTTCTAATAAAAGCCATCAGATGGCCCACTGTGGGTTGCAAGTTAAGCTTATACTTCTATATTAATTTTAGCATGTTCATCATGGAGAGAATACCAAAAGCAAGTTTAGGATTATATATGCTAATAACCCTGAGTTGACTACTACTTGATATACACATGAATCAAAATTCCATGCTGTACCATGTAAATATGCACAAATACATGTTAATTTAAAATCACTAGTAAGAATTGAAATGAGAATTCAAAAGGTGAATTTGAAAAGATATGCAGTTATTATATACAGCAAAAATGATCTGATTTTCAACTTTGAGGGAGTCAAACATAGAAATTAGATTATGTCAAAACCCTTCTGGCCAGTTTACGCATCCCTTCCCTCTTGCTGTTGTGAGTTTATGCTGGATTGTGTCATCACTTTATTCTTGTATCCCAAGGACAGAAGTGAGCTGTTTGAGGCTGAATTTATCAAATACTTACTTTTGATATTCATGCTGGACTGTTCTTGGAGGGCCAATTTTCACAGGAACCTCATTCAGAGAAGGGTTTGTTAAGTTCATTAAATTCTACAAAGTAACAATTCAGAAAATAAGGAAAATGTTGGTGAGGGGGAAAGAGTTCTTCTCTAACAATAGTGATAATTTGGATGAAATCTTAAGTAACAGTAGTCTACCCTTATATCACAAATGAAATGATGATGCCTGAATGCTGGGATAAGGAAAGTCTCTTCCTAAATACCCAATCTGTTACCCTGACAAAACAGGAGAACCGGCTCTGAAGCTCAGGCCTCTGTCTGTTTTGTATTATTCTGTCTGTAACTCAGCCAATTAAGTCTTATTGTCATAGTGATTACAGTCGTTTGTTTCCCATAGTTATGCTGGAACACTAATGTCTAATTTATTCAATAAAGGCCATTTACCTAAAGTAATTTGTATTCAAATTATTTATGGCTGTAGACACGCACACACACACACACACACACACACACACACACACACACACACACACCGCACACACACACATACACACCTTGAACATGTCTGATAATGAAAAATAAATTTTCCAAGGAAAGCTCATATGATGCTTTTTTCTCTGTTAAGCCATTTACTCTCTGCCACCATTCAATACTTCCAGTGTCATTAATGTACCAATTTGAAACGACGGCTGTCTTTGCTTTGGGGTAAGGAAGAAGAAGAATGTTTTCTCGTGCACTTTCATCCTTGCCAATCACCGAGCACCGACTTGAGAGTTTTAATGAGGAGAGATAAATGTTAGCTACCATCCTGGGGCAGGGGCACCCTGTCCTTCAGCAGTACCTTGTTTCCTTATCACAAAAGGCAATGTGAGTTTTTCACTAACTTGACTTTTATATTTTTGAATGCATCTATACTGTGGCTTCAGCTGATACCTTTCTCAGAATGTTCTAACTGTATCACTGTTTTTCCTTTTGTATTTCAACCTTCTATAGGGCTTATGTTCTCACAGAACTCAGCATAAACATGAAGCAAGGGCATGCCTTAGGAAAACTAAGTTCAAGGGCCATCCTGCTTACAAAAATCAGGTCAACAGAGGGAAGGTTCTGATTACTAGTATTCAAATAACAAGCCTTTATGGAAAGCTTGAGTACTATAACAATAGTTCTGCTAAGAAAAGGCACCAGGTGGGCCTTTGAGTGATGTAAACTAAGTTCATATTCCTATACAATAGCATCAGGTAATCGAAGTGAACTGCTGATACAGTAAACAGAATCATGGTCAGAGGATGTCCTAAGACTTTGTCCTTGAGATCCTAACAAAAAGATAATTGACTTTTTCTTGTGTGGAAAATGAAGAATACTTTTAAACAGCTAGACACAATATGGTGCCTTCTCTTCCCAAACGTGCATCTCCATGGTGTGAATCAGGATGAGATGGCCAAAGGGACTCTGGCATCTGGTCTAGGGAGTGTGGCCTTCAGCCCATGCTGACCACAGTTCCTATGCAAATAACCAGGACTGGTCCAAATGAGTTCCAGCTGGGGCAGACTCCACAGTACACTTTAGCTAGGGATCAAATCAGGCTGTCAACTAGCAAATCCCTCCCAGAGCATCTACAGACATCCAGAAATCCTGTGTGTAGCCCAGTATAGGTGTGTTTTAGGCTGTGGTCCAGAAAGACGCCACATCTCAGTACTTTTCCCTGACAGTGTAGAAGGGCCCTGTAGCTGGACAATTTCTCTCCAGCTCCTGCCAAGTCCTGCCAGCCCCGGAGCCCACTTATAAAATAAACACACAGACTCTTACATTATTTAAACTGCTTGAACATTAGCTCAGGCCTATCATTGTCTAGCTCTTACTCTTATATTTAGCCCACTTTTATTAATCTATACTTTGCCACGTGGCTCGTGGCTTACTGGTACCTTACATCTTCCTTGTCCTGGCAGTGGCTCCAGGCAGTCTCCCCCTCTCCTTCCTGTTCCCTCAATTCTCCTCTCTGTTAGTCCCACCTATACTTCCTGTCTGGCTACTGGCCAATCAGTGTTTATTTATACACAGCGATATCGACAGCAGGGCCCTCTCCTAGAACAACTCTCTCTGTCTCTGTGTCTGTCTGTCTGTCTATCTGTTTTTTTCTCTCTCAATTTTATGAGTAACAAGCAGTCAGGGTAGACAGAAGTATGAGACCAAAGACTAATCCTTCCTGTTTAAAAATATCACTCTCTCTCTCTCTCTCTCTCTATATATATATATATATATATATATATATATATATATATATATATATATCCACAGTGTCATATATATATATATATGTGTGTGTGTGTGTGTGTGTGTGTATTATATATATGTTTGTATATATAATATATATCTTATATGTATTTTACTTTTGTTTACTGTTAAAATACCAAATCAGAATTTTAAGTTTATGAGAAAAAGTACAACGCAGTATTATTTCCTATTCTCATCTTTTCTTTTGTGTTCTCTTTCACTTCCATTTCTGCCATGCACCATGAGGATCAGGGCAATGAGAGTATTTTCTTCTGTTCACTCATCATCTAACTCTATCATTTTCAACCTGTGAGTCTTGATCACTTAGGAAGTCAAATGACCTTTTCACAGGGGTGGCCTAAGACCATCAGAAAACACAGATATTTACATTATGATTCATAACAGTAACAAAATTACAGTTATAAAGTAACTTTATAATGAATGAAAGTAACTTTAGGCAGAGGGTCACCACAACCTGGGGAACTATATTAAAGGGTCGCACCATTAGGAAGGTTGAGAACCATTGCTCTAACTAGAGGTAGTAGCTCAGATAAAATAATTGTCCCAATAGCTACTGTGAACAGTATTTCTGAAAGCACAGTATTGCTGAAAACACAGCTAGCCTTGGAGAATGTGTGGTTCTTAGCTCTGAACTAAAGCAGGCTGCAGCCACAGTGTCAGAGTCTCCCGTGACAGTTGGACTCCCACACCAGGAAAAGGCAGCCATCTATCTGCCTTCTGGAAGAATGCAGTTAAGAGAGACCTAATGCTATTAAAGCAAGATTAAATTTCTCCTACATGACTTACAAAGCTTGTTAGCTTATGTAAAAATAATGTCAATCACTCTAGCAGTAATGAAAGAACAAATTATCAGGTGCTGTAGGTATAGACACACCCCGCTGCATCCTCTCCACTCTGGGGATCACTGCATGTCATCCCACTTCAGCTACTCAGAATTACCGTGAAAAGTCCGTGGCTTTGACACTCAAAGAGAATCAGCGTTTATCTACCAAATACACAGCTTTATCTCCTGTCCATCCAATTACTGTGGAATTGGCCTTTCTCTCTCTCTCCTTTTTAAATAATTTGACAGTTTCAAATGTGGCAAAAGGATTTCTCCTAGGCCTGATATCCAGCTCCATATTTAATTATCCTGTCCATACTAATGAGCCATTTAAATGAACAACCCGTTGCCCAAACCCCAGGAGAAGATTTTAACACAGTGTTTGAAGACTTTGTCAAGTCCACCTTTGAGGCTGTCTCTTCTAATTACTAGAAATTTACTGCTGGTTTCAGATACACTCACTATGGGGGATAGAACGTATTACACAGCAGTTTCACTTCATGGCCAGTAGTCATGGCAACACCAGAGGATACATCTTAAAATAAGGAATAGTTTCCAAGGGCAAGAGCTCAGCTCTTGCTGCCAGATGTTTGCACTTTCGTTTTTGGAAATAAACACATTGTTTATGTTTTGAAAAGCTTAAAAATCTATTTTAATGGTACAGTATTTTTAAGATCACCATGAAAAAAAAACTTGATGATGTTTTCTAAATAGCACCATATGCTGCATTTTTTTAAATCATTTTTTTAGTTGTCTTATTCAGGAATCACATGAAATTTTTTTCTTGTTCATTCACACTATCAAAAAAATATTTATTGAGCATTTACTTCGTGCTGGATACCTTGCTAGATGTTGTGAACTCAAAGGTAACTTGCTGTTGCTTACTTCATGCATAGACAGCTGCTTCCTTGTGTGCAGACTTGGAAAATCCTGATGTTTGCTATATTCCTGTCATGGATTTATGAAAATCACAAATCCTTTACTGGGAAGCAAACACAAGAGAAATTACCACTCCTTCTCTCTGGTACATGTAGAATAAGAAACATGCTAGTTATAATTTCATCTTTTTAGTTTGTAAACATTTTAATCGAAGAGCAGTAATGGCTGGTGTACATTCACAAAATAAATCTGAGACCACTTTCCATCTTTGAAAGATAAAATGAATTTATTGCCAGTAGTAAAGTTCAAGATTCTGTCTTTGTGTTTTAAAGTCCTCTATCAAACTCAATCCAATTTACCATTTTATACTTCTCACCCTGTATTCTTATGGAGTTCTACTGTCTCACTTAGTGTAAGTTACTAAATGTGTCTCCAATGTGCCAGGACTGTGGAGATATAAAGATAAATAAACCGGATGCCTTTCTTCGGGGAATATTTTGTCATGTAGGAGGAGCAACTGCCTCAGCAGTAATCATCCTGAAGCATGACCCTCAAGACTGTGTGAGTGCGCTGAGCAGAGACTAGAAACTCCACGGACCCTGTGTGGGTGTGGGTGTGGGTGTTAGGAACAGGGCACTTGCGGGGCTTCAGGGAAGACTTCAGGGAGGAGGAGCTTTCAGCAGGCATTTACATCAGAAGAGAAGGTAGAATTGTGGGTGTATCTCAGGGCTACAGTACATACTTAACAAGTGTGAGCCCTGGGTTCCATCCGGAGCACACACACAAGCACACAGAAGCATAGACAAGAGTACTACAGAAAAGCTGGGTGCTTGTGCATCGCTTTCTTTTCATATCAGCGTCACCTGTCAGTAACCACTGGCCTCCTAATTAACTCCACCTCTTTTTAAGCTTCACTGACTTTAACTTTATATATTTTGTTCTAGCTACACTACACTGGCTGATATGCACACTTCTTCAGATAGTGCCAGGACATAGTTGAGACTTAATAATCTTCCATGATGGTCTTCTCTCTTTCGTGATCTTGACCTGAGGTTTAAATTATCAACTTTAATAGAAGTAGTCACAATGCCTTCTTGAAATAACAGCAATGTCTTGATTTTTAAAAAAGAAGTGATTTGATTGGTGGCAGGGCGAAGTTTTTCTTAAATATATTGAAATATTGCTCTCTTGATCTTAGAAGTGTACTTTTTAGGATCCAGCTGTATTCATAATCTTTTTTAGTTTAGTTTAGTTTTTCAAGACAAAGTTTCTCTGTGTCCTGGAACTTGCTTTATACACCAAGCTGGCCTCGAACTCACAGAGATCCACCTTCCTCTGCCTCCCAAGTGCTGGATTAAAGGTGTGCAGCACTACCACCTGTCCTTCAAAATCATTTTAATTCCCACCTACCATTTTGTAAGTTAGTTCCATATGCACAAATGTCTTCTCCCCATTGTAGGACTCTGGCTACTTTCTTTGAATCCGAAGCTCTTTCACTGTGTATTTTGATGTGCTTTTCTTTCTCAGCAGGCTGGACATCTTAAGGTCAATGAATAAATAATATTTACATTTTACTCTCTCTGGTATACTGTCAAATGTTTTCTGCTGTTTGTCAGCTAAGCAACATTTATTAAATTGGGAGATATATGTTTATACTCAGGAACAGCATTATCATTTCCAGAAACTTGGTGAATGTTATAATTCTTAAAAATCAATGGCATATCTTTCCTTATGATGTTCTTATATGGTAGTCACTTAGCTGGTATATACTCAAGACTTGAGCTTCTATTTGAAAAGGAAAATCATCCCATACCTTTCAAATATGTGTATGCATATGAAAACATACATTAGGCAGGGCGGTGGTGGCATACAACTTTAATCCAAACACTCAGGAGGCAGAGGCAAGCAAATCTCTGTGAGTTCAAGGCCAGCCTGGTCTACAGAGTGAGTTCCAAGACAGTCGAGACTGTTTCACAGGGAAACCCTGTCTTGAAAAGCCAAAACAACAACAACAAAAAACATACCATACATTAGTTACACACACACACACACACACACACACACACACACACACACACACACTCACGCACGCACGCGTGCGCGTTCCTAAAGCAACAATGCTTCTAAACATGGTGTGGTAGTTTGAATGTAATTGACCCCCATAATCTCATAGGGAGTAGTACTATTAGGAGGTGTGGCTTTTTGGAGTGGGTATGTCCTTGTTGGAGGAAGTGTGTCACTGTGGAGGCAGGCTTTGAGGTTTCTTATGCTTAGGATACCACCCAGTGTCTCAGTCAACTTCCTTTTGCCTGCAAGATGTAGCACTCACAGCTCCAGCACTACGTCTGCCTGCATGCTGCCATGCTTCCCACCATGAAGATAATAGACTGAACCTCTGAAACTGTAAGTGAACCACCCAAATTAATGTTTTCTTTATAAGAGTTGCTGTGGTCATTTGTCTCTTCACAATTAACACTGTTTGTTGTAGGCATCATAAATCACATGACTGTTATTTCCACTTTGCACTGGATAGTTGAAGTGTTTGTGAGCAAGTCTTGTTAGGAGCCCATTTCATCTGAGAGGCCCAGACTCCAAATGCCCTTATTCTCAAGCTACAGTTAGCAAGATATGGATATTAGACAGCTACTTAGGCATAACTACAGGACAGAAGTAAAACATGACACTAAGAAAAGAATGTGAATCTAAAAACAAATTTCACCTACTGAATACTTGGTTGTGATGAGAACTGCATTTTATTCATATAAAATTCATTTTAGGAAGGAGTTTCATCTCTGTATTTCCTAGAACTTACATTTGAATGTTAAACAGTTTACAAACACCTTAACTATGTTGTATATTTATTACAGTTTATACATAAGAAAGTTCAGCTTTTGGTATCTACCAACAGTACCAATGACATCAAGGCAGTACTTGGTATCAACAACAAGTAGTTAATGCTAGGACTAAACTTAAGAACTTTTCAAACTAACAAAAGATTTTCAATTTCCTAGATAATACAAAAAAATCAAGCTTGCCATTGTAGTAAGCTCTGGATTCGTTTTTTCTTCAGTTCATCAGAAGAAGAGCATCCTGCTTTAGAAAAGCAATCTCCTTGTGTTTCCATGGTATCTATACAGAAGAGTCTCCACTAGCCTTGGTCCTTTGCACTTTCCTTTATTCCATCTTAACTTCCGGGTAGTTTTATCAGACTCTGATTCTCTTCCTTTTGAGAATGATCAAAAGATTAAAACCCCAGTGTATGAAGAACTAAGTTTTAAAGGCCCAGTCCATAAAATCCTGATATCTTTCTACATGACCTTTTAGATTTGCCTTGTAAGTCAATGTATAGAGCAAGCCACATGACTTGTTCTTGCTTTTTGACAATAACATCTCATTCAAAAAGAACACTGTTGAAAGCACTTTCCAACTTAGCCATTTAGAGTAACTCCAGAGGGCCGGAGGATGGCTGAGCCATTAAAGGCTAGGCTCACCACCAAAAATAGTTACTTCAGCAATTTTTAGCATGGTTATGACATGTGGCCAAACTATGTGCCATGGAAACTTCACAGCTTACCATTAAATTGTTTATGTAACATTTATTTTTACTTTCATTGAGCTTATGTAAAGTTTCATTAATATCCACTCAAGTGAAATGCTTACTTTAGTGAATACTGCAGGTAGGAGAATCACACTCACTGTGAGAGTAAAACAGACATAACACAAGTCAAGTCAACCACAATGGACTCTAGGGCACTCTAAAGTGTACAAGGAGGAACAGCCCAGGTAGAAAGTAATGAGGTCTAAACACATAGTGCTGAAGGGGCACCCCAAGAGCTGATGTCCTAACAGCATGTTTCTATAGGCAGTGTGAAACACCTGTAATAGTGAGTTAATGAACAACATTGCTATTGTTCAGTGTTGTTATGTCGCTTCTTATACACTATTGGAATGCTAGTATTCAAATGTGTAGGATACATTAAAATGTCTGTAAGGATTTGTTTTAGGAGAGCAAGAACACTGGTAAGGAAATGGAACAGTATAATCTTTGTAATTTTTTAATTTTGACAGCATGCAGCATCCCAGTGAATAGCTATTAGAACAGCTTTCTCTGAATCCTAAATAATGCATGGAACCAGTCTGTGATTATATCTAGAGAGGTGTCAAATCTATGGTATTGTTCTCATTGGCCTTGTGTTCTAACCAACAGAATCCTAACAGAATCACAGATGTGTAAGGTTGGAAGAAACTCAAAGAAATGCTATAATTCATTAACCAGAATATGCTAGATGCATCTTTTCTGAAGCACATATCTTTTGCTAAAACAATAATCTTTTGTTTTGAAAAGCTCTATAAAGAAAAAGCAAAAGTTTTAAGGAAAAATTCAAGTAAATGGTTCTGACATGTGTCATTCTTTTCTAAATTTAAGTTTTCAAGTGCTTATTAACTAGCTCATATTATACCTTAGATTAAAATACTCACAAGAATATTAAAATATGAATTATGTCCTGCATTCTAAGCAACTATACTCACTACAGATTTGCTTCATATAATTATATAAACATATTTTATATTAGAATATGTATATTAAAGCCTATACATGACATATATATGTATAAATACATGTAATGTTTTTGCATTTATTGCCAAAGCATACAACTAAACAGAATATTTAAAATGGGGCATGGAGAAATGGCTTAGTGGGTAAAATGTGCACCCATGTAAAAAAATGTATGCAGTGGCACTCATTTGTGACCACAGTTCTGCGGTGGGGGACAAGATGGTTAGATCCCGAGGCCTACTGGCCAGCCATTCCCACCAAAACAAGCTACAGATTTAACATTTACTGTTTCAGAAACTACAGTAGAGAAATAATAGAAAAAGACACATGAGGTCAAACTTTGGCCTTCACAAGTGTATGCATGGAACAATATACCCATATACATGCACATTCATATGATACACACACATCCATACCTACATCTCAATACACACACACACACACCTCATACACACATATGTGCATGCATATGTTCCCCTCCACATAGGCAAGAAAAGAATACTTTAAATATAAATATTAAAGAAAGGCAGACTCCTCCATAGTCTTACTGATGGATCTGAAGTGACTGTTGAGTTATCACTGCAGCTTTCTCCTTTGCTGTGCCCATCTTTGGGTATCTTGATTTTCTTTGAGTTTGCCAAGAAAATACTTCCTTTACAATACTTGCTACTTCTCCAACAGGAAACCTCTTTTATTGAAAAGGGGACAGTTCAAAGCCTTCATGCCCTGATCAAATGTCAACATTTAAAGAGTTTTTTTCATTAGGACCATGAAAATCAACAATGCTCTCCCCACCACCATTTCTACTGGCCTCTCCCCTGCCTCTTTCTGTTGATGTAGCTCATGGTTGACTTGAATACTGTTTTCCTTTCCCCATTTTCAGCTTAGTGCCCATCGGTAGAGAGCAACAACATTTTCACTGCTCTGTCCTGAGCATATTAGCACGGTGTACGGGAATAATCATTTATTGAATGAATGTGTTACTGGTTGATTACATGGAAGCATATAAATTCCTCAGGTCATGTATCAATGTACAGGCTTAAATGGTAGTCACTACCAATGTTTCTACTTCAATAATAGCTGCTCACTTTTCTGTGTTCTCCCTAACTATTCAAAGAAGTTCTAAGAGAGGTTACCAGAATAACCCAGCTGTAGAGCATGTGCTTAGCATATGCAACACTTCACTTCAATACCTACCATAAATGATGATGATCATGATGACAATAACAGAAAATTTCAGAAATTTTAAATTGTGTTTTACAACTCAACAGATGTAAATTGATAGCAAAAAACAAACACAACAGATAGTCAATCATATGGTAATATAAGCTTAAATTACTTTCTTTCTAAACAGGAAAGAGTACAATTTTTAAATGTAAGATAACATCCTGCCTATGATATCAAGTAAGTATGGATAACATTTTAATTTTATGAGAACAAAATCTTCTACTTCCTTATACTGGTAAATAGAAATGTTACATAAAATCTTAGTCATTGAAACTTATTATTAAAAATTGGTCATAAGCTTTACAGAAATATCTAAATCAACCTCTTTGTAGAACTACTCAAGTAAATGCCAATTCATTGTGTTTTAAAAAGAAGGTTATAATCTATGTTGAAGTTAGTGAAAGGGTACTCAGATTTAAGGAACTAGAGAAAGATACAGAGGAAGGAAACGAACAGATAGTGAAATAGTTCATTGACTAAATACATCTAGCTCAGTGGTATTTCAACTTGAGAAATTCTGTACCTTTGTTAGGGGCACGTGTAAATATCTACAAATGTTGCTGGTATCCATAGCTCTTTTGTGTGTTTTGTTAGAGAGACAGACTGTAATACTAGCATGTAGTAACTAGAGCTTAACGATGGGGGCTGTGACATACTGCTAACCATTCCATGTATGCCCAAAACAACCTTCACCAAAGAACTATAGAATCCAACTCTACCCTTTCCAGGCTCACCAGAAGACTTGATGCTATTTTCACTACTATAACAAGAAAGACATTCTGATTGGGCTGAGATATCCTAGTTGTTAAATATGTTGAGTAAAACCAATCATTCGGCTTAACACAAAGCTGTCCAATGACTTAGTTATAAAGTTGAGACTAAGATCTACATAATGCCACTTTTCCTCTCCACAGTACTACTTCATGCGGCATGCCTGCAGCTCATTGTATTTACCACAAGCTTCCTTTGCAAACAGGCAATGGCTGGTTATTAGACCCTATGAATATGGGAAAAAAACCTTAGGCAAGAAACTCATTTGGTCTGTAATGATTGGCCTCTGATCATAACTGTCATTGTGTGTTGGATACAAACTCAGTGAAGGCAAATTAATATTCTTAACTTCTCTCAACTATTATAAAAATCAGGTCTATTTCTTAAGTTTCCTAGAGTGTTATTGAAATGTTTTATGGCTAATTCTTCTAAATGTATTGCAATACCACAATGTGTATTCCTTCCCTGATTTTTTTTCTAAACTCACTGAGTTTTTACTGTTGCCTGTATGTGTATGGATATGTCTATCTGCTGGAACATGGGTAGCTTCTCAGAGCCTACATCCTTGGAGACAACTGAATGCTCCCAGCAGCCATCAATTGCCAATATCTTCTCAACCAGGGGTGTGACTTCCTGAATCTCTCCCACATCAATGCTTGGATTTGGGCTCCATTCATCTTATTCGGGTCTTATCCAAATACTCATATCTGTTGTGAGTTTATTTGTGAAACAACCCTGTCATGTCCAGTAAATAAAATTCCACTGTAGATGTCCACTATTTCAGGCTTGCCCACTCTTCTGCAGTGATACCCTGAACTTTGTAGGGAAGGAGTATGATCTAGCTGTTCCACTTAGTACTGAGCACGCCCAGTCTCTTATTCTCTGTAAGTTGACCAGTTGAGTCTTTCTGTATTAGTAAACATACACTAGAAAAAGAAGGTTCTCTAATGAGAGTTGAGAAATGAGCATGTTTATGAGTGTAAAGATGCAAACTTAGAGGGCTGTTTATTATTATGCCCATTTAGCAGACTAATAGTCTTAGGTTCTACCTTAGGCCCTATTGCATATTCAGTATGGATTTTTTGACCCATTTAATAGTACCAGGCATGAATTCTTATTTTCCTGGTGGAATTTCAAACCAGCAACAGTTCCAGAATGGAAGATTAAACCAACCTTTCAAAATGCAGACCACCTAATTCTTATTTGCATTCATTTGTTCTTTTCTGTTTCCATTGTCAATGTCACTGTGTAGTTGAGGCCTACATTACCTCCAAGCTGCAGTAGTATAATGCGTTCAATTTCCTCAGCCTGGAGCTCAAATTGACCAACTTTAAGCTCTAGTGTAACTGTCAGAATTATCTGTAATATCTGCAGCACCCTGACAGATACATGGGGTTAATCTTGATTATCAATTTGATTATATTAAGTGACACTTAGGAAAATGGTAAAAAAAAATTCCCTTGTATGTCTGAGAGATCATTTCCAGAGGTAATTAGACCATGAAGAGTCTTGCCTAATATATGAATTAACTCCTGATGGGTCAAAATAGGATTACTGGGAGGTGGCAGAAAGTGGGAGGGTGGATCTAGTTGAAGGGAATGGGTCAAGTGGAACACTTCTGCCATATTTCACCTTCAGCCCTTCCTGTTTTTCCTCTTCCTGCTTCCTGCCTACCATGATTGCAAACTGCTTTGTTCTGCTCACTGTCCATGTCCCCTTGTCCCACCATCATCTTCAGCCACATCACAAGCCCGAAGGAATGGAGTCAGGTGCATTGGCCAATGCCCTGAATCCTACAAAACTGTGACCCAGAATGAATTCTTTCTCCCTTAAGTTCTTTTCCTGAGGTATTTGGTCACAACAGGGGCTTAGTCATAACTGTTGTCCTTTTCTTTGTATCTAACATCTACAGGGCTCAGGCATCAGTTGCATATATTTTCCCAGAATCCCACCTTTTCATAGCTCCTGTCACAGCAGAATGATTCATAGTCAATTAAAAATGCCACAAGGAAATTCACTGTTCTCCAGACAATGGAACACTTGTGTCTTCAGTCATTCAGCTGTCCTGGAGCTGAAGGCCATTGGCTTCTTCAAATGCGACATCCTTGCTTAATGTAAATACATCTTTCTTTTCAGTGCCTTAACCACATTTCTCAGGAATCCTAGCACACAGAAAATGATACCTTTTATGACTTACTCACAGTTTCATGCTAAGATCACTGATACAAATCCTCAACAAAATTCTTTTTCCTTAAAGTTTTACTGGCATATAATTGAAAAATAAAACTTTTGTTCATGAAGAGTATGATATGTTATGTTCCCGTCTCCTTTCCCCCTTTAATGCCATTTGGACAAGAGTCAATGTAAGGATGCTGCCCACCTTTAGAGCAAGTTTTCTCCTGTGATTCATCCTCTCTGAAAACAACATCACAGAAGGGCCCAGAGTTGAGCATTGCTAATCTGCTGCATGTAAACCAATGATCAAGACTAACCATCATGCCGGCCAACCTACTTAAGATTTCTCACTCTTGAAGCAAGAAAGTATAAAGAAAAATGTGTGACTTTACTTTTCTCAAGGGTACATTTCCCAGAAAAGGATTTTTGTGAACATGAGTCTGAGTGAAACAGGAGAGGATAAGGACAAATTATACACGTGGAACCATCTCTGCAAGGCAAGTTGATTTTGTGTGTATTTAGATATTTAATAGGGACATTTAATAATCAGAAAATGTTCAAATAGAGGCCTGCAGAATTTATTTTTCAACGGAACCAGCACATACATCTGAGCACCCCCACCCCCAGCCCATAGTCCATTGGCAAGGTCCCAGCCTTTGTCTGAATAGGCACTTAAATTTTCTTGGAAAAATTTTTCTTGGCTTATTTCAGACTATTCTTCTCCATGTGTGAGTCCTCCAGTTCCAGGGAAAGGAATATTTACCTTCATATATCATTACTGAAGGACCAGGGTCCTCAGCAAGGCTTTTGTGCTCTAATTTGGATGAAAGTTAAATCGTGTCAACTCAATGTAGAAGATGATTTTTAATTAATACTTCAATGCAAGTAGTTTATTATAATGGTTCCTTTTCCAGGAAGTTTCTTGAAACTACCAACTACATCAAAGTTTTTAGAATTTTTTCTTAATTATTCAGGTTTAAACCAATTTGCAAGCTAATTTCAAGCATTTTATCAATGCTTAGTTAACTTATTTAACTATTATTTGTTACTTTTACAATCTATCTTTATTTGAATCCTTTTTTAAAGAACCTTCCTATGAGTATATTTTATCTTTCTTTCCTAGTTAATGAGATATTTACTGTGTTCCTGACAGGCTCTGGTAAAAATAAATAAATAAATAGCTGACATCTATTATGTGATCGTAGAAAATATCACATCATCTCTCCTGTCATGGCAGTCTGCAAGCGCAGCAAAATCGGCCTTGTTTTTTTCCTCACTCGAGTTGCTTGAAACGTCTGTTCCATAGAATAAAAGTGACCATGGCAACATGCAGTTGCAAAATCAATCCCAGGAGGTGGCAGCAATTTTCAGCATTGCAGTCCATTTCCACCAGTGAGCACATTTTACACGCACCCTATTACTTGTTCAACCACCCCAGCAATTTAGCATTTTTAGAATTTTTTTATTTTTGTCATTCTTCTGTGTACATGTATATGATGAGGGAGTTTACCAGAGCATGGATATGGAGGTCAGAGAACAACATGCAGGAGTCTGTCCCTCCACTCTGTAGATTCCAGAGATCACTCAGGTCAGGAAGCTTCCTCAGCAAGCGTTTTTACTGATGATCCATCTCATCAGCCCCAAATGTTTGCTGTTTGACATCCATTGTTCCTGTCAGTGTTAGCATCTTAAATGCATGTCTTACCACCTGCTGTTTCCCATTTACCCCTTCTCATTGCCATTGGAGACACAGAGCCCCACAGCAATCCCACACTGGGCAGGTCTCCTCAGCCCCCAGTCAATATGCTCTAGTCAGGTCTCTAGTCATTGGTGTTGTCTCTTTGCTTTTCCTCTCCAGGCCTGTGACAAATGACTTTCATTTTTATACTCAGTAGTTACCATACTTTCCACAGTAGAAATGTAAACTTTTTTTTCAGGTACAGCTGTTTGTCCTTGGAATAACTGATAATTTCTATAATTATTAAACATATTTTTATTTTTTGCTACATAAACCACTTTTAGCATTCTGATATATATATAGAGATAGATAGATAGATAGATAGACAGATAGACAGACAGACAGACAGATAGAGATAGATGGATAGAGATAGAGACATAAAATAATATTAAATTGTTTGACATGTAAATGCACGGATAGAAGATTTAGAGGTGATAGTAGATGATAGCTAGAGAGATGACAGATAGACATACAGACAGACATTCATTTCCTCTCCCAGGGCCTTCTCAGAGATCCCTTTGTAACAAAGGACAAGTTTAGAGAGGCATGTAACTCTTGGTGACAGAGTTGGGCAAAAGCAAGTGCTTCTTTCTTCTTTTTCTTTAAGTACCATGGTTAAATGCTTATTGCTTTTGCAAAGAACCTAAGTTTATCTCCTGGTACCCACATCAGGAGGCTCACACCCTCCTGTAACTCAAGCTTCATGGAATCTGACGCCCTCTTCTGGACTCTGAGGGCAATGCAATCACACAAGCACATTCATCTCTCTCACTCTCTCTCTCTCTCTCTCTCTCTCTCTCTCTCTCTCTCTCTCTCTCTCACACACACACACACACACACACACACACTTAAAAATTAAGTTAATTTTTCAAAAAATAAATAATTATTACGTTAGATGTTAAATATTTAAATAGAATAGAACATGACTCTATCCACACATATAATTGTTCTGAAAACTGGTTTATTTCCGGCTGCTGTCACAATGTCCTGGAATGAGCAGCACCAATACTCACTTTTCAGTTCTTCAGTTGGGAAGTCTCAGATGGTGTCTGCAAATTGAAAGCTGCAGTTTCTGGTTAGTGGTCACTTCCAGGTTTTCAGAAGGAAATGAAGAAGGAAGGAGGGATAGAGAAGGAGAGACAGAATGAGTGTGTTGTCTTTTTTATATGCAGGGCACTAATCCCACTGACTAATTCTACTCAAAACCTTGTGACTTTTCAATGTCCCTGCTATTCTGGCTATAGGAAGATGTACCCATGGACCTCCTGATAAACTTATAATTACCCACCTAATCCCTAAAATCACTTTGAGATGCCCCAGATGTCTCAGGGTTCTACACAAAACAAAGTGAAAGACAATTTTTGAGTAATTTTAAGAACTCCACAGATAACTTAAATTACATAAATGAAAGACAAAAGTAAAAAGATTAATGGGACAGTCCAGATAACTTATGATCAGAACCGACAATGCCCTTTGTTCCATTCATAAGAGCTTATGCCAGTCCTAGAATCCATATGCTGTGAGTATTAGGATCCTGTACATGTGTAACTCAGGGTCTTGCATCTTATGTCATCAGGGGGTGACCACATATGTGCTGTATGGTCACTCAGTCTGCTCCTTAAAAAGCTGGATATGGCCCATATTGAACTCGAGTTGGGAGAGGCAAGTCCGGTCTCAAAATGGAGGGCCATGATCCAAAGGAACCAGACAGTTGAGGAAGCTGTTTATTGGTGGTCTGAGTTTTGAAACCACAGATGATAGCTTAAGAGAACATTTTGAGAAATGGGGCACACTTACAGACTGTGTGGTAATGAGAGATCCCCAAACAAAACGTTCCAGGGGCTGTGGTTTTGTGACCTACTCTTGTGTTGAAGAGGTGGATGCTGCAATGTGTACTCGGCCACACAAGGTTGATGGGCGTGTGGTGGAGCCAAAGAGAGCCGCTTCTAGAGAGGATTCTGTAAAGCCTGGTGCCCACTTAACCGTGAAGAAAATTTTTGTTGGTGGTATTAAAGAAGATACAGAAGAACGTAACCTGAGAGACTACTTTGAAAAGTATGGCAAAATTGAAACCATAGAAGTTATGGAAGACAGGCAGAGTGGAAAAAAGAGAGGACCCGCTTTTGTAACTTTTGATGATCATGACACAGTTGATAAAATTGTTGTTCAGAAATACCACACTATTCACGGGCATAACTGTGAAGTGAAAAAGGCCCTTTCTAAACAAGAGATGCAGTCTGCTGGATCACAGAGAGGTCGTGGAGGTGGATCTGGAAACTTTACGGGTTGTGGAGGAAACTTTGGAGGTGGTGGAGGTAATTTTGGTCGTGGTGGAAACTTTGGTGGAAGAGGAGGCTATGGTGGTGGAGGTGGTGGCAGCAGAGGTAGTAACGGAGGTGGTGATGGTGGATATTATGGATTTTTGGAGGTGATGGTGGCAGCTCCGGTGGTGGACCTGGTTACAGTAGTAGAGGAGGGTATGGTGGTGGTGGACCAGGATATGGAAACCAATGTGGTGGATATGGTGGTGATGGAGGAGGATACTATGGTTACAATGAAGGTGGAAATTTTGGTGGAGGTAACTATGGTGGTGGGGGGAACTATAATGACTTTGGAAATTATAGTGGACAACAGCAATCAAATTATGGGCCCATGAAAGGGGGCAGTTTTGGTGGAAGAAGCTCAGGCAGTGCCTATGGTGGTGGCTATGGATCTGGTGGTAGATATGGTAGCAGAAGGTTTTAAAAAATAAAAGCAGAAAAGGGCTACAGTTCTTAGCAGAAGAGAGAGCGAGGAGTTGTCAGGAAAGCTGCAGTGAGACAGTCGTCCTAAATGCATTAGAGGAACTGTAAAAATATGCCACAGAAGGAGCGATGATCCATAGTCAGGAAAGTTACTGCAGCTTAAACAGGAAACGCTTCTTGTTCAGGACTGTCATAGCCACAGTCTGTAAAAAGTGCAGCTATTGATTCATGCAATGCAGTGTCAAGGAGATGAACATTCCTGAGGACTTTTATCTGTTGTAGCTTTTTCTTTTTCTTTTTCTTTTCATTACATCAGGTATATTACCCTGTAAATTGTGGTAATGGTACTAGGAATAAAAAATTAAGGAATTTTTAACTTTTCAAAAAAAAAACAAACAAACAAAGAAAGCTGAACATGGACCCTACCCTCTCTCTCTCTGTTCCCTCTCTCTCTGCTCTGCTCCATGCTTCCCTTCCCCACCAGGCCTGGCTCTCCTCTCTTTCTCCCCGCCCCCCACTTTCCCTCCTAATAAAGCTCTAAAACTAGCACTGGGTTCTGTCATGACTGTGACCTTTCCATGTGGTAACCAGCGCCGCCACCAGCACCGTTTACCTGTCAGTGAGTACACATCCTCCATGTCCCCTCATTCTATTGACATGGCCTGAGCAAGCTGCTTCTTGTAAAACACCTTTCATTACCCTGAGCTGCAAAGTTTTCAACTCTGGATAAATGTTAAGTAACTCGTGAAAAATTTAAATATCTTCATGTAAGGTTGGGGAGGCAGCTCAGTCGGTAAGGTGCATGAGGACCTGGGTTCATTGTTAAGCACCTGCTGTCCCAGGAGACAGAGGCAAGAGAATATCTGTGGCTTGGTGCCCAGCCAACCCTAGCTGAACTGGAGAGCCCAAGTTCTAGTGAACAGGCCTAGTCTCAAAAGACAAGGTGAAGAACGATTGAGGAAAAAGTCTGAAGTAGACTTCTGGCCTTCACGTGCACAAACACACAAGCATGCATGCTCCACCACCACACAGAGAGAGAGAGAGAGAGAGAGAGAGAGAGAGAGAGAGAGAGAGAGAGAGAGAGAGAGAGAGAGAGAGACTTGCAATAACTCCCCATAATGTATATGTAAATCACACCCATAAAGTATATAATAATCCTCTGGGAACTGAGGGTGTCTTTCTGAGATTCCAGAGTCCACACTAAAGTGGTTGCATGTGAGTCCTGGGTCTAAAACACAAGGAACTCTTGAGTTCCTTTTTCTATTTCCAAAGGATGCCTGTTGGGTTGACTTTTTGTCTCCTCCACAGGAGGGTCTTCACCTCTAACCAGGCATTAGCACATAGACTCACTGCCTGTCAGACATCATGCCACACCTAGAGCAAATTAACTCCCATAAAGTAAAAATATGTATATCAAAAATAGAATTATTTGCTAATGCCACCCACATTGCACGTCTTTAAACTGTAGAGATTAGTTGCCTTAGAGAAAAGCAATTTCAGTGCAAGTGAGAACATAAGAAAAGAAGTATTCTAGCTGGTAAGTAGCATGTCTGTAAAACACATGATTTAAGAGACTAAACTAAATTATGAAATTCTACACTCCAATTTAAAGTTCACTTCCAAAGCAATTACTAACATGTAAAAGGCTATTTTCAATAGGCCAGAGAAACATTGCAAACAGAAAGAGCAGCAAGATCTCCATCTCTGTTAGATGCTGAAACACTTCCCCTAGTTCACATAGTTCCGAGAACTGCACACTCCATGAAGCACTTTCATCAAAGAATGGGCACACGATAGAGGAAAAAGGAAGAGAACACAGACAGACACTGAGGGCCAGAGTGATGACCTTCCTGCAGCTCCCAGAGTCACCTGTAACTCAAGTCCTCACCGTGTGCTCTGTTTCAAAACTGCACCACCAAGATCTGCTTGCAGAATTTAAGGATCAGAAGAGCTGAGGGCAGGAGGATTCAGAGACGGTGAGTGAGTGAGGCAGGAGAGTGTGAAGCCAGAGATCAGGGGTGGGGAGCATTCTGCTCTCCCAACTATTATAAGTGGTCCAGGTTATACCAACTGTAAAACACTGATACCCAGTGACTCTAGGAGTCTCCAAGGAAGCCTGGACTTTCAACTCCATGTTCTCTCAACAGCATTGCCTTAATGTTGGCAGAGTCAAGAATTGGATGCCCCAGAAGTTGCCTGAAATAAAACAGCTTTTCTAGTTAACACTAAACCAACCTCACCCTTCACAAGAGCATGACTTGTTAGTTTTCTTAAACCAAATTCAGTTTAACACAGTTCCAATGAAATGAGTTTTTGCAAATGTTCCTCTATACAAAAATGTAAACATTTAAGTGTTTTCCCCTTTGAATTTACATCTAAGAGGAAGTGTTTGCTGAGTGTGACTATCACCATAAGTGAACAGGAAGCAGAGAGGTGATGGAAAAACACTAGAGGATGGAACCCATATAAAAGAAGTATCCAGAAAAGACAGCATAGAGAGACTAAAGAGAAACGGGTAAGTCTGGAAGGCAAAGAGGGTGGCACAGGGCAAGGGTTGGCCAAGGTGAGTATGGGGAACAGGTGAGTTTGTTTGACTTTGGCTGTGCTGTCCACCTCTGGCACAAAGCTAATAATATCCATGTGAATCTGAGATATTATCTGCTGCTCCCTTTCTGAAACCCCCTCTTATCACTCTTCCTCCCCATACAAGTAAAGGAAACGTTTTATTATAGTCTTTTTTTCCAGGTAGTATTAGCAAATTCAACAGAATTTAATCTAACTTTATCAGAGAGAAGAGCTGTCAAATATCACAATTCCCTTGTCATTCTGGAAACAAAACAGGCCAAATTTACCTGTCAAGGTTAATTGCAGGTGGAATCTATTATTATTTTCCCAGAAAAGGTGCTTGTAAACTTGGATGACAGAGGTCTAGAAATAGTATTGTAATTCCTAACTGCATTAATAATAATTAAGAATTATACATTATGTGTACATTGCCTTTTACATGAGGCCACTAAAATACATTAACGCTACCAAATAATTAGTAATTTGATTATGCAAAGGTATTGGGAAAGAAGGATTACAGAAGAACAATCCAATGTAAGATGTAATAATGACATACTTATCACTCTGTTACATATACCATACTTTTGCTTGTTGTATTAAAATTCAGAGACAAGAAAGCTACTGCTACTTTATATGTGGAAGTGATTTATTTGTCTTTTATACTATTTTTTTAATTGTCCTTGATTAGACATCTTAAATTACAGACTTTTAGTAACTGATCTGGCTCATGATTTTATAGGGGAGAGCCTTTACAGGTAAACCCAAGACAACTTAAATTATATATTCCAGACCCTCCTTTGATTTCACTTACTTTTGGCTCAAATCTCAACAGTGCTGCAGTCTGTTTAGAAGCCCTGCTCTCTATGCATTCTTTCGTATCCTGCCCCATGTGTTTGACTAGGTGCTTTTCTGCAGTAGGGTCAGCACAGGAAGATGTGCATGTTGTCCATGGTCCTTGATGCATACAAGCTGCCCCTGAGGCTCAGCATCGGGTGGGGATTAAAGGGAAGCAGAAGTGTGATAATAGCAACAGTATTTTATTTTTAGAAAGTGCTGTGTGTTGATAAAATGTAAAACCTACAAATCATCTATCTATTCATGTTGAAACTAAAGCTCTGTCTGTGTATGTCTAGAGACTGCCAACAGTGTTCCTCCTGGAGAAAGAAATGAAATAGTAGGGATATGATTGATTACTTTTGGTCAACAGTTTTCCTTATATTTCTATCAGACATCAGGGTTTGTTGGGTCCATTTGTGTTGGGATCAGGATGGCTCTGACCCCTCTAAGATTGTCCCCACCCCCCCTGTTCTAAGTGCACTGAGGTCAGGCTGTTCTGCAGATGTTTTGCTGATCGGTACATCTCGTGGTTTGGCCGCTGTGGCTTCCTAGGGCATGCTGGCCTTTCCTTGACCCTGGGTGCTTGGTAAACAATTTTGTTTGTTCCTCCTTCTGAAAGGGTATATAAGATGAGGAAGAAAGAATAAAAGAGTCCTGATGCTTACGACTTAACTGGTGTGTGCTGTGTTCATCCTGATTTCCCTGCCAGATTTCGGGCTCAATTGCCTTGCGGGCGCAGCAAGTGGAGGTCCCGCCGAGATCTGGAAAGAGGGGCTTAAAGGACGGGGTCGCTCCTGGGTCAGCAAAGGGAGTGAATTGGGGACATGAGTGATTAAGGTACCTACCATAGGGAATGCTACAAGTAAATCTAAAATGCTACAGCAATTCTTAAGGGCCTATGCATGTTTGCAAGAATGTTTAAAGGTAGCAGGCTTACTTATCACCCCAAAGAAGGTTCAGTTAATGTCCCCTTATCGATATTTAAGTCATGTTATTAACCAGGGAGGCATTAAGCCTATAAAATTACAATTGAGTGTACATTTAAAAACGTTGAATGATTGGCCAAAATTTTGGGGAGCTATAAATTGGATTCTGTCTTTTCTATCCGTACCCACTAAAGCATTAAAGCCTCTATATGATTTATTGCAAGGAAACTCGGATCCCAATTCTTTACAACAAATCACTCTGGAAGCAAAAAAGGCCCTTCAACTAGTAGAAGCAGCCTTGGAAAATGCTCATTCACAGTGCATTAATTATGATTTGCCATTTTCCTTTGTAGTTTTTCCTTCTCAGTTTAGTCCTACATGAGTGTTTTTGACAGGAGGCCCCCCTTTTTTTGTTCATGGGTCAGCTTCACCAAATTGAATAGTTACTCCATATTATGATTTAATTTTACAACTATTATGGAAAGTCAAGCTTATGATTTTTAGGATATTTGGTGAGGAACCAGATGTAATTATTCTTCCATATAATAATCAACAGATACAATATTTACAAATTACAAATGATATGTGGTGCTTGTTTCTTAGCACCACTGCTAGTCATGTTGATTGCCGTTATCCTGCCAGTAAATTCATGGATGTTTTTCGAAATCACCCTGTCATTTTTCCTAAAGTTGTTAAGAAGAATAAGCCCATTAAAGAGGATCGATTAGTGTTTACAGATGCCTCTAATAATGGCTACGCTGTGATTGTCTCAGGTCAACAAATTTTTCGGCAACCTGTATTACATTCTTCTGCTCAGCAGGCCAAGATTGTTGCCTTAGTAATGGCCCTTCAACAGTTTCCCCATGAAGATCTTAACATTTATACTGATAGTCTTTGTGCAAGTCAAATAGTAGGCCCCTTGAGACTTCTCCTTATGCTGCCTCTTTTTCTAGGATTCATGAATGGTTACTACAATTACAATCCCTATTGTGGGCTCGCAAGCATTTTGTGTTTGTGGCTCACATACGTGGCCATACAGGCTTGCCTGGCCCCTTAGCTCAAGGAAATGACTTAGCTGATTCCTTAACTCTAGCTATTATGATTGCCACTGTATATGATCAAGCCTTGCAATTGCATCAAAAATATCATTTAAATGCACAATCCTTACAGTTCCATACTAAATGTTCTCATCAAGAATCTCAAAAAATTACAACCACCTGCCCCACCTGCACCCCCTTTTAAAATTCTCCAGTGCTGGGAGTGAATCCCCAAGGTCTCCATCCCAATGATATTTGGCAGATGGATGTTACACATGTGCCCTCCTTTGGTGTTCTTAAGTATATGCATGTTTCAGTAGATACATGTTCAGGAGCTATCTTTGCTTCCTTACATCAAGGAGAATGCCGAAAAGATATACAAAACCATTGCATTCAAGCTTTGACTCACCTTGGAATTCCCAGACAAGTAAAAACAGATAAGGGCCCAGCTTATACCAGCAGAAGGTTTGCACAATTTTGTGCTGCCTGGTCTATTCATCATGTTACTGGCATTCCTTATAATCCTCAAAGCCAAACTATAGTTGAACAAGCATATGCTACCATCAAGCAGTATTTAATTAAAATAAAAGAGGGGGAGATTTTGGGGCCAGAATGAGGACCAAATGTAAAATTTTCATCTGTTTTATACATTTTAAATTTTTTAATGGTTCATAAACAGGGCCTTACTGCCTTGACCCGACATTTTCAGGGCTGACCTATGGTACAGACACAGGTTAGGTGGAAAGATCTGTCTACAGGTATTTGGAAAGACCCTGCCCCGATTCTGGCAAGGTAAGGGGAGCTGTGTGTGTTTATCTTCCAGATGCTGAGTCACCAGTATGAGTTCCCAAGAGGTGTGTTAGTCCTGTGGAAATGTCTATGGCTGATGGAAATGCTGCTTCTGATTTATCAAGTAAAGCTGGAGATGGTGTATTGGAGTCTGGTTAAAAAAAATCCCCCAGTGCTGATGCCTGTAGGGATACATAGCTCTATTTTCCTTCTGTTTAGGCTAGTAATTGGACTATGGACCATCCGTTGGCTCGTATACCTATGGATAAAACTTTAATGATTCTATTCCATCTCATCCTGACTTTTGAGGAGTCTGTTAAAGTCAATTATTCTTCTGGGAAAAATTTTAGCATTTCTTCCTTTCCCTGTTTATTAGCTTCTTTCTTTTTTTCAGTGTGGAATGATACTGGGGCGGGAGGGGGTCCTTTATTAAAATTGTTCTGTTCAGAGTTGCAGCCTTAGCAATTGCTGGTATGATGAAGATAATGCGTTAATTGTGAGAATTCCTGCTGCCATTCCGATGCCAGTGGAAGCATCTTCCCAGGTTCCTGTCCAAATGTATAGAACAAAGAGAGGTTTTGGAATCACTGCCGCCATTGTTACTGCCATTGCTGTTTCTGTTGTTGTTGCTGCTACTGCAGGAATTGCCCTTTCTCAACAGAACTAGCAAGCTGATATAGTGAAAAGAGTCTCTAATGCTTTGGACATTCAAAATCAGATAAATGGACATGTACATTCTGGACTGCCAACACTTAATCAACAAATGGCGTTGGTACAAGAACAAGTAGATTTGTTATGTACTCAATAACAGTTGACCTGCTCTCAGATGTACATATCTATGTGTGTGACCCTGGGGAAGGTTGTTAATGCCTCTCATGAAGTTTGGAGGCTGAATAAGTATGTTTCAGGGCCCTGGAACATGACATTTGTAAATTTTGCTATGCAGCTTTTTCATACCATACAAGCCATTAATGATACTAGAATTATTCCAATTTCAGATATTGGATGGTGGGGTTGGGTGGCCCAGGTTGGAGGCTGGTTTCAAAAATGGTCAGGATAGCTTGCTGTGGCAATCCTAGGACGTCTTGGAATCGGGGTATGTTTCTGGGCCCTCTGCCAACTTAAAACACGGTTTACTACTCATGCAGGTGTCACGACGGGCCCCGCTGGCTGTCTCAGCACACACTGAATCCACTCAAGTGTGGATTCAGATGCTTGATAAGCGGTAACCAGAGACGGGTAACTTCCTAGGATAGCATGGGCGCCTAAGACAGGAAGCATGGGGGGCACTTTCCTATGACGGGTAAGTTCATGCTACCTGGTCGACCTAAGACAGGTGCCGCCTAAATAAATAAAAAGGGAGGAGATGTGGGATCAGAATGGCTCTGACCCCTCTAAGATTGCCCCCACCTCCCCTGTTCTGAGTGCACTGAGGTCAGGCTGTTCTGAGGATGTTTTGCTGTTTGTTACATCTCATAGTTTGGCAGCTGTGGCTTTCTGGGTCATGCTGTGCTGTGGGACGTTCTGGTTGTTAAATGTGTTGCTCTGATTCGTTAATAAATAAAACACTGATTGGCCAGTAGCCAGGCAGGAAGTATAGGCGTGACAAGGAGAGAGGAGAATTCTGGTGTAGCTAGAGTTTTCCTGCCTTGCCCATAGTCAGGACAAATCTCTGTCACCCGTCAGTCCCACAGCCACTTAGACCCAACCAAGTAAACACAGAGACTTATATTGCTTACAAACTGTATGGCCATGGCAGGCTTCTTGCTTACTGTTCTTATAGCTTAAATTAATCCATTTCCATAAATCTATACCTTGCCATGTGGCTCATGGCTTACCAGCGTTTTCACATGCAGCTTGTCATGGTGGTGGCTGGCAGTGACTCCTCCCACCTTCCTGTTCTCTCAATTCTCCACTCTGCTAGTCCTGCCTATACTTCCTGCCTGGCCACTGGCCAATCAGTGTTTTATTTATTGACCAATCAGAGCATTTGACATACAGACCATCCCACACCATTCTGGGAAGTGGAAGACTGAGAAAGAATCTACCAGCTGCCGTCATGAGAAGATACCAGTAAGCCACGAGCCATGTGGCAACTTATAGATTAATAGAAACGGGTTAATTTAAGATATAAGAACAGCTAGCTAGAAGCCTGCCATGGCCATACAGTTTATAAGCAATATAAGTCTCTGTGTGTTTACTTGGTTGGATCTGAGCAGCTGTAGAACTGGCGGGTGAGAGAGATTTGTCCTGAACATGGGCCAGGCCTGGAAACTTTAGCTACAATGCTGGCCTTTCCTTGACCCTGGGTGCTTGGCAAACAATTTTGTTTGTTCCTCCTTCTGAAAGGGTATATAAGATAGGGAAGAAAGAATAAAAGAGTACTGATACTTGCAACTTAACTGCTTGTGATGTGTTCATCCCAACTTCCCCCGCCAGATTTCGGGCTCAATTGCCGTACGGGCCTGGCACATTTGGAGAGGTCCCAGGGTCTGGAGTCCTGGGACTAGGAATTGGAAAGACTCATGGATAGTAGCAGAGGAAGGGGGTTTTCTGGGGAAAGATCCTGTCCCAAGGGAAGAAGAGCAGAGACCAACAGTAGCAGTTCCAACAGCTCTTCTGTATGGGCGTGGGTCTGATGTCACATGGTGGGGGCTTCTCACCTGGTACACACAGTTCTACAACTTCATCCATTGGTCTTATTGGTCAGGTGTTTCATTATCATCTTAAATTCCCACACAGGGGCATTTGTTATGTATTATAATGAGCTATTTGATCATCTTTGGACACACTGAGTACCTTTGTACCTGCACCAGTTCTGGTCAGTTCTAGTTAGTCTCAGCCTAGAGTTTCCAGTCTTCCTTTTTGAGAAAGACTTTTCTCACATGCTAATTTTATAGCCTTGCAGACCTCCCTCTCCATCCCATTCTCCTGTCTAAATATGAATACTTAATTATGGTGATATTTTATTTGTGTTGAAATGTGATTTTGTGTGTTAATAAATAAAGTTGCCTGGGGATCAGAGCTAAAAGCAAGCCATTTAGCAGAAGTCTGGTGGTAGTGGCACACGCCCTTAATCCAATCACATGGAAGGCAGAGTCTCTGTGTGTTCAAGGACACAGTCAAGCAGTAACCTGAACCTTTAATCTCAGTATGAACCATAGAGACCTGGAGGTCTGTATAGACAGGCAGTGACAGGGAAGTCATGTGGTTGGGTTTAGATCCAATGAGAAGGCAGAACAGAAAGGCAATAAAAAGAACACAGGAAGAAGGTCTCTCTCTCAGCAGAAGGATGGCAATGAGTGATAAGATGAGGTGGTCTTAGTTCTTGGCTACTGCTCTGATCTCTGAGCTTTTAATTCTTTATTTGGCTGTGTTTCTTATTTAATAAGACAGATTAGAATTACATCTACACTTAATAATGGAAAATTTGTATTTTCATTTAAAGTTAGCATGCTACAAATTCTTTTAAAAACACATTGAGGTATTTATAAATGGATCCTGGAAAAAAACAATTTTGAAGCTTAGGTAAATAATTTTTATTTGAGTAGAGTACAATAGCATATTATTTCAAAGTCAGACTAAAGGAGGCTAGTTCATTCTATTTAAGAAGCCAGTCTATATTGAATATTCATAATTTATTCATTTATTCTTAATAGAATATAGGGACTGGGAGATACAATCCCTGTCTATGTAGTCTAGAGCAGGTGACAGGATGTGAAAGCCAAAGCTACATTTGAAGTTTTAATTACTGTTCCTTAAAGATCCAAGAAACAAAAATGCCTCTGAGCTGCAAGCTCCTTGCCCAAGTGAGGAGCCCTGCCTGAATCCAACTTGAAGGCAGGACCCATTATGCTGTATTTTTAAAAATAAGTTTCTATTTACTGTGAGGGTTGAGTTGCTCTCTGTTTCTTGGAACCTGACCTTCCCCAACCCATGACCTTGGTTTGTTTTTTAGAATACCCTGACCCACCTTGACCCTTCATGGCCCTCCCTGACCCCTCCCTAATCACATGGTGACCACATGATTTTTTTTTTTTTAAAAAAAAGATGTTTCTTATTTCCTTATTGCCCCATTGTCTCCCTTTTGTAAAATTACTTGTGATTTTGCTCCTTAAAAGGAGCCCAAGAGATGGATTTGGGGCTGCTCTCTTTAGCTGGACTTAGGAGGCAGTCTCTGGCCAGCTCTTGGGTGCACCCTAATAAAAAAAATCAAGCTTGCTCCAAATGTAGCTCAAATTGTGGGAGTCGAATTATTCTCTCTGATGGGATTAACACAAGTTAACACAGATAGTTTCTGACATGCTGGAAGCTATTGTTTATGGAAGATAACAAACCACATATTTTCACTCCCCTAAACAAGTTTATTTGACTCATCTAAACTGAATGTGCTTGATCACATGTGGGCGAGAGGTTCACAGGCAGGAAATACATCAGGATGTATGTTAGTCCCTGATTAGATGTAGGCTGGAGGTAAGTCAGGATGTATGCTTGGACCTGGTGGGAAATTAGGCCCCTGCAAAATTTGATTCAGGGCCATTTCTGGAAACCTGGAGATGGACCTGGCTAGAACCCATCCACCTGGCCAGTGTTTATTTAAAACTTGCTTCAAATGTGGTCTTAAATTGTGGTAGTGGTCTTATTCTCAATCAATAGTGGGTCTTATTCTCAATCAAAACTGTAATAAAAATAACCATCTTACAATTCTTAGTGTGTGGACATAAAAAAAAAGATTTCCTAATTCAAATTGAAAGGTCCAAGGAAGACTGTCTGAAACAAGAATTTGGGTATGACTCTCAAGTCATAAAAAGTAACAAATGAGAGGGTTCCAACAGGGGGAATCCTCATAAAAGAGCCTGGAGGAGGACATCATGTTTCAGAGCCTGTGCTTAGAAGTTTTTTTAGGGTAGAGTCCTTCTGTTCCCTATCCTTCCCTTTGCTTTCCCCCACCACTCACCCTGATACCCTCACACCTAGGGAAGGGTAAACAAGAATTTCACCTAATAAGTGAGTTAATGAGGAGACAGCATATAAAGCTACACAAAAGAAGGAAGGATTAGGTGATGGGGAATGCTTAAGGAGAGGTAGGGAGGTCAGAGTACAAGTTAATGGACTTTAGATGGGCAGGAGGAAGCTGTTTTATGCTGATTGAAAAGTAAACAAGGAAAGACTTGGATGAAAAAATATTTGATGGGGTTGTTTGAAGTCAATAAATGAAGATAATACATGAAATGATTTTCCAGTTCTTTTCTGTGAATATAAAGTTCCTGAGTAATCGAGGTTCTTAAAGACTTACCTCAGGGTATATAAGATAAAGGTTTTTGTCTTAATGTAATTTAGTAAAAGGTGAAAGATATATAGTTCAATAAGTTATAAAACAGAAAAAGTAAGTATAATAGGATTAAAAGTAAAGGGCATAATAGTTCAAGGAAACATATTATTTTAGGTAAGGATAATATTACTTATTTATTTGCAAGTACCAGGAAATAAAAGTATGGCACATTGGCTAGAAGTTAGAAACTGAACTAAAAATCAGGTGAGTAGATACAGGAGTGGATCCAAACTAATTACTGCAATGGAGCTGAAGGGAGAGGCCTCAGCATCTTCTCAGTATAAATGGAGGGACCGCAGCATCTTCTCAGTGTAAAGGAAGGGAGGTCTTAGCATCTTCTCAGTGTAAATGGAGGGGCCTGGGCATCTTCTCAATGTAAAGGGAGGGACCTCAGCATCCTCTCAATGTAAAGGGAGGGGCCTGGGCATCTTCTCAATGTAAAGAGAGGAGTTCAGCATCTTCTCAATGTAAAGAATGGCAATCCATACCACCTACTAAATAATATCCTCTT
Organism: Peromyscus maniculatus bairdii; assembly: GCF_049852395.1. NCBI lineage: Eukaryota > Metazoa > Chordata > Mammalia > Rodentia > Cricetidae > Peromyscus > Peromyscus maniculatus. The sequence continues at coordinate 26,318,703 of NC_134853.1, forward strand.
TCTCTATCTCCCTTCATCCTTCCATTCTGCTCTCAACTGTTTCCTCCTTGTCTCCCATTATTAATCTCTAAAGACCTGTAAAGACTGCTGACAGGAATAAGCAGAGACCTTCTTAGAAGTCTGACAGGAAACACTGGGGAAACTGAAAAGAAGAAAACCAGAAAAAAACAAATTGTGTTAATTAGAGGGAAGAAAGGGGCTCGAGGATGAGTTAGGAAGAAAGAAACAATAATTTTTTCCTTCCTTGGCTGTCCCAGGAGACTAGGAGACCTATAGGTAAATTTATTATAATACATGATGAGCAGGATGTTAAAACCCTGTCCTCTGGCTATAACATGGATATTCCTATCTTAAAATCAGAATAGATATAATTACCTACAGAAGATACTCATAAAATTGAGCTTATTAACGCTCTTTCATGGAATGGAGGGAGGAGTCAGTCATGAATGGTATATGGGGCTCCACTCCTATCAGAGGGCACATAAACCAGGAAGGGTTGTTAGGGAAGTGAGGGACTTTTCTTCAGTGACACAGACTTCCATCAATTGCAGGCATGGCCTGAAATTTCTTGATGCTCACTCCAAAGCCCAGCTCAGGGCTGATGATACCAGCAAACAATGAATCAGATTAGATGGATGCAAGTGATGGACCCAAGATAATGAAAAGGCACCAGGGTAAGTCTAGATGGAGATTTACAGCTGAAGTGGAAAGGAAGGCTTCACAGAGGAAGACCTGGATTGATATAGCATACAGGGCTGATGATCCAATGAGCAGTCTGGGAAAGACATGTGCCACATGTAAGGCCTTGTATTGAATTTTCCCTAGGTTTATTCTTGACTTTTCTTATTTTGTGTTAGGGCTGTTTAATATAGATCCAAATCTCAATATCTTAATGAAAAAAAAATGCTTGATAAAGCAGTTCCCAAAACCAATAAGAAATCACTCAGCTGTGAATTAACAAATAGACAAAGACTATGGAAAGAGTTCTTAGAAAAACAAATGTAAGTAGGGAATAATTATTTGAATATACTTATTCTAATGTACTTTTTAAAAGTTCATATGAAGACAACAACGTTATTGTGGGAGCCCGTTCTGGGGTTCCTCGTGGCTTTACCCAGCAGGTCCGAATAGAGGATGATCAGGACCACGGGCCTGAGTGCAGGTGTCTGAGATGGCCTGCACTTGGCTGTGCTGGGGGAGGAGGTCTTTTGCTCCACCCCTTGGCGTCTCTATAAAAACCCTGGACCAGAGACAGTCGGGGCCTGTTGGAATAGGTTCCAGGCCCTCTCGAGGCTATCCTTTATTTTCTATCTGTTTATCTCCGCAACATTCTCCGCTATAAATCCTTCTATCTAATATTTCCTGCTGCTCGCACTCAAGAAAACTCTGGGAAGCTGTGGGGGTGGTGGGTAAACGCCCCACAGAATGGCGCCGTGAACAGGGACTAAAGAAAAAAAGGGACTAAAGAAAAAAAAGGGACTAAAGAAAAAAAAGGGACTAAAGAAAAAAAAGGGACTAAAGAAAAAAAAGGGACTAAAGAAAAAAAAGGGACTAAAGAAAAAAAAGGGACTAAAGAAAAAAAAGGGACTAAAGAAAAAAAAGGACAAAAAAAAAGGGGGGGACTAAAGACAAATGAACAGGGACTTAAGACAAAGTAATAGGGACTAAAGATAAAGGAAAATAATAGTTTTATTACAGAGTTTTTGGTGAAAGTGCTGAGTCAGCCCTGCCAGTGGAAAGGCATGCCGGTGTTATGGAATATATATATTTTTATATATATTTTTTGGTGAGGCAGGGGTTTTATCCTCGAGAGAAAAGGAAAGCGGACTGGAAGGATGTCCGATGCTGCAGCGAAATTCTCTTCTGTCAAAATTTTCTATCTTCTATCCCTTTCTCAATTTCTATCTGAAAAATAAGGTATAGGGTAGTAATATAGTTTAGGAAAAACTTAGAAGTGTAAGATTGTGTAGGAAAAAATAAGTAAGGCAACTAGACAGAAAAACTCTTAAATTTTCTAACTTTGGGGGCTTTGAAAGCAAACTGGGGAAAAAATCTTTCTTTGGGCTTTACGGGTAGTAAAAAAGCTCTTCTCTGAGCTTATGGGGAAGAAAAAGTTTCCTATGGAAGCTTTTGACCTGGGGACAGCTGAAATGCCAAGTCCAAGCGGCAGGAGAAAGTAATTTCTCCCTGAGGCAAAAATGGGGGTGTAAGAAGTCAAAGTTTAAAGTTGGGAAGTTTTGGGAAAAGTTGGTCTTTCTCCTGGGGAAAAAAAAAAATCGTTCTCCTAAACTCTAAAGCTTTTCTTGAAAAATTTTGGGGGGAAAAAACTCTCTAAAAAGCCTTAATCTTTCTCAAAAGCTCTCAAACTAAATTTGTCCTGGGAGATGACAAAAATTAGAATCACCTGAAGATATTAGTATGGGGACCACCTGTGATTAGCTCTAAGGGAAAACAACAAACCTCTTAAGACAGCAAAACCTCTAAGTTCTTTCAAGCTTTAAAAATCATCCCTGCAATGCAGGAGGCAAGGACAAGTTTCTAAAAACCCCTTCAAATCTCTGTCTCTTCAAGCTAGTAAAAGACAGTGGGTCAGAGTACCCTGAGGGAAACACTTGGGGAGAGCAAGGGTGAACAGCTACAGAGAGCCCAAAAGGGCAGCAAACTTTACCTGAGAAAAGCAAAAAGCCAAGCTTTTCAGTTACAGTGGAGCTGAGGCATCAAATGCTTTGTTTCTGAGTGAGCCTTTCAGAATGGAAAGGTGCTCCTAATCTCCCTAATGCAAAGATCCCCTGAAGCAATGCAAATTGTTAGCATTGTATCCTCGCTTCTGACCAAAAACCCAGAGGTGACTGGCCAGCATCTCTGAGTTGGAGTGCATTTCGGGGATACTAGGGTTCCTGCAGTTGTAAACTTCCTGGAGCACAGAGCTGAGGCAGGAAGGTGCAGCACCCAGGGGAAGATTGCTAATGAACAACAAACAAAGCTAAAGGCGGTGGGAACGGCACAGTTGTCCACTTTCCTACAAGTCCCGGGTTGAAAGGTCCACAACTACAAAAAGAAATCTGAGAAAGCTTTCCTATCAGAGAAAGGACCTTTCTGGGAAAACAGTAAAGCTGAACTGGGTCTGAAGCAGTTGTGCTGCCGAGTCAGAACGCTGTCTGGGGAAAGAGCCCAGCCAGGGCAGAACAGAACTATCCAGGAGTAAAGCTTTCTTTTCTGTCAGAGAAAGCATCTCTTTGAGAAAAGCTTTGTTTCAACTGACTCCCGATGAGATGAGGGAGTGTAGCCCTGAGGGGTGATTGCCTTTGGCATAAGCTCTGTCCTGAGCACCCAGACAAGCAAACACAACCCACTGGGGGACTGGGCCAGGTGAAGGACTGAAGAGGCAAAACACCTGTCCTAATGGGAGTTTAGAAACGGCAAAAACCTCCCTTGTTAAATTTTTCAGTCTGTACGCAAACCATAGACCCTGAAAACAAACGGACAAAAAGCCCTACCTTCAGTAGCAGGGAAAACCGCCGCTCTAGTGTCGGAAACTGTTTCTGGGGTAGAGGGGATAAATTGAGACCAAACTGGGAACTGTCTGAGAAAAAGACTCTGAAGAAACAGAGAAGGGACATAATCCTCCCCAGAAAATATGACCTGAAAAAGCTGCTAGAATCTGAGGCAGATTTAGGGGGAGAAAGAAAGCCCCTACCTCCAAAGGCAGCTAGCAGAGGTACAGAGCTGCAGACAGATACCTGAAGCTCTGCATCTGGGGGGGAAGGAACAAGCAAAATGAGAATAAGATCAGTGGGAGAAAATCTCTCTGAAAGAGCTATGGAAAAGCTGTTGTAAATGATCTTGTTTTTCACTGACTGGCTAAGGCAAGCACAGGCCCCGAGGAAAGTTGCTATCAGAAATGCCAGCCTCAGTGCGCGCTAACGAGGCAGGTGTGGATCTGATCCGGGGGCCAGTGTCTGATGAAGGAGAGACACCTGTTGAAGCCAGCTGAGAGACCAGAAACCTCCCAATGTGCCATAGCTGAAAATGTAAAATGCTTGTTCAAATCTCCCGTTGCAAAAGCCAAAAAACTTTGTTCAAACCTCCCAGGCAAGAATTTGTAAACAAGTCTGGTAAAAGAGAACCAGTTGACTCTCAAACTTGATAAGAAATATGGGAAATGATATAAGGGACTGATATTATTATGGACTGATATAAGAGAAATGCATTCTGGGAAAGGTAGTTTTTCTGCTAAAGATGGCGACATTGCCCTGAAACACTTTTGTCAGCTCGAAAATACGTTCATGGTAAACTTAAAATACAGCTTTTTTAAGAATAAGGAGGAAAAATTGTCTAAGGGTTTAAGTATCAGTTCCGATGAAAAATTGAAAGGATACGGAACTAGGCGCTTCGCGGTTTGGGGTTCCATTGGTAAAATGCCTTATTTACCCTAATAGCTGTACAAGTTCTACGGCAGTTGGATGACAAAAAGCTACCTTTAAGAGCAAACAAGCCACTTTAAAATCCTTAAAATACCACCTAATAGCTGTGCAGTTTTTGGTAAAGAGCTTTACAGCAGCTAAATATGATAATTTCGCCCTCAGTGTGAAGTGAAGTTTTTTGGTAGAGCAAACCAAAAGTGCTGTTGTAATAGAAATGTTTGTCTGAATTGAAGTTCTTAGGGAACTATTATGAATATGGGTGAAGGGACAGTCTCTAGTTAAAAACTATCTACTACTGACAGTACATCTCTGCCGGTCCGGAACGGCTGAGAGAACTGGCAACTTTGGAGTGTGGCTTCATCCCGAGAAGGTTACAATCCCCTAGCAACAAGTATCACAACTCTATAATGACAACACTCACTAAATCCCAGTGCTTTATAACAAAGCTAACTATAAACTGTAAACTTTAGAAATGATGTACGTACTTCCTGTCTAGTTAAGAGAATCTTTCTGATAGATGGTGATAATAATTAAGAGTAAGAAGTAGAAAGACGAATATAAGATATGTGAGTTTGTAAAATTCTGTCTTGTTATATCTGTGTTAAGAAATATTTAGGTGTTTGCTAAGTTAGATATATGCTAATGGTAGCCTATATAAGTTTGTAAAAAAGATCAATAGAGTTCCTTTAAGAATATAAGCTTGTAAGAAGTATCTAAGGTAGTCTTAAGACATGTAGTAATAAGCTTGTAAGATGCTAGTTGTAAATGTAAGTTTAAATAAGAAATAAGATGGAATGAATATAAGTATATAAGAATTAATAGGAAATATATTTGCTAAAGTAGTTCTATAAAGTATAAATAAGTAGATGTTAATATGTTGTATGTGAGTTTGTAAAAACGTGTAAATGTTGAATATGAGTCTAAATGCTTTGCAAGGCAAAAAATGTTATGTGTGAGTGTGTGAAAAAGTGTAAATGTTAAGTGTGAGTCTATTCTTAATGTATATGGTGAAAACACCTGAGACACAGGAGATAGTGTCCTAGTAGACTGCAAAGTAGGCAGTCTGAATGGTTTCAAAAGCTCCAGAAGCCGCTAAGAAGCTAAGAAGGGCGGACGCCAGAACCAGCACAAGGCATCCGCAGCTGAGATCCGTGGAATATCAACGCAGCACAGAAAAACCTGAGCTAACAGCAAAAACGGTGCGGTTTAAAATATTACTATAACTAAAAAGGTCTGTCTTTGAGAACAAAAGTTGCAGAGACGCTTGTTTGAACAAAAATTAACTGCAAAAAGTTTTGGTTGAAAAACGTCTCTTCATATTTGGAAGTGAAAGCCTGATACCAGAATTTATTTCTTGTTTGAAATTTTTGAACTTAAAAATGAGATAAAATTACAAAAAGATTTTGGTTATGGATTTCTCATATTTGGAAGGCTAGTACCAGAATTTATCATTTGAATTTTGGTACTTAAATGAAATGAACAATAGAGATTTCATTGCAATGGGACAATTTTGAGCTTACTTATAGTAATGACCTAGAAACAGTTTTCTGGAATTGGGTTAAAAATGAAACTGTTTAAATGAAGAAATGTATTTCTACTTAGAATCAAGATGCAATTTTGTGTATGCATATATGCTTTATTAATTGGAGATTTATGAATTGTTTTGTGGAACTGTTTATGTAAAAATGGAATTACTTGTGGAACTGGTTTTGTGTTACAAATGGAACTGTTTAAACAGAAAAGTTTGGGTTTTCTAACTAGGCTTGAGATTTTGCTTAAAAAATATAAAGAAAAGGAGGAGCTATGAGATTGAATTATGTTCACAGAAACCTATTGATATTAATGCACCCTGGCTTTGTGGAATTGAGGAAATGTTTAAGTTTGATGTGAATACATCGAAGTTTTTCCTATGTTCTGTTAACAAGAAAATTCAAATGACTGAGTTAAAGTTGTAAGACGGAAAAAATTGTTAACTATATATAGCACCATATATGCTAATTCTAATGGTTCTGTTAAGAGTTTGCTTTGAGTTGTAAGATTGAGAGAATTGTGACTATGTATAGTAATATTTATGTTAACCTGTTAATGGTAATGATGAAGCTAAGGGATTCTTTAAGTTTGTAGTCACGGAGTTTTGGTTTAGAAAGGGCTTGAGGCAGCTAAGACTGCTGTAGTCACCTTGGACCTAATTCAAAAGAGAAATGCCATCTATATCATCCTCTACTCCCATACTGGGAGGTGTAACAGCTATGGAGATTGCTGTAAGCCATTAATAGTTATTTTTTTATATATTAAGAAGGGGGGACCTGTGGGAGCCCGTTCTGGGGTTCCTCGTGGCTTTACCCAGCAGGTCCGAATAGAGGATGATCAGGACCACGGGCCTGAGTGCAGGTGTCTGAGATGGCCTGCACTTGGCTGTGCTGGGGGAGGAGGTCTTTTGCTCCACCCCTTGGCGTCTCTATAAAAACCCTGGACCAGAGACAGTCGGGGCCCGTTGGAATAGGTTCCAGGCCCTCTCGAGGCTATCCTTTATTTTCTATCTGTTTATCTCCGCAACATTCTCCACTATAAATCCTTCTATCTAATATTTCCTGCTGCTCGCACTCAAGAAAACTCTGGGAAGCTGTGGGGGTGGTGGGTAAACGCCCCACACGTTATAAATAGAATATTTTCTTTGTGGTAAAAAATGAGGCAAAAACATAGTTTGTGAAAGTCAATGAGGGGAAAGCCTTTTAGTAACAACTGGTGAGATACAGCCATTAACAACCAGGGAGATGTGTTAGAATAGGCTTGGTCTGAAGCCTAGTAATACTAGTTTTGATAGTATGTCGATTATTTTGAGGAGTTTTAAACAAAATTCAATGAAGGTAGTATCAGGGCATTATCTAAAAGAGGTCTATAAGTTACCATCAAAGAAAAGATATATTAAGAATCTGCAGAATTTTAGACATAGGCCGGCAAAGATGTTGGTCAAAGAGTTCTGTGCAATAGCAAATAAATAAGAAAGAAAGAAAAGTAAAATGAAAAATCAAATAGTCCTAATTCTCCCCAAAATTATATATGTCTAAGTGTAGATACTTGTTCTGTGGCTGTGATAAACCATCCACACAAAAGCAACTCAAAGGAGTTTATTGTGACTTACAGGATCAAGGTGAAGTGTATCTTGATAGGGAGTTAGGAAGAAGGAGCTGGAAGTGGCTGGTCACATGACATTAACACTGTCATGAGGCAGAGAATGATAAATTTTGTGCTCAGCTCACTCTCTCCTTTTTATTACATCCAGGATCCCATCACAGGGAATGGCACTACCCTCAGTGGACAAGTCTCCCCACCTCAGTTAGCCTAATCCAGATAATTCCACACAAGAACACATCTTCTATGTGATTCTAGATCTTCTCAGGTTGACAATAAAGATTAACTATCACAAGGATTAAGTCATGGCTTGCATATACCGTGGCATCCCATGTGAAGGTATCAAACAATGGCTAAGAAAGGCTGGAGGCTTTTGTGTACAAACATTAATAATGGCTAACTACAGTAACTTTATAAGCAGCTTATTCATATTTTTTAAAATGCACTTAAGAATACACTTTAACATAAACTAAGTAGGACTAGCATGGTATGCAGTTTAGATTGCCTTTTGGTAAATGTATAGCTTTTATCATCAATGTTTCACTTTAATAGTCACTAAAATAAGGGCAATTTGTCCCTACACTTCCATTTAAAATATTTTCAGACTGATGTGCTGATAGTTTTCCAAAAGAATAAGTTAAAATATTAGGTGTTGCAGCAGACAGAAGAAGATATTGACTCTGACAACGTGTCATCCAGTCATATTAGCACTGTTGTTTTGCTTTGAGTTTGTCTCATGTCTACAATTTCTTCACTTATAAAAGACCTTATCAGGCTTTTCTGATCCACAAAATAAATAGTATAAGATGGATATAGGAGCAATGGAGCAGTCTTTGTAACAGTTAATCACTTCACCTCAGCAAGAAAATAGAAATTTGTTCCCTTCTGTTTAGACATCCTCCTGGCTTCATGCAAAGGCTGGAACCAACTTCATCCTTAAGTTACATTCAGGGTAGTATCATGATACTATCAGATAGTATTCAAAATACACAGAATATATTATAGTCTTTATCTGATGGCATGCTATCTTGCCATTATAGAACATACCTAAAACTCTTATAAGTATCAGAATGAGCAGTCTGGAGAGCTAGTTGAATCAAACTGCTGTTTTCTACTTCTATAGTTTTTAATTCTAAGCCTTGAAATGAACTTTGATTTTTACCAAGATGGTACTGATACTGATACTATAGTTTTTAATTCCAAGCCTTGAAATGAACTTTGATTTCTGCCAAGATGGTACTGATACTGATACTATAGTTTTTAATTCTAAGCCTTGAAATGAACTTTGATTTCTACCAAGATGTTGCTGATAATGTTGGCTCAAGGATCACAATAGACAATTACTGTCCCATGTCAATAATTTTAGTTTTGTTGCTATCTTACTTAAGGCAGACAATCATTTGTTTTCAGTGATTACATTTACACTAATCATTAACTTTGGTAAAGATAAGACGATGAATAATGGAAGTACTTCTCATTGCAGACATTGTAGACTTCTCCCCAGTAGAGATTTTTGATAATAGCGATGGCATAAGCAGCTTTCAGAAGAGAAATCAGGTTGTAGATTAGGTGCATGGAATACAACTTTCGTACGTCTAATTCCTGTTTCCATGGCTACAATATGTTCAGGAAATAGAGCACAGCTCATATGAACATTGGGATTATGAGCTTTTTCCTCAATAACATAGATGAACAAATGGACATGGAGCTTTTGAAATAAAACTTTCAGAAGGCAATATCAGAGGATTATCTATAAAATGTGAGCAGTTATCATCAGAAGGAAGATAATACTAAATATGATATTCTGAAACCTTTCAGTCCTCACTCCAAGGTTTCATAGCAGAATCAAAGCTCTTTACTCTCAGCATGGTTTTAGATGGGTTCCTTGAAAGAGTATAAGACACCTGGCCGATAGTCCTCCAGGAAGAGAGAACACATAGCTGTGAATGACCCCACTAAACTTTTTTTTACCTACTTTACCTTTTTATATATATTTACATTTACTTGCTTTCCTTAATGCTACATATGAAATTCTTATCACATCCCTTTGAATCAAGTAAAATGATGTCTTACGATTTTTATTGCTGTGAAAGGGTACCATGACCACAGCAACTCTTGTAAAGAAAAATGTTTAATTGAGGGTGGCTCACTTACAGTTTCAGAGGTTCAGACCACTATGATCATGGTGGGGAGCATGGCAGCATGTGAGCAGATATGGTGATGGAGCTGAGGGTGCTACATCTTTCAGGCAACAGGAAGTCAACTGACACACTGAGTGAAGCTTGAGCAAAAGAGACCTTAAAGCCCACCCCCACAGTGACACACTTCCTCCAACAAGACCACACCTACTCCAACAAGGCCACATCTCTTAGGCTCTCCCTTAGGGGCCATTTTCTTTCAAACCACCACAAATGATGTAAAGATAAGATAGATAAGAGTTCAGTATAAACGTAAAAGCACAATGAGGATGATTTTTGTCTGACAGAATTGAATAGAGAAATTTAACTAATAACTTAGAGCTTAAGGATACAATCAAGACATGATAGGAACTTATTGTCTCTTGAGTGGTGTGATGGTTGGTTTTAATGTCAATTTGCTACATATTTGAAAAGTAGAAACCTCAACTGAGGAATTGTCTTAATTCCCTTAATTGACATGGAAATACCCATCTTAAAGGTGGTGGTACCTTCTGGTAAGAGCCCAGATACAAATGGGCATGGCAGAATGAAGATTATCATCCTTTTGCTCACTTACCCTTGCCTGTCGTTGCTGTTGATAATTCCTTTGTTGATATCATAACAAGAGTTTCCTCAGAATTTACTATCAAACCAAAAGATAAAGGTCAGCATGTGCAGTCACAACTCCATGTGGCCCTTCTATTAAAAGCCTGGCTATGTCCACTGAGTACGTAAACCCCCTTTCAGAGTTTTACTCAAATATAAAAATGACAGCCAAGAAGCAAAATTGTTAAAGAGATTCCTATAATCTAAAAGACAGGCTTAAACAAACCAGCTCAAAGCCTGGCTGCTGAGGATAAGATTGGTTTTGCTACAAAGCAAACAACTTCAAGCTTGTAGGAGTATAAAATAGCAGTTGTTTTCCCATTTCCTTCTATATGCTTATCGAAGAGTGCAGTGTTACTCATAGTTATTTGATGACCTAGATGGGTAGGGTAGCCATCTTTGTAACTGAATAGTCACCATGCCAAGGCCTGAGTAAAAATTCTCTGGAGACTGGAATGAGGCCTTAAATTCTCTAACCTGAAAGTGGTATGTCCCATCTGTTCCCTACTAGTACCCTGAATGTGGTCTTATGGTTGCATTCAACAATGAAGAACCAAAGGCATCATACTATCAGGTACGTATGATTTTGTGTATGTGTATGTACACACAAGTTTATGTGCACCACATGCATGCAGATGCCCATGAAGGGCAGAGGGCATCCAGTCTCTGGAGCATATAGCTAGAAATGTAGAAATACATTTAAGGTAAGAATAATACCTAAAAAGCAGATATAGATAATACAGGGAACAAAAATCTTTAAGAAAAGCTATAATATTATGAAATATGTATAAAAATATTGTGTTGGGGCTGGAATATTGGCAAGTTGGTACAGTGCTAGCCATGCAAGCAAAAATGCTTTTTGTTGTGCATCTGTGATCCCAGCAGTAGAGAGGTGAAGCAGGAAAATCCCTCAAGGCCACTGGCCAACTAATATAGCCAGTTCAGCAAGCTCCAGGTTCAGTGAAAGACTCTATCTCAAAAACAAACAAATCAACAAAAAAACAGGAAACAGTGCTGAGCTTTGGGAAATATACCAGACTACCTTTGGCCTTTTTACACATGAATACACATATGCCCATATGTGTGTGTGTGTGTGTGTGTATTCACACTAACATACACAGACACACATATTCACATACAGAAAATAGTGCCAGAACTAGTCACTCACGTCTATAGCTTTAGATACTTGGGAAGCTGAGGCAGGGGGATTATTGACCCTGTGAGCAGGGCAATCATGAGCAATATAGTAAAACCCTTCATTTATAAAAAACAGAAATAAAAATAAATATTGTATGTATAACGTAAGAAGTGAATGCTATTTAGAAAAAAAAAAAGGATATCTGTGAGCATTAATCATGCCAGGTTTTTAGGCAGTTACATGCCTCCCAGGACACTTTACCTTGAGTCTGCTGTCATTGTGGACTGTAGGGACAAGACCCCATTCGTGCTTTCAATTCTGTTCCTTTTTAAAAGGATGGGCAACACAAAAAGCCTGTTTGCAAACTTCTTGTAGAATAAAGATTCATATTTATTTTATTTTATTTTCCATCACAGGCAATTTATTTTGTTCTATTCATTCACAGATAATACAGAAAATAAGAAAATACTTGGAAACATTTCCATATAATGTTTGACACAGAAATCATCAAATAGAAGTATACAATGTTGACAGGAGGCAGTATATTTATAATTTATAACCCCAAATGTATTTATAAATTAGAAATGGAAAGATCTACAAATGAAATTATGAAGGTTCACCAAAGTCATTTAATCTGTCAGTTTCTCATTCATTTTTATGTCTTAATAATATTCTATTGTATGAATAAGCCACATTTTATTTCTCTCCAGTATTTGTCATATTTATTTTTAAAGAAAAAAAGAATATCTAAAAACATAAAAATTCTTTGAAAATTAAGTACAAATGATTTATATATTATATAACTAAATACATATTTCATAATGTATATTTTCAAATTTATGTTCATCTTACAAACATAAATTCTATACATAATAGATAATTATTTGCATTTAAAAATGCATATAAGAAATATGCCATATGAAAAGAAGTTTAATATACCACAAGAAAATATAAAAATTCAGTAGAGTGAAAATTCAAGAGCTTCAATAGAAAATCTTAGAAAATGAGATATAATTTAAAAGTACAACAAATAGGGGAGCATGCTTAAAGTTAAGTAAGAACATGTTAGTGATCTCAAGATTAGATTGATACAATGTCCAAGAGGAGATAACCAAGACGATTAAATAAGGGGTTCAGTGCAGTTTCTTATCATATGCTTTTCAAGATGAGATGCATCCATTGCACGCAGAGTGAAGACCTTCACCCAGTGCATGTGTCTACACAGAACCAGACATCCCACTTCCATGAACTCCTTCCTGCACTGTGGGCAAGAAAGCTGGAAACTGCGTTTCCTATGCTTTTTTTCCTCATGATGTCAGTTATTTTTAAAAATTCTTTTACAAATAAGCAGTAGTCATAAGAAATTCAGAATGCAGAAGAAAAGAAAATCCCGTTACTGGTGAGCAGCAGCTGTGGAGAGGCTCACTCACAGTGTCAAATGTGGAGTTTGCCAGTGTGGGACCATTCACTGTGCTGCTCAGAAAGCAGAGAAAAAGTATCTGAAGCCTTAAAGGCTCCCACACTTCCCTTCACTCTCCAAGGTCACATGAACTTAGCACTCACTACATTAAAACTCTTCCTACTTGAGAATATGGTTATGTGTCTAGAGACATATTAAAATATTCTATTTAAAAAAAAACACAAACTCGATAAAAAAAAAAAAAACTCATGAGCTGTCGGATAGTGAGAAGAAAGCTTCCAAAATATTAGTATCAGAATGTCCTCAAGTGTTGAGTGTTGGACCAGAAGTAAGTGAAATAATGCAAAAGGATTGCCAATCTAGAAACTATAATTCTTACTCATAGGTAAAATCATGAACAATGTATAAGTGTTTAATCAGATGTATAGATAAAGTTATTAACCAAGTCAAACTCCCCAAATATTAATTGCCTGGAAGGACTGATTCTGCAGAAGTAAAAAAAAGATAGGTCTCTCCAAGGCTGGAGAAGACTCCAACAAAGGGAAGACTAGAAGCCAAAATCAAGTGTAGAAAATGAGAAACTTCTCTTCGTGACAACAAAGTATTAGTGTAGCTTAGGAGTTAGAGCTTAGAGTTAAGGACTTTCATGGGAGGGAGGATACACCAGGAGTGATGCCTCTAAAACAGCATCACCAAGTGTGTTTGGTCACCTTGAAAGGTATGATGTTATTCTACAAATGAGTTTGGGAAAGAACTAATTATTATGGAGTAGGTAGGATTATTTGTTAGAAAATTATTTGCTATGTCTCCCTTATCCTTCCTCTGTGTCTTGGTTTGCTTTTTGCTGTGATAAAACACTGTGATCCAAAGCAACTTGGGGGAAAAAGGGTTTATTGAGCTTCTGCTTCCACATTACCATCCACAACAAGGGAAGCCATGGCAGGAGCTCAAGGCAGGACCCTGAAAGAAGGAAATGAATCAGAGACTACACCAGAAGCCTGCTTACTGACTTGTCCCCAGCCCCAGCTTGCTTGGCTACATGTTTCATACAATCCAGGATCATTTTTCCAGGAATGGCACCGAATACATTTGACTAGGCCCTCCCACAATAATCAGTAATCAAGAAAATTTCCTCAGATTTGCCTACAGACCAATCTGATGGAGGAATTTTCTCAATGGAGGTTCCCTCTTTCCTGATGACTCTAGCTTGTTTCAAGTTGACAAAGGAGAAGAACGAGTAGAAGGAGAAGGAGGAGAAGAAGGAGAAGGAGAAGAAATTAATTAACTAATTGATTACTAGAAGAACACAAGCTCTTGACTTGAGTACCTGCTCTGGCTTCTCTTGTTGTGGACTGTGATGTGGAAATATAAGCCTAATAAACACTTTGCTTCCCAAGTTGCTTTTGGTCACTGTCTTAGTTGGGGTTTTTACTGCTCTGAAGAGATACTGTGACCATGGCAACTCTCATAAAGAAAACATTTAATTGAGGTGGCTTGCTTACAGTTTCAGAGGTTCAGTCCATTACCATCATGGTGGACAGCAGCATGGGGGTGTTCAGGCAGACTTGGTGCTAGAGCTGAGAATGCTACATCTTGCACCCAACAGGAAGTTGATAGACAACAAGAAGTATTTCTGAGCACAGGAAATCTCAAAGTCTTCCCTCACAGTGATGCACCTCCTCCAACAAGGCCATACCTCCTAAAAGTGCCACTCTCTATGGGGACCAATAACATTAAAACTGCCACAGTCATGAGCATGATGTTTTATCACAATAAGAAGCTAACCAAGACACAAAGAAAGGATATGGGGAAAAGCAAATAATTTATTAACAAATAATGCTACCTACTCTGTTATACTTACTTCTTTCCCAGCATTTTCAGGAAGAGAGTGTATTTTTTTGAAACACTGGCATGAGGAATGCTGTGCAATCTACTTTGCCCAGTGGAATGAGAGCAAAAGTTGTGCAGTGAACACACAAGAAGCCTTAAGAGCCATCACAGGGTTTTCCAGTTCATTCTTTTCTCCCTTTCCTGAATTCAGTAGGTCACAACCAAAGACTGCTTATTCATCCTGGGCCCTAGACAGACGATACCAGAGGATATGAGTTTCCACCCTGACCCAGAGAAGACTAGAGCAGAAAAAGAAGCTCGCATTGATTTGACTAGTTTTTATTGCATCAGCATAATTTAGGCTAAGCTGATTAAATATACAGAAAAACAATCTAATAAGCAAAGCAGTGGGATTGCAAAGGCAGACCATTACAGAAGAAATTAAGTTCATTGTAGACTATTACACAGCTCAATCTTAAACAATCCACTCATCCAACAAATGTTAGCACCCCTCTGTACCAAGCATTGTTTTATGCACTGGGAACAGAACAGCTAATAAAACTGATGCTGTTATTACCCTGTGGAGCTTAGTGGAATATGTGGATACCCACAGTAAACAAATATCAAATAAGTTCACCAAGTCAGCCAGAAAAAAAAATAAGGAAGCTGAGGGGAAAAGGTGATCCAAGGGGAGGAGCATAATTTATATAAGAAATATATTTGTATTTGCAATGAGATTTGGAGGATATGAAAGATGGAGCTATGGGGTATCTGAAGAGACAATCTTCCAGGAAAAGAACTATTTTTTAAATTGAAAGTTGATTTTTTTCATATATTATTTTCTGATTATTGTTTCCCCTCCACCAGCTCCTCTGAGATCCTTCCTATCTCCCTACACACTCACATCTATACCATTACTTGCTCTCCTTCATGAGAAAATAAACAGGAATCTAAAAAAGTAATCATGATAAAATAAAAACAAATAAACCAGACTAGGATGAAACAAACTAGCAAATAGAAAGGAAAAAGAACCAAAGAAAAACATATTGATGCAGAGACCTTTTGCACACACACAAATCCCATGAAAACACAAAACTGGAAACCATAATATGCAAGTAAAAGACCTGTAAGGAAAAAACAAGGCATTATGAGATAAAAATCTCCAAAAGTCCAAAATAACCATTGAGTTAGTTTTATGTTAATCATTGGCTTTGGGACATGGGGCCTGCCCATAGGTGTGGTTTGTATACCAAATAAGACTTAGTTGAAGAAAACTAGGTTGTATTTTCCTTTGTGAGTGGCTGTCAGTTGGAGATGACTTTTTAGTCAGGGAAGAGAGCATGTGTCTACTTCTCCTCTCAGTTCTGGGACTCCAACTGGCCCAGACATCTACAGGCCCTGTGCATGCTGCCACAGTCTCTGCGAGGTCACACGTATGTCAGTCCTATTAGAAGGGCTTGAAGTCCTATTGTGTCTGGTTTTTTGTGCCTTCCATTCCTACTTCCTCTTGCACTATTTCTGCCTCCTCTTCCATATGGTTTCCTGGGCCCTGCAGAGAGGGATTTGAAGGAGAAATCCAATTTAGGGCTGAGTGTTCCAAAGTCTCTCACTTTCTGCACATTGTTCAGTTGTGAGTCTCTGTCTTCGGTCCCATCTACTGCAGGAGAAAGCTTCTCTGATGATGGTTGGACAAGGTACTGATGTATGAGTATAGCTTAATTTCATTAGGAGTCATTTTATTGTTCTGTTCCTTCAAGGGAATAGTAGTGTTTGGTTTCCCCCTAGATCCATGGCCTAAATCTAGTCTCAGGTTCTTGGCCAGCCAAGCAGTATTGGGCACGGGTTCCACCTCATAGAGTAGGTCTTAAATCCAATCAGACAGTGGTTGGCTACTACCACAGCTTTTGTGCCACCATTGCCCCATCTCAACTTACAACCAAGTTACCAGTGTCCATCACAAGGTTTGTAGCTGGGATAGTTAGTGCTCACCTTTTTCCTATGGTAGCATGCAGAGTACTTCCCAGTACCATGAACACTAGTCAGTAGGGGTGAAGGCTCTAGGTCGACACCAGCTCAACTTCTCTGTGTTCAATGAATTATGTGGGTGTTGTCTTTAGCAATAGGACCTTACCTTGAGTTTGTGGATAGCAACCATGGCCTCGGCAATGGCCTCGGTTGTTTGGGGGTTTCCATGGGGCACCTTTGGCCAATGACTAGATTAGATGGAACTCATTCCTAGCACTGGAGGTTGCATTTGGTGGCAAGAGATGTCTAGTTGGGGCTTTGCATCCCCTGTTATTCAGTGATGCATTTGGATTTCTTTCATGTACATGTATAGTTCAAGAAGCTTCTATTGTGCTAGATTCCAGGAAAAGATGTTAGTGTAACAGTCTGGAGAAGTATCCTGGACCTCAGTGTGGCTGAGAAGACCAATGAATGGCAAAAATTAATATGACATTAGAGGGGATGGTCTGGGCAGGGCAGTGCTCTATGTAGGACCTCAAAGGCCCTTGGCACAGGACTTTGGCTCTTATGTGGAATAAGTAGAAAGCAACCAGAAGACTTTGAACAGCACAGAAAGGATATCATAAGAGTTTCAAGCTCATTTGGAAATTCTTGGAGTAGACAAGAACAGAGGAAAACAAAAAAGGAAAGATTATGGCAAAACCAGGAGAAATAATCATGTAAACACATTATTTGGAAACATAAAGATAGAGGCCATAGAAAATTCATTTCTGAATTGGATAGACTCACATTTCATAAATGAGGAATGGAGCTGTGGTAGGCTGGTGAGAAGACAGCTGTTTTCACAGTGAGCCTTACCATATTTTTGTGCATTATGTTATTTTGATAAAATAGAAATTAAATTTGAAAGAGTTAATCAAATATTTTCAGAAAACATTTAATATCTATATTGTAAAGATAAATGATGACTGTGGCCAACATTGGGGAATTACCCAAGAAGAAAGGTTCTCAAGACATTTGTATTATGAATTTATTAAATCTGAATTCAGTAGTTATTATAGAACAGAAAAAAATAAGATAAACATTAATTTTTTTTTCATATAACATTCTTGAAACAAATGACTGAAAGGTAGAAGACCCAAGTTTTGAGAAACTGGAATGTTCACAATGCAAAGACCAATACTCAATCATTCTTTGTTATTGAAAGTGACTCTTTGGATTTAATTTCTCAGTCTGTGTTAGACTCCTTATAGAGAAAGAAAACATCACCATAGAGGGAGGCACACAGGTCTCAGAACCGAACAGTCCTGGGCTTGAACTAGCTCACTTGGTTATTAACACAGAAAAGTAATTTAAGCCACTTCCATTTACATGTGTGTAAGAAAGAGACAATACTGTCTAACAAATAGGATTATTGTAAAGATTAAATTGAGTTGTATATAAACTTAACAAATGTTTGCCAGGAAATAACTATAGTTCATCAAATCAGACCTACAAAAATAGTAGCTAATGTGAGACTTTTAAGCAAAGTAATGAGATGTAAATAAGGGGCTAGGAATGTAGCTCAGTTGAAAGAATTTTTGAACAGTATGCACAAAACCCTAGGTTCCTTCACTAGCACTGCCTAAACTGGACAAGGTGGTATGTACCCTGAAATCCCAGTACTTGGCAGGTGGAGGCAGGAAAATTCAAGAGATTCAAGGTCATCCTCAGCAACATAATGAGTTCAAGGCCAGCCTGAGCCATGATTCCCTTCAGAGTAGAATCAGATCTCAGTTTCTTATCACAGCTAACAGAATCCATCTAATTTATTTCTTGTCTACCACTCTCTAATAAAGTGAACTCAGTTTTTAGGGCTGTGACTCTTGCTGTTACCTCTGCATTGGATTCTCTTCCTCCAATATACTGATGCATACATGACATGCTCTCTAATCTTACTCAAGTTTATGCTAAACTATCACCTTCTTAGAAAGACATCTTCTATACATTATTTATCTTACCCAAAGATGGGTAAGTCCCTTGTGGACAAGGACTTTGTAATTCTTCTTAGCTGTATCTACTGTACCTAAAAATGTGCCTTATATGTGGTAGGCTTCCATGAACATATGCTGCAAATGCATCAGGAAGACAAAGATACACTGTGCCCACTGCAATGCAGATAGTCAAGAATGAAACTAATTTCTATGGAAAAGAGAAGCAAATAAGACAGAGATGGGGGCTGAAGGGAGAGAGAGACCAGAGTTCATATGGGAGCAGGAGAGGGAAGATGATGGTGAAAGAAGCATTGACGGTTGAGTGAAGCCCCACTCCTTTGACTCAGAATAAAGAGGGCTCTCCTTCCTGCCGTGGAATAAGTGATGTGTACAGTAACCAAGCTGAGCTGCGGGAAATGCTTGTCACTCAATGATGAAACGGGGCTCCTTGAGCCAGGATGTCCTGCACCAGCTGTCTATATTGACTAAATAAACTTAATGGGCACTGAAATGTTTTACAATTTATAGTCTCTGTGTTGTATTTAATAGAGAATTGTGAAATACTATTTTAAAATACCATAGAAGGGGACAGTTTTAGTACTTATATGCCTAGTGGAGCATAGATATGTAACTGTAAACATGCTAAAGGTTTTATTCTCTCAACTGGGTGCTGTTGTCTTCGGGTTACTATTGTTGTGAGAAAACACAATGACTGAAAGCAATGTGTTGAGGAAATTGTTTATTTTGCTTCACACTTTTACAGCACAGTTCATCATCCAAGGAAGTCATGGCAGGAACTCAAACAGGGCAGGAGCCAGGAGGCAGGAGCTGATGCAGAGACCATGGCAGAGTGCTGGTACCAGCTTGCTCCTCATGGCTTGCTTGGCCTGGTTTCTTATAGAACCCATGAGCACCAGCTCAGGGCTATCCCCACCTTCAATGGACAGGACCCTTACCCATAAATCGCAAATTAACAAAATGTCCTACAGGTTTGCCTACAGCTGGATCTCATGGAGGCATTTTCTCAATTGGGTTTCCTCCTCTCAGATGACTGCAGCTTGCATCAAGCTGACATAAAACCAGCTGGGACAACTGTTAACCTAAAACCTTAAGTGGACAGAGAACACTGATTTTTGTGCTTCAAGATCATTTATTGTACTTCAAAGAACAAAAAAGGCAGAATTACAAAGTGATAAAGTCAGTGCCAAAATTCACTCAATATTTCTTGTTGTAACCAGTCTTCTTGTTACTGAGTACAATTTAAACAGAATGAGTTAAAATGGGCTATGTTTAGATAACTGAGTTGACAGCTTTTTAATTTATATGTGAATATCATACTTAACATTAGCATTTACATATAGATGATAGAATATTGATTGGTGCAACTAATACTGAGGTTTGCATTAATAACTTCCTCGATTAGGTAAACAACATGTGGAAGAAAAAAATTGACATTTTCATAGTTTGTTTAACATGATAGAAGTTTCCTCCATGTTACTCTACAATCGTTTGTATTCTGTCTGTTCATTTTGCCCAGTAGCTTTTCCTAAACTTTCCCTAAACTGATGAGTTTAGTTTTATTCCTCGGGCTCCTAATAGAGAATCAACTCAAACACACTTAAGAACCAGTGTTACTTGATACCTTAACTCTGATTGTCAGCTCTCTGTCTGAGCACACAGCCACTTTCATTCATGGAATGCCACAAACAACATTTAGTCTTTAGTGTTTGATTTCAATGACTCTGACTGATGAGCAGCCATCCACCTTCCTTTCCATGATAACCCAAGAGCTGCTGTTGGGCTGAATTTGCAGTGCAGTGGTCTGCCATGGGTGCTGTGGGATATTCTGTATGGCAAATGTGTTGCTCTAATTGGTCAATAAATAAAAACTGATTGGCCACTGGCTAGGCAGGAAGCATAGGCGGGACTAACAGAGAGGAGAAAAGAAAGAACAAGAAGACAGAAAGAGTCACTGCCAGCCGCCACCAGGACAAGCAGCATGTGAAGATGCTGGTAAACCATGAGCCACGTGGCAAGGTATAGATTTATGGAAATGGATTAATTTAAGCTATAAGAACAGTTAGCAAGAAGCCTGCCATGGCCATACAGTTTGTAAGCAATATAAGTCTCTGTGTTTACTTGATTGGGTCTGAGCAGCTGTGGGACTAGAGGATGACAAAGATTTGTTCTGACTGTGGGCAAGGCAGGAAAACTCTAGCTACACATGGGCTTCATTAATCTATAAGTGCGGCGCGCTCCTCGGCCAGCGAGGAAGAACGACCACCATGCGAGGATCCTTCTCAGAACACACTTTATTGGAGCGCCTCTTGATTAAGGGAGAGCGGGAGGTGAGGGGCCCCGAGGACTAAACTGCAGCTGCTTATATAGGGAATCAGGCAAACGTGCCGTACTGTGATTGGGTCCCGCCAGAATGCTAGCACGGGGAGCCACGGGATAGGCTGAGGACATAAGGCCAATTACCATACTCGTGCATCATAGCCAAATATGGAGTTGTTTACAGCTAGGCTACCAGGAAGCCAGTGCCATCTTAGAATGGCGGCTCCCTACATATAAGTAAACTATTAAGCAGAAAATTTTCGTGACCTAGGTCATGGTTTCAGCTCACATCCATGATGTGTCTATTGCAAACATCCAAACTCTGTTACTTTCATATAGCTGTGACCAACATACCTGAGAGGACACCATTAAGGAGGGCTCCTGAGTTCAGAGAATTCAGGCCTTGGTTTCTTGGTTCCATGCACTAGAGCAGAACACCATGGTGCTGGGAACATGTCAAGAATGGGTTTCTTCACCTCATGATGGACAGAAGCAGAGGAAGAGGAAGGGAGACACAAAAGCACACCCTTAGTAAACTACTTTCTAAAGCTAGGTCACACTTCCCAAAGATTTTGCTACCCCTCAAAAGAGGGCCACCAACTGGGGATCAAGTATTCAACATGTGAACCTTTAGGGGACCATTCCATACTTAAATCACAACTCTGAAATTATCTGGAAAATCAAAGCTAACTTTTCTTAGTCTAAACTTCATGTCATCCTACTGTATAAACCTGTAATTTTTCTGGTGGATAAATCAAAATATTTTCTTCCCAATATTTAAACAAGATCAATGGAATGCTCATTCATGGGTGTAGCTTTACACACTTGTCTAAACATTAACTATTAAACAGAACATTGTTATTCATAGAATTCACCCATGATAACCTTGCAATAAAATGATAAAACACACACACACACACACACACACACACACACACACACACACACACACACCTGCCTCAAAGAACCAATAGTTCGGAGCTATGACTCGGTGATAGAGAACTTGCCATAAATGTTCAAGCATTTGATCCTCAGCATCAGGAAAAAGTAAGAAAGAAAGAAAGAAAGAAAGAAAGAAAGAAAGAAAGAAAGAAAGAAAGAAAGAAAGAAAGAAAGAAAGAAAGAAAGAAAGAAAGAAAGAAAGAGGGAGGGAGGGAGGGAGGGAGGGAGGGAGGGAGGGAGGGAGGGAGGGAGGGAGGGAGGGAAGGAAGGAAGGAAGAAAAAAAGATAAGGTAGTCCAAGATAGTCAAACACAACTAGTTTCTTCCGTGGAGACTTCAAGTTTTAGATGGAATGCAAATATCTGCTATTCGTCATAAACCCATCTCCGGTATCTGTGGCACAGCTGCCATCTGAATAGAAATTGGGGGTTCTGGTTCTCTACCTAGAATGATGCTGCAGCTGATTCTGGGAGGTAGGAAATTGCTGCTTCTCTGGAGGGAACTTAGGCTGAGTACTTGGGTTACTCCTTCCCTGGGAGTTTCCCACTACTGTTCAGGGCATGCCCTAGCAGGCCTGCTGATATTCTCAACTCTTTTTCCTTATATTCAGCACTTTGGGTCAGGGCTAGACACCTTAGTCAACTGATTCACAGCAAGTCACACATGTAGACATCATTTTACTAGAATGACAGAAACTGTGAGATGGTCAGAGTGTGGAAGGGGCATTGGAAACAGAGACAGGAGACAGGCGCTGTGGCCAGAGTCAAAATGAAGAAGCAAGAAGAGCAAATCTTGTTGAGTCATATCCACACCTGTATCTAACAGGAAAGCCCCAAGTCACCTCCCACTGAACAGAATGTCTTTTAAGTCTCAAAGAAGGATAAAACATTAAAGTCCATGATTGAATCCATTGATCATAACTGCATAATCTATTCATATATGTGTATACATATATACATTATATATAACATGCATACATACACATATACATATATACATATTTATATGTATACACACACACACACACACACACACAAAATGTGGTAAAGTGATGGCTATTCTTGGTTGTCAATTTTACTACATCTGGAATTACCTAAAACACAAGTGGCTGAGTATACCTGTGTGGGATTTTTCTTAATTAAATCATTTGAAATGGGAAGACTCAGCTTTAGTCTGGATCTTTTTTGGTGGGAATACACACCTTTAATCTGGACCACACCTTTTGGTGGCAGCTTTTATAAAAGATAAGAAAGAAGCGAGCACATGCTCTTTGCCTATTCTCCCTCACTCTCACTGACAAGTTCATCCCTTTACTGGAGTTAAAGCCTACTTCTTCAGGATTCTGGCATGTACTGAATATACTGAAGTATATTCTATCAGTTATGTTCCTCCAGAGAACCCTGACTAATACAGGTAAATTCAAAGTCTTTATTGTTCTTAAAATAAAATACTCTATATCTATTAATAAATCAATTTTTTTTTGCTCTTGCGAATACGGCCCAGTACTTAAATCAAGATAGTTGAGGTATGAGCTGCACAGCAGCAAGTTCATGAGCTTTGGAAACTGAGTCTTGTTTTCCATGTGCAGGAAAGATTACATTGAATGAATCCAGGCTGAGAAAATTTAGCCCAATTAGCACCATTCAGTATTGTTAAGGCATCCAAGCAAGTCATGTAATTTTCATCAGGAGCCTTTCATGCATATTCAAGACTATATAATGACAGTAGGAAATACCCATTTCTACAGTGAATTAATTAGAGAGAAAAATTCAGTTTGAATCCATCAACCGGGAATCTTTTTATAGATTAATTATTGATGAATTGTTCATCAGGTGTGCATAATTCTACATTGACGAGATTTGTCTTGAAAAAATTCAAAAGCACTTTATTCACAGGAGCTTTCAATGGCAGATTATATTAGGCAAGTTTTAAGGGTAGTGTGATTTATTTGAAGGATAATTTTTCCCAGGTATACTTTGAAGTATGGATGGGTAGCATGTTTATTGACATTATTAGCCCTTTGTAAATTTATTCAACATATCACACAGCACTCACTAAGTATCTAAGCAACAGATTGGGGAGGAACAAAGCGAAATCTCTTGGGAAACTGCTGGGAGAAGGCAATGGAATTAAATAAATTAATCAAAGAATGGATTTTCATTCTTAATCTTATAATAAATATGAGTATACATACAGTACCATTTTTTGTATGCCAGATTATTATAGACAGGTAGATTTCCTTGTCTAATGGCCACTATTTATCATCATTTTAAATATGCTGCAACAAACAGGAAATCCTCCCCCCTGCCTCTCCTTCCATTCTTCCTTTTAATTTCCTCAACTGTGCTTCGCTCCTAAGTTTAGAGAATACAGAGAGTCTGGGAAGATGTTTTCATTTATGTAACCACCAATTCTGCTTCAGATAATAATATACTGAAAAAAACGATGAGAATCCTGAAGGGCTGAATGAACATGAGATATGCGACTTGCCTGCAATGAATCCTACCTTTGAACCACAGGATCCAGGTTGGAAAACATAGGAGCTACAGTGTTTTGAAACTAACCTGGAACTTCGCAAGTTTAGAGGTTATGTGCATTGGTGCAACTTTTTAAAATGTGTACCTGGTGTTGATCATGGTTATGGGACTTTAATAATGCCACAAAGTATGGAACTCCAGATACTCGAAATAATGAAATAAAAATACCATTACAAAATTGTCCAGTGAATTCTAATGTACAAGAGTCTTTTTCAATGTATATTATATTGTTTCCCTACTCCTGAGAATCTGTCGAGGCATAGTAATATTGTTTGCTATGGCATCATATCTTTTTTTTTTTTCTTTCTTACTTGGATGATGCTAGATTTGCTATAATGAAGTATTACTTCCAAGGAAATTTTAACATATATGCACCTTATCCATATGATCTCAGATGCCAGACTGTGGGGCCAAATGTAGATCAAGAGGGAGAAGCCAGAAAGAGCTTCTTAGTTTTATGGCCCTCGTGGTTCTTGGAAAGAACACAGAGCATCATGCAGTTCACTCAGGGGAAGCAGTGGCAGATCAGAGAACTACAGGTGACCGTCATCTGTGCTAAGGAACAGGCAAGGCAGAGTGAATCGGCTAAGGATTGTCTAGTTTGAATAATATCAATAGGCTTTGAGGAACATGGAGTCTCTGGTCCTCTGGTATTCAACTCTGGAGTGATTTTAGCAGGTGGATGATGATGCAGCATTTGAGAGGCCAATAAAGGAGTTATGGGCTATAGACACTTGCTTAAGAACAGCCTCTAGCTATGGCCTCTATTCTAGTTTGCTTTTCTGTTACTGTGCTAAGCACCATAATCAAAAGCAGATTGGGAAAGAAGGGGTTAATTTGGCTTACAGGTTACAGTTCATAATCTGGAGAAGCAAGTGCAAAAGTTCAAAGCAGGAAATGAAGCAGAGACCATGGAGGGGTGCTGCTTAATGGCTTTCTTCCTTCCTCTGGCTTTCTCTTTGCCCCACCTGCTTAAAGATACCACCATCTGCAGAGCTGGCCTTTCCATATGAAATAGCAATGAAGAAAATGCCCTGTAGACAGATCCAGGCCAATATGATGGAAGTGAAGGTTCCTCTTCTTAAGTATGTCAAGTTGACAACTGAAGCCAACTATGGCAACCTCCAAATACAGCAAAAATAACTAACTTAAAGACTATATCATGATTACATAGTGGCAGCTCAATACAGATATACTGTATATGCAGGCTGTGCTAGCAGAGGAACTCTCTTAAGAGTGACCATGAGTAGTCAGTCAGTCTATCAACGGAAGGACGAAAGCAGGCTTTACTGTACAAACTGCCTTCTAACCAAATAGACATGTGATGGGTCCTTCCTAGATTCTGCTGCAAAGTTAGAGATATACAGGGGAGAGCAGAAAAACTCCACCAGAATTTTCAGAAATACAGTGGTGTATACTATCCATATATATAAAAAAAAGGCTCTTTTTATTTTAAAGCAAGCATCTTCAATGGCTCATTTTATGAGCAATTTCTTATGAAAATATAACCATTGAGCAGCAGTGGGTAGAGAATGAGGAATCCTTTATCACAGACAGCCAGGAATTTAACCCATATGAGTAGCACCATAGCACAGACTAACACAGGACAAGTCAGAGGGAGTAAATGAAACAATGAACAGAGAGCAGAAGACACACCTGCAGACCTGAGCCAAAGTACCACCATAGCTCCACCTGCTGAGGGGTTGAACTCTCTTTGAGGAGAAACATTGGATATCAATGGAAGGATTCCACTACATTCGATCCATTGCTCATCTACTCTTTATATTGATGTGTAACAACTGTATGACACTTTGGTGTCACTTGATTCTTCATGGTGTATTTATCTATTTGTTATTGCAAAGAGTTAACAGAGATGAATGGCAGTCAGAATTCTAGTGCCCGGAATAAAGAGACCAAATGACCTATAACCTTGACATGGAAGAACTGACCTTGCCAGTGAAGGCATGCCACCTGCTTTCTGTGGGTCTGTCACTCTATATGACAGCAGTGACTGGAGAAAATGCCACTTAAAACATACTGAAGAGTTTTTGGGGTGTTTGTTTTTTGGTTTTTACATTAATCTGTGTTCTTTTTCTCTTTTAGAAGTTTTAAGGCTTTTCAGGTTCTGGCTGGAAACAACCTAGATGCCCTTCAACTGAAGAATGGATAAATAAAATGTGGTACATATACACAATGGAATACTACTCAGCAGAGAAAAACAATGACATCATGAGGTTTGCAGGCAAATAGACAGATCTAGAAAAAAATCATCCTGAGAGAGGTAACCCAGACTCAGAAAGACAAACATGGTATGTACTCACTCATAGGAGGATACTAAATGTAAAACAAAGATGACTAGACTGCTACTCACAACTCCAGGGAGGCTACCTAGAAAACAGGACCCCAAGAAAGACACAGGGATCACCCAATGACAGAGAAATGGATGAGATCTACATGAACAACCTGGACATGAGTGGGGGTAATGAAGGGCAAGGGTCAAAGGAAAGAGAGCTTAGGGGAGCGGGAGATCCCAGCTAGATCAAGAACAGAGAGGGAGAACAAGGAATAAGAGATCATGACAAATGAAGACCACATGAGAATAGGAAGAAGCAAAGTGCTAGAGAGGCCCACAGAAATCCACAAAGATACCTCCACAATAGACTACCGGCAATGGTCGAGAGAAAGCCCAAATTGACCTACACTGGTGATAGAATGGCCAAACACCCTAACCGTTGTGCTAGGAACCCCATCCAATGACTGAGGGAAGCAGATACAAAGATCCATGGCCAGGCCCCAGGTGGAGCCCCAGGAGTCTAATTGGCGAGAAAGAGGAGGGATTGTATGAGCAAGAATTGTTGAGACCAAGACTGGAAAAAGCACAGGGACAAATAGCCAAACAAATGGAAACACATGAACTATGAACCAATGGCTGAGGGGCCCCCAACTGGATCTGGCCCTCTGGATAAGTGAGACAGTTGATTAGCTTGAAATGTTTGGGAGGCATCCAGGCAGTGGGACTGGGACCTGTCCTTAGTGCATGAGCTGACTGTTTGGAACCTGGGGCTTATGCAGGGACACTTTTCTCAGCCTGGGAGGAGGGAACTAGACCTGCCTGGACTGAGTCTACCAGGTTGAGCTGAATGCCCAGGGGAGTCTTTGCCCTGGAGGAGATGGGAATGGGGGGTGGGCTCAGGGAAGGGGTGGGGAATAGGGAGGACAGGGCAATCCATGGCTGATATGTAAAATTAAATTAAATTATAAATTTTTAAAAAAAGTTTTAAGACTTTCAAGAGTAGTCTTTGTTCATCAAAGCTAAAGATAACTTATTTTTCATAATTATCTTTACATACTGATCACACAATCAAGATAAATCATATCAAACCCAAAGGCTGCATGTCTCCAAGATAGAAAAGCCTATGCCTTTTCTATATTAGCTGACTCCAAATTCCTGTGGTAAAGTGTGGGGATCTACCTTATAAAAGTTTGTCCTCAGCCCAGAGGGATGTGTAGTTCTTTCTGATACCACGCAGACAGACAACTTTCTTAGTACAAAGGGAAAAGAAAAGGAGGTAAGGAGTCAACCTGATTGCTACATAGCCCTGTACTGTTCAACAGGAACCAGGATTCCTGCACCTGTTTATCCTGTAGCAGAGAATGTCCCACCCTACTGAGTAAAACACACGCCAACATGCCCCTGAAATAGACGAGTTCAAAAACTTGCTACAAAGAGTCCCATGAATCCCATGCCTGGAACTTTACTTTAGATTTGACTCTTTTAACCAATTAGTACTGAACATCTTAAATCTCTTCTCATTTTTTACCATACGATGCTCTGGAGTGCCATCCCTCCTCCAGCCCCCATGACACGTGTGTTTGCTCTACTTCAATAGGACAGGTTTCTCAGAGTTAAAAAAAAAAACAGTGGAAAATAAATGAAATAAGGAGAGCTGGAATCTGTTCTTGTTTCTGTCTTTGAGGACATGTTTTGTGTGTGTGTGTGTGATTTTTCAATTAGCCATGTAAATTTAATTCCTCTATACCCAGTTTTCTCACACACAAAAGAGAAATGTAGTTAGAGTATGTCAAGGCCCTGAAATTGAACAAGTGAAGAAATATCTAGTACACCTTTGAAAGCTCAGCATTGTACTTTTGGGTTTTTCTTTCTAGAAAGGATGATTTGCCCAAGAATCTCATAAACGGTTTTTATCTCCTAGCAGTTGAGTGAGCCCTGACTCCAATTTTCAGATGACTCAGACAGTTCTGACCACCCCCTGCACATTATGATCTAATTCCCTCCATAGAAGTCAGCAAACTAAGAATATCAGTTCTCCTAAGGCAAACAGAATTCAAAGAAGAGGAGCACAATTATCCTTTATCCTTACACCCGCCCAGCTGAAACTAGAGATCTTGTGTCTAATGGCCCAGAAATTACCTGAGAATGTCCCTGTGGCTGGAAGAGATCTAATTTCCGGGCCTCAGGAACCACTGACCACAACAGCTCTCTTCCACCGTACCTCCTTTCCCAGAACACTGAAAGAGAATGTATGCAGTGGAAACCGCTGCCCTCAAAGATTTGGACCCTCCTGTTTTCACCAAGAGGACAGGAGTAGGCAATGTTTGTGATGATCTACGAACCATTTGACAGCATATAACCATGTTTTCATTGCTGTTTTCTATAACAAGGTCGATGACCCTGTTAGACCTCCTGGTTTACAATGAAGAAAACTGAAGTCCCAACAAATTGCCAAGGACGATACAAAGCTAGACTTCTCTCTTGATTTTTGGTCCAGTATTTAAGTGCGCCACAGCTCTGTGGATCCAAAGACCCATCAAATAGGGAATTTGGGGACTGAGGAATAAAGAAATGGTTTCTCTAGAGTTATAGGACTAATTAGAGGTAGAAGAAAGATGAAAACCAGCTCTTGTGCTTTCAAGTCTACAAATGTCATCCCTAATGAAGGGAGGGCAGCATTGACTAGAGAGAAGCAAATTAATAAATGGAGTGGATGTAGGCGCACAGCTGCTAAGGGGATGATCAATAGAATGGTTAGGAAAACAAGCACTAATGATTTTGCTGTAATTGGCTGGTAGCCATTCAAGAAGTGAATACAGGAAATAGATTAAATAAAACTGGTCTCATTAAATGGTACAGATATGGACAGAAATAACTTTTAACTTATCATACTTTCTTGGTCTTTTTACCATTATATACATGTTTGTGGACCTACTTAATAGGCAGAAATATTAGTGCTAGATACAGTGTACAATCCACATGATTCCTAATATGTTTAGCATCTGACAGTCTTCAGATACATGATGCAATAATGCAGATTTTATAGAAATGGTTTTCAAAAGGAACTCCTTCACAGTTCCTTCTCTTTTATCCAAGTTATTAAAATATTGGCATATAACTTATACCCTTTCTCTTTAATTCTTAAGATTTTTCCAAAAGTAAACCATTATGAGAAAAATAATAATTATCCTACTCCATGGCATGGCTTAGGATCTCCCCAGATTTCCTTTCCCTGCCTTTAGATTCCTCTTGCAACCATTTCCAATTATTTTTAGAGAGAAAGGGACCAGAGTAGGGGAATTAGGCTTTCAAAATGACCAGAGAAAAACTGAGGAAGGAGAACCAATAATCGCTGTGTCCCGAGAATGGAGAGCAGTTATGATGCTTGTGCACAGTTCCTAGTCCAGCCTCAGAGTAGTTTATGAGAGGAATGCTGTCACTTTACAGACAGAGGAGGTAAAAATAGGGTTAAGTACCAGTCACAGGCTCATGTAGTCAGCACATGACTTGGGAATATAGAATTAAATTTTGTATCTCCCCTCACTGCTCATCCCTTTAAATTTTTAAATCTGGAAGACTTAAAAATGTTTTTGCAATAAACAGTATATCTAAGATTTATCACTAATAAATTAAGTTCTCCAATTAAAGTTGAGTTTAAGAGGCATGCAAGTGATTGAAATTTATTTCAAGCTGCGGATCTAAAAAGTGGTCTTCCATTCAAAGTGAACTAACTTTGCAGGTGTCTGACGTTCAGACAGAAGTGCAGATGTTGCCTTTAAAATGATTATTTACTTGCTTATAAATAACACTGTGATTTGCATAAATACGGACAGAATAGGCAACTAAAAATTACACCCACATAAAAAGTTCAGTACAGAAGCTAAGGATGTCCCAGCTGTGCCTGCCCAAAACTAACAGATGTGGTTCACTTTGGAGATTTGTTGAGTAATCATGACAGTGTCTAGTATATACTAGAATGTGAGCAAAGAGCAAATTTAAAAAAAAAAAAAACCACTCTTGCTCTTTCCTGCAGATTGAGTAGCATAAATGTCTCCACCTTCCCAGGCTGGAATTGCATGTCTCCATACCCACTTAGCATTTATGTGAGGTCCTAGGAGGATCGCAACTCTGACATTCTTGCTTATGTGGCAAGCACTTCAACTGCTGAGACATCTCGCCAATCTATGTAGAGTGCATTAAAAAAAAAGGAATTCAATTTTCTTCCTCTTTATCCACACTTACATTTCACTTTTAAAAGGATATCTTGGCCATTAGGACTGAGTGGGAGAAGAAGACCTACATGCCTGCCCAGGATTATCCACCCTGAGCATGGAGAACACTGGTCTGCCTGGGGCCTTGCAGCACTATTATGGTGAACAAATATATGGTGGGGTATGGAAGAGGGAGAGAGGAGAGAGAGAGAGAGAGAGAGAGAGAGAGAGAGAGAGAGAGAGAGAGAGAGAGAGATCTGAAGAGGTAAAGGCAGTGAAGAGTGGGCTGAGGTGGGTGGCCTGGGCTGCTGCCAAGAAACATATTTGGGCCCTTGGCTTTGCCACAGCCTTGGTATTTATTGATGTCCATGGCTCCTATTATTACCAAAGGCCAAGACAATAGGGCTACCCAGAGTTGGCCCTGCCCCTCACCCGGTGCAGCACTGGAGAAAGTAGACCCTGCCCCTCACCTGGGCTCTGGTGAGCCCTCCTGAGGGCTTGAAAGTGGGAGAACTTGGCCTTCAGCATAGTAGCATGGGAGAGAGGAAGATGTCCTCCCCGCACACCCCTTACCACCTGTGACAGGTAGGAGAGCTGACCCCTCCCCTCCCCAACTGTAGCACTGTGGAGAGCTGGGCCCTGTATCTCCCCTAGGCAGAACAATGGAATTGACCCTATTAATGGGGGTGGGGTGGGGAGCAGGTGAGCTGGCCCTGAGAATGTGTGAGATCTGGTCCTGGCCCTCATCTACCATATGGTGGCACAGAAGAATGAGAGAAGCCACCTTCCCCATCCCTTGCTGCCAATGGCAGGTGGAAAAGCTGATTCTGAGGGAGAGAGAGAGAGAGAGAGAGAGAGAGAGAGAGAGAGAGAGAGAGAGCCCGCCCTGCCTCTCACCAGCTGTAGGGCTCAAAAGAGTGGCTGCTGCAATTCACCTGGACAGCACAATAGAGCTGACCCTGGTGATGTTAAGTGTAGGTGAGCCAGCCCCAAAGGCTTGAGAGTAGAAGAATCAGCCCTGCCCCCTTGCTGCTTACTGCATAGGATGAGCTAGCTTGGGTGGTGCTGGAAAGACCCTGTGGTGGTGATGAGGGAGAGCTGGCAGGCTGACCAACCCAGCTACCACCCAGACCCAGAACCAGGGATCTGAGTTGGCCCATCACAACATCCACCCCATCTATGATCTGCTGAAGCACTTGAAGGGGCTGGTCCTGCAGACCCAAAGCTGCAGTATCTTCATGACACAGGACAACAATAGGATATCCAAGAGGAGTCCCAGTGAGGGCCCAGTATTGATAGTGTAGCAGAAACCAGACCATGCCAATGGCTCATTGCAATGAACACTTACAAGTAAAGATGTATGGACTAAAGGGTATACTGTGTGACTCTGACTCACTGCAGCTGAAGTTTTCCTGTGTCCAGTTCGGTCTGTAGACACTCAGACCTAAGTAAATGCACTGAGGTTTATATTAATTAAAACTGTTTGGCCATTAGTTCAGGCTAACTACTGACTAGCTCTTACACTTAAACTCAGCCCATTTCTGTTAATCTGTATGTTGCCACATTTTTCTGTGGCTTTACCTGTGTGCCATTACATACTGCTCCCTGGAAGGTAGGCTGGCGTCTCCTGATTCAGCCTTCCTCTTCCCAGAATTCTCTTTGTTTATTTATCCTGCCTATACTTCCTGCCTGGGTACTGGCCAATCAGCATTTTTATTTATCAACCAATCAAAGCAACACATTCACAGCATACAGAACATCCCACAGCAACTCACTGTGTCACACTACAGATTCCTCGGTGAGATTTTTTATTTTCTTTTCTTTGCTTTTAAGTTTTGTATTGTTTTGTTTGAAGAGGGCTACACTGGTGGAGGCTGGATGTGGTGGGGTGGGGAGATGAATGGGATTGAGATGCATGATGTGAAATCTACAAAGAATCAATAAAAAATTAAATTAAAAAAAGAAAGATATTTGAAGGTTGGCATGATGGCTCAGCAAGTAGAGTGCTTGCAACCAAGTCTGACATCTTGAGTTCACTCCAGGCCACATGGGGTAGGAGGAGAAGACCAACACCTATATGTTACTCTCTCTCACAGACACACACACACACACACACACACACACACACACACAAACACACACACACTTACACACGCACGCTCACTTAAATTTTTAAAAATTTAAAGGATATCTGAAACATATTTAAAGGTAGTTTAAGAGACTCAGCATTGGAGAGCTCTTCTGATTCTTCATTAGCTACACTAACATTTTCTCCTTTATGCCTGACCATGCATTCCCCACAAAGATATTCTCAAAGTGGAAACAAAGCCCTTCAAGTTTCCAGCTTGATGGAGGGATGACCTAAAACAATGTGGCTAATGTCTTCTACTCTGTTCACAAAAAGTTATCTGAAATGCAACATTTTACTTTATTTCAAGCTGTTTCCAATTGCCAGAGCTTGAATGTCTGAAATGTCTCCCAAAGGTGCTAAAGTCTTGGTCATCAACTGGTGGGATTTTTTTTAAGCAATCAACTCATGAGAGACATGACATCATCAGTGTATTGATTCAGTGATGGACTCATAATTTGATGACATTATTGGGAGGTGGTGAAAACTAGGAGATGGAGGAAGTAGGCCTCTGGAGGTGAGCCTTGGAAGGTATGCCTTGCCCCTGGATCCTTCCTGTCATTTTAAAGTTTCCTGGGAATCTGCTCTTGTACATTCCTGACACTGAGGCCCATAGCAATGAAGGAAGTTCACCAGAAACTATAACCTCCCAAAGTTGGAGCTGAAATAACCTTCTCTAACTTTAACTTGATTTTCACAGCTACTTTGCGAAAGCAACAAAAAGTGATAAATACACAAATTTAGATCTAATTTGGAAATTGAGATAATGCCTGAGTCAATTAGATATGGGGCAATAATGAAGAAAAGTCACAGACTGACATTAAACAAAATCTACTTGTCGACCAGGAATCTTCAACCTTTTCTGGAAATGATCACATGGAATCAATGTTAGGCATTTCCAACCCTTCTCTCTGTGCTGTAGGCCATACACAGACTAGAGTGTGGCCATATTCCAGACAATCCTATTTACCCAACAGAGTGGCTGCATTTGGCCAGCAGGCCATAGTTTGCCGATCTCTAGAACAGAGTCAGTTTCAGTAGGATTGTTTCCTCAGAATCGGCAGGGTCTCGGGCATGTTACTGTTCAACATTGAAGCCTTCCTAACCGCATAAAAATGTAAGGTTTGATCAGAGTTAATTAGCTTTAGAAAGGATTATTTTCATAATTTAGCCAACTGTAAGACCTAAAGCTAGCACTACACTGTGTTCTTCATTTAGAGAACAAGATCCCACAGGCATCTATTCCCAATTCTAATTTCTTGGTAAAATGTGCTCAATATCTCATAATTTCATAAAACTTTTTCATATGCTTTCTTCAAGCAGATGTTAAGATTACTGGTACCATTGCTAGAAGATAAAATTGGGTTGGGTGGTCAAGGAAATTATCTTCATAATTAGCTTAGAAAGAATCAGGCTCTGTGTTGAATTTCTTCTTTCCCACTGATGAGCATAATTACTATGCCATTGATTCCCCTCTCATTGCAGAAAAAGAAAAACAAACAAGCAGCTTTGCTCTCAGTGATCTGTAACAAAATGTACCTTCGTTTCTTGCTGTTCACACGCACAGGTTTTATTGAACTATATCATGACTGTGACATCTGTCAGGGGTGGACTATAAATACACAGGCCACACTGATGATCCGTGCCTCTGTGGTTTATGAATACACAAAACCTGAATGACGATTTTCAAGAGATGATGAGAGAGCAGCTGAAATATGGAGTCCTGACTCTGAGTATTATTCAATTTCTGATAGCTAACCACAGAGAAAATGTCATCATGATGTTATAGTTAAATTTAATCACATGCTGTTAAATCACCTGCCATGTGTCAGTCAAAGTGCAAATTCTATGAAGACAAGGGAAGATGGATATTCCACCTCCTCCCACAGCATATAGCCTACACTAACACACAAGTGCCCAAGCGCTCTCAACTTTCTGATGCTCTTAGAAAAACAACTAAAGGGGTAACATCTTTAACTGGATTCTCTGGTGGAAATTATCTGGCCTCATTAAAAATATTAGAATGTGTGAGTGGACATTAATAACACAGACTTTGAAGCAGAAGAAAACATAATGAAAACTCACTGACATTGAGGTATTTTGGACAGTGCTCCACATTGCTCATAAATGCTCTTTTGTAAGACCTTTCTTAAATGCTCCCATTCCAGAGGATATAGAAAATAAATGATGGTCAAATATTAAGCCGGCTTTTTGGAACTGACCTCCATGCCACCTCCCTTCTGGTTATTACTCACAGTGCTGGATGCCCTTTGCTGAGGGCTGTGGTTAATTGAGAGGCTCAGAGCTGGTGAAAGTGGTGAGATAAGTAACTGTTGAATGCTCAGGCCTAACCAGAACATCACCATCTTCTCAAGGCCCAGGAAACATTACAAAGGGAGAGAAGGAGCCAGAGTATGGGGAGTACCACAAAATGCTGACATTGAGACACACCACAGCCTTTGCAATCACAAACACACAGAACCTGTGGACACCTGAACAAGATAGGGCCCTTTAGCCTTTCATAACAGGTAGAAGTGGTGACCATGGGCTCCCACCCCTTTCTGGGGATCTATTGATCCTTTAACATATCTAATGACTACTGAGCCTTTAACGTGTCTAATCATTGCTGAGGGGAGGAGGTGTCATTATGTTCAGTGGTGTAGCCCCTGAGGGAAAAAAGTTGGAAAAAAAAG
Source organism: Peromyscus maniculatus bairdii (assembly GCF_049852395.1). Taxonomy (NCBI): domain Eukaryota; kingdom Metazoa; phylum Chordata; class Mammalia; order Rodentia; family Cricetidae; genus Peromyscus; species Peromyscus maniculatus. The sequence continues at coordinate 26,354,508 of NC_134853.1, forward strand.
AAGAGCTCATAGGGATAAGAAGGAGCATAACCAAGGGTAACTGGGAATGAATATAACAACAATATACATATTACATGTATAAAATGTCTAATATATATATATATATATAACATTTTATATAATGTAATAAAATATACCTATGGAATTGTCAAAAATATTTACCCAATTTTAGAATAATAATATCTTAACTATCTTATTTATATGGATACTTTTGATATCTGTCAATTTCTAGGATGATAATGTTACATCTTAAATTAATTCTCATAAAATTGCACTGGCAGACAACATAAACTGTCTTGTCCATATCTCTGTTGTTGTATGTGGTCACTCCATCTCATGCTGAAGGTCACTGTGGTGATTTGAGTTATAATGGCCATCATAGGCTCATAAATTTTAATACTTGATCCCCAGTTGGTGGAACTGCTTGGGAAGTATTAGGAGGTGTGGCCTTGTTGAAGAAAGTATGTAGCTGGGAGCCAGGCTTGGAGGTTTCCAAAGATTAGTTCCTTTGCCATTATGTGTTTCCCACTCTACCTCATGATTTTGTGTCAAGAAGTGAGCTCTCGGCTACTGCTTCAGTGCCTTGCCTTCCTGCCTGCTGCCATGCTTCCTGACATGATGACCATGGACTCTAATCTTCTGAAACTGAAACAGTGAGCCCCAAATTAAAGACTTTCCTTTTAAATTTGCCTATGTCATGATGTTTTATCATAGCAATAGAAAAGTAACTAAGACAATTATGTTTAGGTTGATTTCCTTTGTCACAATCCTGGGATCCATATCGAAAGGCACCCATCCCTGGGGAATATTTTTCTGAGATTCCACAGGAATGAAAGAGCCTGCTGTGATGATTTGAAAGAAAAATAGCCCCCAAAGAGAGTGACACTGTTAGGAGGTGTGGCTTTGTTGGTGTGGGTGTGGCCTTGTTGGAGGAAGTGTGTCACTGTGGGAGTGGGTTTTGAAGTCTCCTATGGTCAAGATACTACCTGGTGTGTTAGTCTACTTCCTGTTGCCTGCATATCAACATGTAGCAGCTTCTTCTGCAGCACCATGTTGGCCTGCATGCTACCATGCTTCCTGCCTTGATAATAATTGACTGAACATCTTAAACTGTAAGCTACCACCGCAATTAATTTTTTCCCTTATAAGAGTTGTTGTGGTCATGGTCTCTCTTCACAGCAATAGAAAACCTAACTAAGGTGCCTAACAAGCCAAACTGTGGCAGCTGCGACTCTTACATGTAAGCATGAGGCAACTACATTCATTCGCTTCCCAATACAAGGCATATGGTCAAGTACATCCATAGAACAAGACTCCTTGCTCTTTGTGCTCTGGGAAGAAAAAACAGAATGGTGACTATGGCCTAAGAAACCATTTCAAAGTTCACAGTGAAATTAAGAATACTAAAAATTGTTATATTTTGAAGTGTCAAAAATGTCTTATATGTAATAATATATACCTATGTATTTACATGAAATTATATGTATTATATATATATATATATTATACATATGTAAGCCTTTGAAATAATCAAAGAGATTATTCCAGAGAAAGAGGAAGAAAAGGATCAGACAGCACAGTCTTTCACAGCAGGGGTAGGTGCAATCGCTACAAAGTGCAGCCTGAGCTAATCACCTAAGGAGCAGACAGTGCATTTTTAAAATGTTTCTGCTCCAGTGGACAACATTGAGAATAAGGATTTCTTGGAGTTTAAGTTTTTAGGTTTCTTTTTATGAGAAGCTATGTCAAGGTCACAGATAAATGGAAAAGTTATGCCTACTAACTGCTAATATAGAAAGAATAAAGTCCAAAAATTCTGCCATAGTAATAAAGTGTTAATTAAAAAATATTATTTTCACAAGAATAGAAACTATATATTTATCATGTGTAACATGGTGATTTGCTGTGTGTATATATTGTAGAATATTTCAAGTGAACTAATATTTTGTGGGAAGAACACTTAATTCTACTATGTGATCTTCAATTATATTACATAATGGTTGTATATTACTGCTTTTTTATAAGTAGATAGATGCTAGGGGATGTCTTTCTGTATGCTGTGAATATATGTTGCTCCTATTGGTTAATAAATAAGCTGCTTTGGCCTATGGCAAGGCAGCTTAAAGGCAGGTGGGAAATTGAAGGAGAGAGAAAGGAAGGAGAAAAGTAGAGTCTAGAGAGACGCCAACCACCACCAAAGGAGAAGCAAGATGCCAGCAGGTTGATAAAGCCACAGAACACATGGTGATACATATGTTAATAGTTATGGGTTGAGTTAAACTATAAGAGCTAGCTAGCAAGAAACCTGAGCCATAGAGCAAACAGTTTGTAAATAATACTAAGTCTCTGAGTGATTATTTTATATCTGGCTCCAGGACCGCTGGGCCAAGTGGGACCATGGGGCAGCGTGAGACCAGAGAAACTTTCCAGCTACAGATAGAGATAAGAATAACCAAAATTAAATGAGTACAAAAAGTATTATTTCACAGAAATCATATAGATGCCTGTTAAAGGAACATGACTATCTGAGATAAATTTCAGAATATCCATTCACTACTGAAGAGTAGCTCTGAACACTGAAAGGAAGTAAATTATAATTGAGGAGCCATTAGTGCAAAAGAAAGAACAGAATCGGAAAAAAATTATACTGTGAATCCTCTCTAATGGAATAATATTGCAGAACCAGAAAGCAACTCAAAGCTAGGCTATGTGAGAAATCCTGCATCTTTCCTTCTTAGATTAAGAAGTCTTATTTGCTAGCTTATTTGCTAGAATTTACTAAGCACTACTCACTGATTTGGTGAAGGCTTTTGCATTCTCACTAGGTAGAGCATTTTCCTGGAAGTGTGAAACACACAGAGAGAAAATGCAAGCCTCACTCCCTAGAGCAAGCACTCTAGCCAACTGTGAAAATTGTGATGGAAAGCTCCCTTGGCTCCATTTCTCTGGGAAATAAGTCTAACACAGTGAAGTAGGTGGAAATAATTCATTTGGGAGGTAAAGAAAATGTCCAGTGGGGAATAGAAAATTGTGAAGGGAAAGGAAACAGCTATCAAAAGCTGCAAGAGAAATCAAGATCCACTGTGAGCCAGAGGCTTGCACCTATAAGGAATCTTGGGGTAACAATGTTGGATACACCCCTAAGCCGGCAACCTGAGCATTTCTTCCCAGCATTGTTCTCTTGCATGAAAGCAAAGACAGTATGAGAAGACATCAGGCAGCCAGTTGCTACAACTTGAATAAGTACTAGCGTGTTAAGATCTGAAAACACACAGACATCTGGTACAGAAGTCTTAGATTCACAGTTGTTCCTGATTGACAAAGTGGAAGTCAAGAAGGGCTTCCTGTAAATTGCGTTTTAGATGTCAGGGAATAGAAGATAAAATATCAGCATTTTCATCAGGACATGATCAAAACCTTCACAATCAGAGAGCTCAAGACCCTTTGGATTTGGGTAGCAGTTGTGACACACAGAAACACGCAGAAGGGGGCAGGAGAGGATTGGCTAAGAAATGAAACTAGTTGTTTACAAGAGCCAGTGGGAATTAGCCTATTAGACACCAGCATCATGATATCTGTGAAGTACAGAAATAGGAATATGCCACATGTACCATGGCATGAGTTACATAGCATAACTACAATGCTTAACTAGAACCTTGCTTGAATTGGGACTCAGTAGCTTTGACCAATGAGCAAGCTCTTATTCTGGTACCAAAGATAAGAACCAATATATAAGAAGCAAACTATATGCACTTTCATAAGATTTTGGGATCAGAATGATAAATAATTGCACAAATGATAAATAAGAATTTTAGACACAGAAAAGCATATTGATCAAAAAGTAGTAAATGGTTCTTGTGCTATTTAATTATATGCTTAAGAAGACTAGCCTGAGAAGAGACTATCTAAGCTGAGAACTGAGTGAGGATAAAGCATGGAGGCTGAAGAAAAGTCTTATAAGAGGGAATTCAGCCAATGAGGCTATTTCAAGGTAGATATCCTCAATGGGTTTTCAATACTGATCAGAGGCATAATTGTATCATGATGGAGAACTGAGATTGTAGTCTAAAGGTGATGGGAATCCATCGAAACATTTCACATAGTGGAGCAATATGGTCTCTTGTACATTTTTTTAATTGACTGTTCTCCCCAGAGAAGTGTTCACAGATGTGCAAATGTAGAGACAGGGAGAGCAGAAGAGAGGCTATTGCAATGGACCAGGGTGGAATGAGGGTGGCCTGGTTTGTGGATAGGTGTGGAATTGTTTTGGAGACTGCCAGAGCTTGTTCCTAAATGCTGGGAAGGAAGAGGGAAGAAGAGGATTCAAAGAGGGAAGAAGTGGCAGCTCAGTTCACATTTCAGGAAGTCTTAGATTGTCAAAATTTCAAGTTATTATTATTTTTTAAAAGCAATGTAAAGCATAAAGCTGGACTACTGAAAGTCCTTAATAATCATGCTAATGTCATCAAATTATAATATCATGATGTGAGAGTAAATTTTAAAGTAATATCAAAAATAGCCATAGGCTGGATCCCACTTATTTTAAAAATTTAATCATGATTCTTTGTGCCTCATTTGTAATATCTCCCATATTAATGTAGTTTCTTATAAACTCTTTCTCCATTTCCCCAAGCCATTATTTCTCTTTGGTGTGTGATATATATGTGTGTGTGCACAGACCCATGAGTGCCAGTCTATAGGCCAGTGGTTGTGTGTCTCTTGGATCACTCACCACCTCATTGATTGATCTGGAATTCACTGAGTGGCTAGACTGGTCAGCAATCACAAGGGATTCTCCTGTCTCTGCCTCTCCCAGTGTTGGAATTACAAACATTAGCTGCCATGCCCAGAATTTTACAAGTGTCCTGGGGATCCAATTACAGTTTTCCATGTTTGGGCAGCATTCACTTTGCACATTAAGCCATCACTTCAGCACCCAAGCCATTATTTCTTACCTTCTTCTCTGCTACTCAGTCTGACTTCTCTTGGCTTTTCCTTTTGAGATGTTCTACCCAATTCTCATGTCCATTCACTCATGAACTCAAGAGTTTTTCCTCCTTTCTTTATTGATGGGCATCTCAGCTTAGGCTTCCATGATAAAATACTAGATAGACTTGATAGCCACAAAAACATAAATTTATGTGTCACTCCCCTTATGGCTGGTTCTGACAAGGTTCCACCAGACCTGCCGCCAAGCCAAGCAGTTTTTAATGGATTCTTGTCACATTGGGCACCAGATGTAGATGTAACCAACCGTCTTATTAAATAAGAAACACAGAATCAATGTAAAGGAGAAAGCCAAGAGATCAGAGCTCAGAGCTAAAATCTCACCCTTCCTCCTGCGGTGGTTCTAGCTCTCTGAAAGAGAGCTACTTCCTGTGTGTATGTCTTTTCATAGTCTTTTTGTTCTGCCTTCTCATTGGTTGTAAACCCAAACATGTGACTGCCTCATCACTGTCTGTAAGTACAGCCCTCTAGGTCTTAAAGGCATATGTCTCCAATGCTGGCTGTATCCCTGAACACACAGAGATCTATGGGATTAAAGGCATGCGCCACCACCGCCATGCTCTGTCTATGGCTCTAATAGCTCTGACCCCCAAGCAACTTTATTAACATACAATTAAAATCACATTTCAATACAATTAGAATACCACCATAGTACAGTGAGCATTTATCTCCCCTGCCTCTTCCTCTTATTCTCCTGTTACATTTTATTTTTTGTGATTTTCTTTTCTTTCTTTGCTGTTGTTGTTGTTTTGTTTTTAATTTTATTTTTATTGAAAAGAGATTCTTCTCTCATACAATACATACCGACCACAGTTTCCCCCCTCTCTACTCCTCCCAGCTCTCCTACAACCCCTTTCTCCCAGATCCACTCCTGTAGGGAAAAGGGGCTGGCTACAGAAACCCACCCTGATCCTGAAGCCCAGAACTAGAGAAAGATGGTTCAGATCAGGACAGAAAGAAACACAGTTTGGCTCAGTCAGATCAGAGCCATCTCTGCCCCTGGCCAACTGAATTGTGAAACCAACCAATCACAGAGCAGGATAGTAGAACCCTGGGCCCAGGGTTGACTCCATCCACTAGACTTCCTGTGTAAACCACCAAGCCTGGTCAGTTAGAAAAAAGGTTGTTCTCTCCACCCTGGTAGAGGCAGCTACTCTCCTGGACTCCTTCTTCCCAAATAAATCTCTTTCTCAAAAGAGTTTTGGGTGTAAAGATCTTCATTCACTGGCATAGAGAAGATCCTTGCTGAGATGTCCCCCAGTGAACAAAACAAGGGAGAGCTGGAAGAGCATGGCAAGGAGGAGCTGAACAGAAGATCCTTACTGAGATGTCCCTCAATGGACAGAGCCAGGGAGAGCTGAAAAAGTAACCCTTTTCCCTGGAGCCGGAGGAGATTGCTACATTTCTACCAGGGTTTCCGGTTTCCCAGAGTGAAGCAAAAGAAGCAACATCTTAAGCCAGAGAAGCAGAGCTCTGCTGGGAAGCCCCCTTAAGTGGGGGCTGAGAAAAGCTCAGCTATAGAGGAGGCTCTCCAGGAGAGGCGCAGGATTGCTATATCCTGTGGGGAGACCATCCCCCATCATACCAAGTATACCTTGACTTTCCCACAGAGTCAGGACACCCTTCCTTGCTGAAGCAGTTGCACGCGTGACTCACCTGAGAAGTCAGAAAAATTTCTCTTCCAGTGCTGGGCTGCTGCTTTGCAGTTCCAGCCATCAGTAGCTAGCTGTGCTATACAGCTCCAGGTATCCGGGACACCTTCAGGGCAGAGCTGTTGTTCTGAGCAGCTTAAGGTGTCCTGGATACCTCACCCTCCAGGGTGTCTCCTTGCAGTTCAGCGATCAGAGCTGTCCTAAGCAGGTAGTCAGGACACCTTTCCCAGAGTTGCAAAACTCACGTTTTGGTGACAAAATCCGGGACCAAACCCATACTTGTTGCAACCAATTTACTAATATTTTTGGTGCCAAAACCCAGGACACCAAACCCACAGAGTTGCAAAATGTGCAATTTACCTACAACTCCCCCTTCAGAAAAAGAGCAGGCCTCCAAGAGATGACAGCCAAACAAGACAAAATAAGAGAAGCCAAAGGCCCTCATATCGAGGCTGCACAAAGCAACCCCATAGGATTGTTTTTTTCAGAGTGAATCTCACTCTATATGCCAGGCTGGCCTCAATTCCAATTAATTCTTCCACCTCATCCTTTTAAGTGCCAGCTACCATGTCCAGCCTCTTCTTATAATGGGGATGCAAATTCATAATCTCATCTAAGCTGAATTTCTTTACAGAGGTCCAGCAACCTGGGTTTCAGCATAATGATTATGGGAGGGCACCAACATTCTGTCCATAGCAGTGGGGCTCGAAGCCAGTGGCCATAGTATGAACAATGTGTGCTGCTGAGAAGGCAGATAGACTTCTGTCTTCACTGTGAGTTCCCATTGACTAGACTGAACAAATGTGTTCCCCCAGCGTGTGCCCCATTTTATATTGCATGCAGCACTGATGAGTTAAGAATGAGTCTCTGGTTGTTGATCAATCATTTCTTCATATTGGTGACTTCTTTTGCTTCATTCTTAATTTTTGCAATGTATAAAATGTATTTTGATTAATCTCTCACCAACACCTTCTCTTATTGCCTTCTTATCCCTATTAACATGCCCTTCTCATGACCAGTCCCTTTTCCAAGTTCAAGACTTTAGGTTTAGATTTGTGAATAATGTAGTTTAAACCCGACCATCGGTGACCAGTGGATTAGAGGTGTCCATTGGAGACTGGTGGCGTCAGGCATGACACAGTGATTTGCTTGCTCTCTCAGTCTATCAGTAGCAAGTAGTTTATTATTTATTAGTGAGGTGTAAGAAGCCTTGAGTCTCTCTATCATATGTCAGTATTGACAGGCAGGCCCATCTTTTGCAGATCCTATACTGGCTACTTTTCCATGTGCTCCCTCTGAGTTCTTTTTTTCTTGCTTGGAATGTTATCAAAGGAAATTCCTGCAGAAGTTAAATGTATAAGAAAAAATTTATACAAGACTACTGAAATAGGAATCTAAAACCCTTGAAAGAGAAAGTAGGTACTGTATTAAACTTGTTAAGTAACAAGTAGGAGTGTTTTTAAGTGGGGAGCAAATACAAGAGCACCAGAGAACAACAGTATTAAAGGAGGAATGACATGGCCCCCTTTTCTCTTGATTTCACGACAGATGGTTCCTAGATACATGAGAATGACATTCAGGGAGTATAGAACAAAGTTGTGAAGGAATGTGGAAAGTGGATTTGGGAGCATTTATGGGAAGGAGAAGGGATCAAAATACATAGTATGCATGCATAAAATTCTCAAAGACTAAAAGTATTATATTAAAAGTACATTTAGCCGGGCGGTGGTGGCGCACGCCTTTAATCCCAGCACTCGGGAGGCAGAGGCAGGCGGATCTTTGTGAGTTCGAGGCCAGCCTGGGCTACCAAGTGAGTTCCAGGAAAGGCGCAAAGCTACACAGAGAAACCCTGTCTCGAAAAACCAAAAAAATAAAATAAAATAAAATAAAAAATAAAAGTACATTTAACTCATGGTAAACTTGAAGTTCCCCAGTAATCATTGCCCTCGTACCTGGCCAGTTGATGTTTATACTGGCTACAATGCATACTGACTTGGTCTACTGTTTCATTCTGTACCCCTGCCAACTACTTCTCCTAACTCATTGGAGACCTAGTAACTTCTAAATTCTCTGTGTATACAACTAACTCACTCTCTCTCTCTCTCTCTCTCTCTCTCTCTCTCTCTCTCTCTCTCTCTGTTTCTCTTCATCTACACTTACCTCCTTCCCTCTAAGCTCAGAGAATAAATCTCTTTTCTCTGCCTTCAAAGTCACCTCCTCCCAGAATCCTCCAAGTTTCTCACACCAACACTTATTCAGAGGTGTGGGTTCTCTTTCTTGTCCATATATTTAACCCTACTGTATAATTCAATTATTTCTCAACTAAAAAACGCTCTGTCTAGTCTTCTCAGATCAAAACCAAGCAAGCATTCTACATCAGTCCTATGTCCTTCAAGCTCCTTGTTTTCATCATAACCAAGCTTATTGAAAGGTAATTGCTATGTGCTTTTGACCCCTTTTCACTTCTTATTCACCCTACTTTGTGGTCTATTGTTACCAAACTTCTGGTCCCATATTCAACTGAAAATTTTTTCACCAAGAACACCAACCAACTGCCTCTTTCTTGCCAAGTGCAATGCCTTGCAGCAGATGTCAGGGATAGTCATCTTCCCTAAAGACCTGTGCAGACCCCTAAAACCATCTCTTTACCCACACTGACCCTTTATAGTAATACTCTCTGCTCATGAGCCACAAATTATCCTTTATTCTCCTAAGTCACACCTGTAGGGAGCAGAGGGAGCCACAAGTAAGTGAAGTCTTGAGTGAATGGTATTTTGGCATGTGCACACTGGTGTCTGTGTTGAGAACTCCAAGGTAACTGATCTATAGGACAATTTGGCAAAGCTATTACCATATGGGCCAGGTTCAAGAAGAATAGCAAATCTTTCCTTGAGAGTCCCAGTATGAGTGTTTATAAATAATTGATCCACCAGATGCAGAGATCCACGGTCAGGCCCCAGGTGGAGCTCCAGGAGTCCAACTGGTGAGAAAGGGGAGGGTTTGTATGAGCGAGAATTGTTGAGACCAAGATTGGAAAAAGCACAGGGACAAATATACAAACGAAAGGAAACACATGAACTATGAACCAATAGCTGAGGAGCCCCCAACTGGATCAGGCCCTCCAGATAAATAAGACAGTTGATTAGCTTGATCTGCTTGGGAGGCATCTAGACAGTGGGACTGGGTCCTGTCCTCAGTGCATGAACTGGCAGTTTGGAACCTGGAGCTTATACAGAGACACTTGGCTCAGCCTGGGAGGAGGGGACTGGACCTGCCTGGACTGAATCTACCAGGTTGAACTCAATCCTCAGGGGAGTCTTTGCCCTGGAGGAGATGGGAATGGGGGGTGGGCTGGGGGGAAGGTGGGATGGGGGTGAGTGTGGGAGGGGGAGAACAAGGGAATCCATGGCTGATATGTAAAATTAAATTTAATAAATAAATTTTTAAAAATGAAAAAATTAATTAATTAATTAATTAATTAGTTAATTAATTAAATGATTGATCCACGGGTGCAAAGACTAGATATTGGTGAAATTATTAAGGCCACTCCACATAGTTAAAAGGGAGGTTTATTTAGTGGAGTAACTTACAAATGAAGGGATAGGTAGGTTGCGGGTTCTGGGAAAGACGCAGCGCAGTCCAGTGGTGTTCTCTGGAGAACTCTCCTAGGTCTACCTCTAGCGTCCAGGGTCCAGGAAAACAAGTGAGGGTGGTGCATGCAGATCTAGGGTCTTCAGGGCCCTCTCTTGGCCCTGCCTTGTTGGCGCGATAGTTACCAAAGCCTCAATAGGGGTTGGAACTTCCAGACCAAAGCTGGAATGGCTACCCACTACATCTAGAAACTGTGACTTCCTTGATTTACAGCCTGAGACTGGTGGCCTGCAGAGGCGTCCTATGAGCACTAGCTAAGCTCTCCCCCTGTGTTGTTCCTAATAAATATGCAGGAGTTCTAAATACAGTGGATGCATTAGCAGAATCTGCTGATCCCAGTTTCACTATTGATTTGTCAATGTGTCTATTCTTTCTTCATTCCCTCATCAGCCCTGGCCAGAGATTCCAAGACCCAAGCCATTTGGGACATGGTACATACCCTCTTTCTTCTCCATGGTTTTGCCCATTCCTTTCCCTCTGCCTATAATACTCATTCCTACAGCTTTCACTTTTGAATCATATGTGATTTGACTCTGGTACTTGCTTATTCTGTTAGATTGCTGCTAAAGAGTTACTTCTTAATTGATACAAAACAGCCTCTGACCCTGAGAAGCCCCTGGAATCCCCTAATAGGTCCTGGTAACACCAAAAGATGCTCTACTCGGTTGAGGCAGCTCAGGAGTTTCGTGTTACTTAGCATTCTAAAGAGAGGCTGCATTGGACCCTTGTGCTGATTCTTTGTTAGTGAAGCAGATACGAAACAGCTAAACAGCATTAGCTCTTTATCTGGGCCCCAAACAAACAAAACAACAAGAACCTTAAAAATCTTTAACTGCCAAGGGATGAAGTGAACACCTCAAAAAGGGACAGAGGGAGAATTGACAAGGACAAACCCCTGAAGTAAATATTCCTTTTTAAAATGGAGGCGCCTTCAAAGAGCCAAGTAGCTAGTTTAATGTTACTGAAAGAGCAGGGAGCAGTAGAAACATCTTGCTCAGTGTGGTGCATTTGTCAAGGCCAGACCTCCCTCTGTCCCATCCCAGTGAAGGACGTCTCTGTTTTATTTTTTTTATTTTTTTATTAATAAATTTTTTATTCATTTTAGATACCAACCACAGATCCCCCTCTCTTCCCTCCTCCAGCCTCCAGCCTTCCCCCTATGAGCCCCATTCCCTCCTCCAACAAAGTAGGACTGCTCTATTTTATTGAATAGACCAGTAGATTGTGGGACTCATATCTTCTTTCCTCTTGCAGTGTTTCAGCATCTTTGGGAAATCTCTATTATCACTTTCTAATTAACCACTGCACATTACAAGGAAAAACAAGCAACAACAAAAGCCTTTTTGGTTGTTTGTTTATTTGTGTGTTTGTTTGTTTTTTGAGACAGGGTTTCTCTGTGTAGTTTTGGTGTCTGTCCTGGATCTCACTCTGTAGACCAGGCTGGCCTTGAACTCACAGAGATCTGCCTAGCTCTGCCTCCTGAGTGCTGGGATTAAAGGCTTGCTCCACCACCACCCAGCTCCTCCTACACTACACTTTCATTGAGAAATGGGCTTTGTTGTGCTGCCTATATATTGATAAAACACAACACCTTTTTTGTTCTGAGAACTTTCTTTTCTTTGGGATCTTCAAACTTCAGCATATATATATATTAAGACATTTTCATACAATTTAAGAGAAATAATGGGATTTATGAAAATTTTAATGCCCTAATGCTAGAAAATGTGCTGGCCCTTTAATTTTCATGGGGAAAGCATTGTGAGTGAGCCTTATCAACAGCATGCTCCTTTATCACAGGCAGAGGGAGGGAAGCAGCTGAGCTTTTCAGGCTAACTCTGTTAGGGAATACTTGTCACTCTTACACTGAAACAAAAGGGTGGTGCCAACTTTTCCTCCTGCTGCTTCCCTAACTGTTGTCATAAATTCGGCTTTGCTATTATGCAGAAACCATTCTTTTCTTAATGTAAACTAAACAGCATTTACTATAGATGTGTGTGGTGTATATGCATATACACACAGGGATGACCTTTTCTTTAGGCAGCTTTCTTGCTTCAGAAATCAGAGCATTCCTGTACCAAGAAGCCACTCCTGCAAGCATCCCATAGTGTTACTCCTCACCTGTCTTCTGATGCTTGGGCAGCCTCTCAGGACTGAGCCTTTGAACCTTGCTCCTCTCTTCATGCTCTTTTCATCTCTGTCCGCCTTGTGGTGCAGATGCATAGTTTATGAGGTCTGGGACTCCGCAGATAAGGGCTGCTGTTGCCCAGCCAGGTTCAAAGGTGACAGCAGTGACTACTGGAGCTGCATATTCATTCTGTGCCCACTGTCATGCACAGCTCTACACCACTGAGTCCTAACCTCTCCTCCTTGTTTCCATTGTTTTAACTCTGGCATCTACTCCTCCTGCCCAGGGGAGGATGAATAATTGACAGTTGAGCATGAGCTTCATTTGTATGCCTTGTAAGAACATTTTTATGCTGATTTGCTTTGCATTGTCTGAAATATCAAAGGCCAGCACTCAATGACTGGAATAATTAATATATTCCATATGTAATACTTGCCTCAAAAAATTATCTGGAGGCACAGATAACTTCTTACATCACTTTTGGGGTAATTTTAAATTTCTTTTAAAATGTCAAGAAGAATAAAGAGAATTCTCTATTATTTTCTAGGAAAAAGTGTTCTCTGACTGCTCTATGACAAATGTTTTGAAAATAAACATTTTTATTTCACAGTGAGATAGCAAGCATATGTCTGATATTCTCTCCTCTTTGTTACCGGAGCATCCATTTAGTTACTTTTCCACCAGTGTTTTAAAGAATGCATCTGTTGTTAGCTAACTGTGTACACTCAGTGCCCTCCTCCAAATCCAGATGTGCAAGCCCTCTAGTATCTCAGGGTGTTAATGTATTTAGAGACAAGTTCTTCATAGTTGTCATTAGATATAAAAGAGCTCACCAGCATATTCTCTAACCCAGCATGAATAGCGTCTTTCTAAAAAAAGAAGTTTGAACATAAGCAAGTATAGAGGAAAGATGATAGGAAGATACAGAGAGAAACTGTCTTCAGGCCAAGAGCAGTCTGGAGTAGATCTTGTACATCCCCCAGGAGCAACCATCCTTGGTGTGATCCTGATTACTGCTAGCCAACTTCTGATATCTCAAGCCTAGACTTCTAGCTTTCAGAAATGTGAAAAAAAAATGATATGTCTCTTTTATAAGCAGTCTGGAGTGTGGATACTTTGCTACAGAAACTAATATAGCACTCCCCTGTCAATCCAACATGGAAACACCTAGGCCTAGAAGACTGACTCTATCTTCCTGCCCTGCAGTAGACTGGACTAGAAGGGTAAGCCTAATCCAGGGACATTGAACATTGACTGTCTAGGAACCAAGAAGGGACTGAAAAAAAAATTGAACCAAAATGCCAAGCCAAAACTATAGGGAGGTATTTCAGTTATTCAGCTGCTCACTGGATTCCATGCATTGGAATAATCTACCTCAAAAAGCAGGAATCAACCAAAGAGAGACTAGAGATCAGCTGGAGAAGAAAGATGATAAGGGAATAAGGAAGAGGAGAGAAGAAAACTAATTATGCCACTGACATGATTTTGTTTCTGAAGTCAAATGCACCCATCCATCAAATCCCCAGTTGAACTATGTGGCACAGTCGTAAGCCAGACTCAGCCTTGAGCTCATGAAACTTAAGGGCTAGAAATATCTGCTTTCTGATTATTTTATTTTGCCACACCTCTGTTCTGTTGACTTCAATCACTTAGATCATCTTCAATAGGTGTCTCCAAGTGCACTTTTAAGTAAATGACTCATTCTTTCTTACTATCTGTGAATAGCTTCTAAGCCATCTTTAGCATTTGTCTCAAACTGTTTGGAGAGTTCTGTCCATACATCAGTGAAAGAACAAAAGATAAAGCCAGAAAGTTCTTTTCTCCTTATTGTACTTAAGAATGGTTTTAGGGGGGGAAATTCCTGAAACAAAAAGAAGTTGCTATTTTAATACTTCTTTTCTTTTCTTATGCATTCTTCTCTTGTATCACTACCCTCCCCAATCTCCAAGCCCCCAATAAGCAAACTTTTGAAATTGGTCTTCCCTAATAAGTACTTCATGTTTCAAAAATATTTATTCTTCATTCAATCACGTCCACTTATGTACCCAAAATTTCCATGAACTCAATGAAAGATAGTGGAAAGTGTCAGCCTTTCAGAAGGAAATTCTGTGGCTTGTGATACCATGTCCAGGATACTATGATAAGTGAACTGAGCTAGGCATAGAAGGACAGATACTGCAAGAATTGTATGCATATGCAGAATTTCAAAGAGTCAAATTCAAAGAAAGTGTGTATAGAACAGGGTCAACCATGGCCTGAGGTGGGATGGTAAGTAGATGTTCATGAAGTCTCAGTGAGCAAGGCAGAAACGCTTTTAGTGAACCAGCCATATAATGTTGACCACAGTTATTAAATATGTTTGTCCCGGGCTGGAGAGATGGCTCAGAGGGTAAGAGCACTGACTGCTCTTCCAGAGGTCCTGAGTTCAATTCCCAGCAACCACATGGTGGCTCACAACCATCTGTAAGGAGATTTGGTGCCCTCTTCTGGCCTGCTGTCATATATGCTGTATACATAATTAAAAACAAACAAACAAAAAAAAATATGTTTGTCCCAAAGAAGCATATGAAGTAACAAATTTGTTAGTTTTGTTTAATCATTCTATAAAATATGGTGTTGTGCCTCTTAAACATATGTAATTGTTATTTATAACTGAAATGTTTAGAAATGAATGTATATTTTCCTGATATATTGATGTCAGGGGGGAAAAGCAGTAAAATTGAGCTAACATATATGAAATTCTTTTAAAATAATGCTCTACATTCCCTATGTTCCCTATATCCATTTCCACATTTTTAATTGTATTTTTTATTTATTGTATGGTGTGAGAGGCAGCATGCCACAGCATAGGGAGAGGTCAGAGAACAACTTCATGGCACTGGCTCTTTCCTTTTACCCTTGAGTTCTGCGGATAGAACTTGGGTTCTGCAGATAAAACTTACGTCATCAGGCTTATACAGAAAGCCATCTCAAAGCCCAATTGTCACATTTTAAGAAAGATACTCCTTAGTTTAAATTATTGTCAAAATAACACAATTATAGGCCACATAAGAAGATGAAATCTTAAGCTTCCAAAGATACATGCATAGTCCATCACCATGGGAATGGGCCAATGCCCTGGGGAGGGCAATCCCTAGTGTCAACATCCTCATCTCTATTTCTACTTTCACTTCCTCTACTTTGGTATCAGGAATCCCTAAGAGCCCTAAGATTTTGTGCAATGTATTTTCCTTGCAGGGTACAAAGTACAAAGAGAATTTTAGCATAGGTGCATCTGTATTACATATAGATCCATTTATTTAGTCAGCCTGTCATTCATGGATTTGAGAAGCAAATCTCAAGTTCTCCTTGTGTTCATTTCTATTCATGGTACTTAGGACTCAGCAGTCCATCAAGTGTACCTCTTCCTTTGTGTTGTGGACTTTTAATATCATACAAGGCTGTTATACAACATTGTCTGGGATCAGGTTAACTGTTGCTGGACTGAAAAATGCTGATGGGGTAAGGTGTCTTATCCCAAGTGAGATAATGATAACATCAGTGATCCCGGGCAGTAAAGGTGTGGCTCTTGCTTAGGTAACAGTCTGACAAACATACTTCATTATTTTGGTTTTAAAATTCTAGGAATTGTGTATATCATCTTTATTTTACAAATGAAGAAACTAGGTCAGACAATAATTAAAGTCACTGAGCTAGTTTTTAACAAAGCTAGGATGTGGTCCCAGGTATTTGGATGCAGAATCTATAGGCATGACTACCAGGTATGTACTGGCATGAAATTGTTTTATGTATATTTAATTTAAAAACAGAAAATTTAGTTTAACAATAGTAATGACTAATAATAATAATTTATAAATTGGCCACATACATATTAAGTTTTGGGCACTGTGCAAAACAAAATAGGCACAAGTTAATTCTAACTGGGCTTAGTGCCCAGGCAAAGAGTGATACAGCAAATACAGCAAAGAATGCCATTAGAATGCCAGGAAAGAATGCCATTAGAAAAACTTAACACAGGTTTTTATTTTGGCTCTTGAAGAGTGTAATAGCCAACTTGGGTACCTCCAACCAGTGTGAGACTGAGAGCAAAGGATTCTGATCTGAGATAAAGGATTCTGAATTTGTGTACACACACACACACACACACACACACACACACACACACACACACACACACGCAATGTAAATTCTGCCCTAATTGATCTCAATCACAACCTGGATACTGGCCTTGCTTAGAGTTTTTCAGGAGATTCTAGGGTGCAACCAGGGTTATAAACTACTTCTCTAGATCCTTGAAGCTAAATACAGCACCTTGGCTCTAGCCTGTTAACTCCCAGTAATAGTAGCTTCTCTTTCATCCTCATTGCCAGTGCTGTAATTACGGACACCTTCATTTCCTGTTCAGATTATTGCACTGGTCATGTGACTGGTCTCCTTGGTGCCAAGGTTCCCAAGCCATCCCTACTTTATTTTCTGATAGCTGCTAGAGGATCTTGCTAGCATAAACACTTGGTTCTATCACTCCCTTGCTGAGTATCCAGTGAACTCTCTTGTATTGCTCAGTACAGTTCATGCGATCTGCTCCAACAGGATGTTGCCAATTCCCAGCAACTTGCCATACTAAAGGCTGATTCCCCTGGTTTATGCCATAGTACAGTGGTTGCTCTTCCTAGCAGTTCCTCTTCAAGTGACAGTAATTCTCTGTCACATAGCATTATGATCTCTAAATCTTCCTTGGAATCTTCCCCTGGACCATATCCATTTAGCCAACTGACAGATCAATTAAAAGAATATGAGGTATGCCAGATTTTTTAGAGGCTTGACCCACCACTTGACATGTATTTCATTGGTCAGAAAAAAAAAATCTTGTGACTTCAGCTGGATGTCACACATGATCTGAAGGATTACTTTTATGTGGCTAGCAAAAAGGTGAAAAGCAGAGGTAGTAGCTAGCTAGCATTGTCTCTACCACACGTTTTTGTCATGTGACTCAAACATTTGTCCAAATATTTGACAGATAGCTCCTATGTAATGATTGGGTTTTAGAGACAGGAGAATCACTTCTTAATGTCTTTAGTCCAAAGTCCTGTCTTGATCTATTACAACATTAAGAGTTTGTGCCTGCTTCCTTGTCCAATTTCACCCTTTGCTATTTCTCATGGGCATTTCTTGCCTCTGTGTTACTGTTTTCCATGTGTTCTGTGTTGTCATGTCATTTAATTGGAATCCAGAAAATATTTCTTCCATTATTCACTTACCCTTCTCCCATTTCCTCCACAGTACAGATGTGGTCACAACAGCTGCCTCATTTTTTCTTTTCTAACAGCCTTTTGTGATCCCTGACTTTATCCTATTTTAACCCGATGAACCCTAACTTTATCACCTCTAGGCTATGATTCACCTCCAAACTCTCAACCATGTACACTCTCCAAATCCCTGTCCTTCCCGACTGAGTTGATAGCCACCCCTCCACTTTGTATTTTTCTCTCTTAAAATCATCTCTCTGGTATTTAATCATTCTACCCCTTTCTTCAATGTTTTCATTCCAACCTCATCAGACTTTCCTCTCTTACTGACCTTGATTTCATAACTAATAACAGAATCACTTTCACCAAAATTATATCTCTCCATACTTCTTTATATTTACCTGCATAAAGAACAATACATCACTGCCAGATTGGCATTTTCTGCTTCCAAAAGATCCTGGAGAAAATACATTGAAATTGATTTTTTTAAAATGTTCTCACTGGATTAATGTCAGGGTCTTTGATTTGATTCCATTGATCCACATGTCTGTTTTTATGCCAATACCAAGCTGTTTTTATTACTATAGCTCTATAGTAGAGCTTGAGGTCAGGAATGATGATGCCTCCAGAGGTTCCTTTATTGTACAGGATTGTTTTGGCTATCCTGGGTTTTTTTGTTTTTCCATATGAAGTTAAGCATTGTTCTTTCAAAATCTTTGAAGAATTGTGTTGGGATTTTGATGAAGATTGCACTGAATCTGTACATCACTTTTGGTAAGATTGCCATTTTTACTATGTTGATCCTACCTATCCTTGAGCATGGGAGATCTTTCCATTTTCTAATATCTTCTTCAGTTTCTTTCTTCAAAACTTTAAAGTTCTTGTCATACAGATCTTTCACTTGTTTAGTTAGAGTTACCCCAAGATATTTTTATGTTATTTGTGTCTTGTAAAGGGTACACAGGATTGAACTAGGCCTTCTGAATGTGGGTGACAGCTGTGTGGCTTGGTCTGTTTGTGGGGCTCCTGGCAATGGGACTAGGATTTATCCCTAATGCACGAACTGGCTTTTTGGAGCCCATTCCCTATGGAGGGATACCTTGCTCAGCCTTGGTGCTGGGATGGGGGGGTTGGTCCTGTCACAACTTGATATGCCAGACTTTGATGACTCCCCATGGGAGGAGTGTTTGAACAGTTACCTTCTCTGAGGAGTGAATGGGGGTGGAGTGGAGTGGGGAGAGGTGGGGGGAACAGAAGGAGGTGAGGGAGGGGGAACTGTGGTTGTATGTAAAAAGAAAAGCTTTTAAATAAAAGAAATGTTCTCGCTGTGGAAAGATAGTATCTTTTTTTTTTGAGATGCTACATACATACTAGCTGCATCACAGGGGTATGTGACATGTTTCATTATAATGCTCCCATTTTCTTTCACACAAATTTATTTTTAAGGGTTTAATATTATAAAAAATGCAGGGAAATATAGCCAGTTGTTTTAGAAAGCCTTTCTTGTTCTATTGCCCCACACACTCATAGACCTCATCTCATATATCTCTTTGACACAGAACATCTTCATTGTATACTTCTCTACGACAAAAGGTTTTTTTTTTTTTTTCAACATACCTAACAGTAACTTGTTGCCTGGCACAAAGCCGACTTTGGATGAAAGTTTCTTGGAGTAAATGATTATCAATTAAGGACATTAAACAGTCCTGACTTTTTACCATTGAATAGTAAAGATGGTTTCCATTGTGACTTGATACGTGTGCGCAGACTTCGTGTGTTCAATTGTTACCTATCCCTTTATTAGTGCAGACAACTCTGTATAGAAAATCTATTGACCATTAAACATAACCCTGTCAGTTCTTCAGGCTCAATGTGATGATGCCGACTCTAACTGCTATATTAAAATGGGCCACAAGAGAAGTATTTGAGGAAGAAATAAGATTTCAAATTTAAGAATGCATTTGATCACAGGCGATTTAATAAGTATACTAGATGCTGCTTTGAAGATCATGACTAGTTGGTATAGCATGAGAATGTTATTAGAGATCCACAGAGTACACAAATAAATGGTATGGGCAGCCACTGAAGACAAATTTCTACTTTCAATGTTTTCCCCTGGGGACATCCTATTGGCGAATCTCATACCCTAGTGGGCACTTATGACTCCACAGCTCAGTAACCTAATACCAGCAGTCCCAAGTAAAGTTATCTTCTTCCAACAGCAATCACCTTTCTTTTTGCAGGCATCTTTTACTTGTTATCACTTCAATGGGAACAATTACCTGCCCCTCTTGTTTATTTTTCATTAGAAATGACCTGATTTTATAGCAGGAAGGGAATGATAAGTTTTTACTCCTTATTTATCTCACAATTTGCTAGGGTGTGATGAGATGGAAATATGTAAGTGGCCACATTCAAAATGTTTCTGCAACACTACCATTTGCCTCTCTAGACCCACTCCCTGCTCCTCTTTACCTTGCTGTGTGTGCTAGGAGCTAAAATTATTGTATACAAGTCCTTTCTGATAGTATTTAGTCATGGGTGGCACCAATATATCATCAGAGGATGTTCAGCTCCTTTGTCCACTTGGCTTCCTCCCTGGGAGTCACCTGAGATCACCTACCTCTTTGCACAAGACTGCAGGTACTGCATGCTGACCTCCAGGCTTCCAGTTTCTCTGTAGTCTCTTTAATTGCCTCTTCTTCTACTCTTGATGCTGACTTCCTGCACTTGCTAGCCTTACATTGTTTCCGTACCTTCTATTAGCTTCCCTTTGCCCAATAAATGACCTGTTAGCCATGAGAAAAGCTGGTTCACTAGAGTGTCCTCCTGAGCAGTACCATTTCTTTCCTCTAGAACTCTGATCAATACAGTAAACTAGCTGGTAAGATACTTAGCAGCCAGTCATAAGGCTACAAATAGACCTCATACCTAATCTCTCTCCATGGGCTACAAATGTGTGAACATTTATAAAAGTGTAATATCTTTATTACCCTTGAAGACCTTCCTGAGAGCAAAATGTCAGTCCACAATTCAATCTTATGTTTTAAACAATGTTATAGTATGAGGATGACAGTTTGAACTGATGTTCTCTGGCTTCTGAGTTACGGATTCCTACCACACTGACCTGATATGTGTGGGCCCCTCAAAGACCCAAAGTCTTCTGATGTGTAATCTGTGATTGGGTGATTGGCTGAGACTTTGTGTTCTGGAAAACTGGGCACTTATGTGGCTTCCCTAAAGTTTCTGTCTAACTGAACTAACAGAACTTTTTTGCTAAGTGATCCCAATGAGTAGACCTACACTTAGCCCCATTTATACCACATGGGTGTATGCATTTTTGGCAATCATTTTGTTCATTAATACACCTGAATACATGGTGATTAAATGTTCATATTATAAACCAGAATGAATAATAGATGAAATGTCTGTTCCCCCACTTGACAGCTGTCTCAAAAAAGTTAATCTCTCTGAATCTCAATTTTCTGAAATTAAGGAGGATTTTAACAACTTCTATTTTACAAGTTGTGAGACATAATACATGAATTTCTCTAAGAGTTCAGCACATTAGCTCATAGAAACACCAAGTGAATGTTTTCTCACTTGCATGCATCATTTTCCTTTAAAAAAAATGGTGAAAATATTCCCAAACTGAAATATTCTGCTGTTACCATCAAGCTCCAGACTGCCATTCCTGTTTTTCTGAGAGAGTCCAAGATTTTTAGAACAAGACATTTAATACGAAACCATTCTGTCTGGTCATCGTAGACATTCAGGACTCAAGTGAGCAGAGCAGCTAGGCAGTGTTGAACGTTGAACCCTGCTTCAGTTTTTCCTGAAGGGGTTCTGTGCATCAGACTGTCTGGATTCCTATTGCTTATGAGCACAGCTTTTGTCTGTGTGGTGGAGCTCTCTGGGTGACTGCTTGGTCCCTTGAGACTGATTCCACAAATGATCTGATGAAGGATCCAGTCCCAGTCTCACTGCTACTATCAGCAACAGCATCAGCTTGTTCTCATCTTATTCTCCAACCAGGGCTGAGAGCACTGCTTTTAACTCTCAGATGAGCTCAGGTTAGAACTTCTAATTTGGGGGTTAAACTAATGGTATGATACTTAAAACTACACAATTTCCTCTTGGCCTCAGGGCCAATACATCAAATGTAAGGAAGGTGAACAACCTGGTGTCATTCAATACAAGGCGTCATATATTTTGTGATTTCGCTTATGAGAAATATCTAGAAGGAGTAAATCTGAAGAGAAAAAGATAGAGTAATGGCTGCCAGGGCCAGGCAGGGAAAAAAAAAAGACTGTATAATGGGTAAAAGGTGTTCTTTGGGGCAATGAGTATTAGCAACTGATAGTTGTAGCTACACGTGTGCATCCCTAAATGCCACCAACTTGTAAGCTTTGAATTCATTAATTTTGTGCTATGTGACTGTTATTTCAGTTTTTGAATTTACATGATGCTTACATATGGTATGGTTAGACTCCTAGTTAAGATCGCCAACTGCTTTTGTCTACCCTTTCAGTCTTTGCTCACTTCCACACTTTTTTTTAGCATTATGTGTCCAAGAGTCCATGCAGCTTTCCTGCAAGTTCCTTCCAGGAATTGACTATTTCTGTCTGCAGACCACTCCTTGGGGAACCAATGTTTCATTCAACTGGTGCCTCAGGTTAGATAGTAGTCATGATTTTCTTTTGAATATCATAGCCCTCTTTGGTTTAGTTATCAGATTTATGCCAACAAAGAAAAAACAATTAAGAATCCCTCTGTTTCTTTTTTCTTAAAGAGTTTTGTAGAATTTTTATTATTCTTTTGACATTTTGTACAAGATAACAACTGGAGAAATTTTTGCCTGGCATGTTCTTTGTTAGAGGACTTTTGATTGTTCATTCAATTTCTCTAATTACAGGTTTTCTGTTAAACATGTCATGATTTTCCTTTAATTCTTATGTCAGTTTTTACTAGAATAACTTTTTCTCCATCCATATTCAGTTTGAAAAAATTGGGATTTTTTTTATTTCATCACTAATTCATGGGATTGTAAATGTGTTAGTTAATTCTAGATATTTGGGTATTTGTTAGGCTCCAAATTTGTTACTTATTTCTATTTTAATATTGTTGTGATTAAAGAATATACTTCAATCATTTCAAGCTTGTACAAGCAAGATACGATAATCAAAGCCAGGAAAATAATACTGTTGTTTAAGTGCTGAACACTCAGTGAGATTTCCAACTGTCGCAGTAATGTCCCTACAGAACAGGGTCAGCACAGGGGTCTCTAAGCTTTCTGTGGCCACGCTACTTAAAGTGGAAAAGTTCTCTGTGTTTGTTTGTTGGTGGGGGCACTTCTGGAGGATGCAGGTGAGCTGTTCTGCAGACTGGCCATTGGAGAGAACTTGTTCATCTTTCCTCAGGGTGACTTTTTGGTGCTGCATCTTAGGCAGAGGTACCATGGTGGTACGATATTCTAGTTGCTTTCTACTGGATGGAACATAATACCACTTTTCCCTCTGTTTTATGATGTAGATTTTAACCAAATCCTTTCTTGCCAAGATTTTTCACTGTTAAATTGTTCTTTTCCCCTTTGCAATTAGTATGTATTTGGTAAGACGCCATTTTAAAATTCTGTAAATCTACCATTCTTCCTGGTTTAATTTGCTTGTTCATTTCTGTCTTTTTGTGTTTCTATTTTATTTTATTCAGTCAGCTCAAATCAATTATATTTATTTCAATGTTCAAATTATCCCTGTGTTTACTACTAATGGGAGATTTGGCAAATGCTTTACAGGTTCTTTGTGTCATATTTTTGACATTCTTTGACAGATTTCATTCTTTGAGCATTTTATTAACTTCTTGGCACACACACACAAATGGTATCTCATGCTTGTCTTCCACTTCCCCTGCTCCAACCTCGAAGTAATCTTTCCCTTTCGAGGAAAATGGTACTCAGGAGGTAGGAGCAGGACTGTAATTCTGCTAGCCACTTGTGAGGTGATGCCGCTCCTAAGTTCACTCAGTAAGTGCTAAAAAAAATGCATATAAATAATTATACACATTTAGACCTATATTCAGCTTTTATAGTCATTATAAGCTGCAAGTTTGCAGTAACACTTTAATCACAATCCAACACTACTGGATTCATCCCAGTTTGTTTGGTTTGGTTTGGTCTCCCTCCCTTTGTGAACTCTGGTCTCTAACACATTACCACAGTGAGAGATCTATAGTCTGCTCACACTTCATATTCCACGTTTTGGTCCACAAAGTACTGCCAGGCAGACAAGAGTGCTGGCCAACCTCTTATGTGTATCCCCTTTCTTAGGATCTTGATCCTATCCTTTGCCTAGATGTTGTTCTAAGTTTTATCTAGTTTTGTAATTGCCAGTGGAGCGCAGGCTTTCAGTATGGCACTTACTCCCTCATTTTAGGGGTAGGAAAATGGACCACAGTGTGTCCTCACACTGTTCACACATTCCTACCAAATGTCACTCACACGCACTATAAAAGCAATGGTGAGCATCTCTTTTTTTTTCATATTCTATTTTTTTTAATTTTATTTTACAATACAATTCAGTTCTACATATCAGCCACGGATTCCCTTGTTCTCCCCCTTCCCGACCCCTCCCCTTCTCCCCAGCCCACCCCCAATTCCCACCTCCTCCAGGGCAAAACCTCCCCCAAGGACTGAGATCAACCTGATAGACTCAGTCCAGGCAGGTCCAGTCCCCTCCTCCCAGGCCAAGCCAAGCGACCCTGCATAAGCCCCAGGTTTCAAACAGCCAACTCTTGCAATGAGCACAGGACCTGGTACCCACTGCCTGGATGCCTCCAAACAGGTAAAGCCAATCAACTGTCTCACCTATTCAGAGGGCCTGATCCAGTTGGGGGGCCCTCAGCCATTGGTTCATAGTTCACGTGTTTCCATTCGTTTGGCTCTTTGTCCCTGTTCTTTATCCAACCTTGGTTTCAACAATTCTCGCTTATATAAACCCTCTTCTTTCTCACTAATTAGATTCCCGGAGCTCCAACCAGGGCCTATCCATGGATCTCTGCATCCAGATCCCTCAGTCGTTGGATAGTGTTTCTAGCATGACAATTAGGGTGTTTGGCCATCCCATCACCAGAGTAGGTCAGTTCGGGCTGTCTCTCGACCATTACCAGCAGTCAATGGAATACTACTCAGTAGAGAAAAACAATGACCACATGAGGTTTGCAGGCAAATGGATGGATCTAGAAAAAAATCATCCTGAGTGAGGTAACCCAGACTCAGAAAGACAAACATGATATGTACTCACTCATAGGAGGATACTAGATGTGGAACAAGGATGACTGGACTGTTACTCACATCACCAGGGAGGCTACCTGGAAAACAGGGCCCCAAGAAAGAAATGGGGATCCCCCAATGACAGAGAAATGGATGATAACTACAAGAACAGCCTGGACATGAGTAGGGGTAATGAAGGGCGAGGGTCGAGGGAAAGAGAGCTTGGGGGAGCAGGAGATCCCAGCTAGACCAAGAACAGAGAGGGAGAACAAGGAATAGGAGACCATGGTAACTGAAGACCACATGAGAATAGGAAGAAGCAAAGTGCTAGAGAGGCCCACAGAAATCCACAAAGATACCCTCACAATAGACTGGTGACCATCTTTGATCATCTTTGAAAACACCTACACTTGGTAGAGGAAGGGATTTGGACACAGCTAGAACCATGTTCTAACGTGATCTTAGATGAGTCCATCTTGGCCTTTTCCTCTGCTAAGGAAGAGAGATGGGGAATAAAGGATATATATAATGCTGAGAATTTCTATTCGAGATCCCTATACAAAGATCTTCAACAAAAGGAAGCATATTTCTCAAAGACTTCTAGGAAGTCTATCATATCTTTTTGAAAGGATAAAGTATTTCCAATACCAAATACTTAAATTACTTCAGAAACATTTTCTCGTGATTTTTATAGTTCTTATTTCTCATTTAAAGAACATAAAATTATTACATAAATTGAACATCAGCCTTTATCACATCAGCTGCTGCTAAAAAGTCAGAGTCTCTGGGGTAGAATGTGTCAGCCAGCTTTGAAATAGCATGCAGATACAGGCTGCTTAGATTTTAAATAAAAGTTAAAATTCTTCTTTCACCCAAGTCTACATGATGCACTCAGCAGTCAGGCTATGCCAGTTCCGACTGAGCACTAACTACTTAAGTTTTCTACTTGCTTTTATTCAACTGGTTACTCATCATGACTAAACCTTGAAAAGGTGCTGCACCCATACCCTTTCCAACTTTGGAAATTGCTTTCCAACCTTTATATAATAATGAATAGGTTATATGTAAAGTAGTTAGATTATGTAATACAGTGTATGCCTGTGGTTGTGTTAAAGAGCGGAGGTGTCCTTACACATATATGTGTATACCCTGTGCACATATGCACATATACTTACACATAGATCTCCAAGGACTCCAGCATTTGACATAGATCGACTGCCCCTCTGACTTGCAGCTTCCCTCCTTCCAGTCTGGCCTTCTCATTCTCATCTTCCTTCCTCCTTTCCATTGCCTTGTCTCCCTTCTTCTGCCTTCCACTTCCTTGTTTCCCCACATACACTGTTTACATACATTTGTTTCCCCCATATACAACCTCCAATGACATGCTAAAGGTATCTGGCAATTTATATGCATACTAAATACAGAGTCCCTCTTATCCCAGCAGCCACTTCCAAACAAGCACACTGAGGCTCATATTAATTTTAAATGCTTGACCAATAGCTCAGGCTTATTACTAACTAGCTCTTATATTTTAAGTTAACTCATATTCCTTATTTATGCTCTGCCACATGGCAATACCTTTATTAGCCTGGCATGTTCATCTCCTGCTCCCTCTGCATCTGACTCCTCCCTTCTCCTTTCCAGCATTCTCAATTTGGCTTTTCCACCTAACTTTATCCTGTTCAGCTATTGGCCAGTCAGCTTCTTTATTAAACCAACCGCAGCAACAAATCTTCACAGTGTACAAAAGGATTCCACAGCATCCTTCTGATCCCAGAGAACTTTAAAACCACAAATTAAGTGCAGCCAGCCCAGCACTGGGGCACTCCAAGTCTCTCTGGGGCCAGTGAGTGAGTCCTGGCTGGGGCTTTGGCCAGTGCTTACCATTTCCCTTCTCTTCTGGAGCACTGTAACCTTGTCATTTTCACCATTGCCTGTCCCCTTATTTCCTCATATTCACCTCTGGAATTCCTGCTAAAGCTAGTGTTGGATTGCCTTCTCTGTAATATAACCTGTTCTTTTCACTTTCCATCTCTTTTCCCCACTGTATTAGAGGCTGGGTCAGTTTCAGATTGACTTTCCTTTGTGTGCTCTTTAGCTTATCTATTAACTACCTTAAATGTCAGTCATCAGAGGAAATGATCTTTGCTCTGAATAAGTCCAATTTCCCTTGTCTGCAGTGTGCTGAATGCATGCCACATGTTCCATAATTTCTTGTATGTCTGTGGTTGTTATAAATATATTTTAAGGATCTCTTAAACTCCATAGTCTTTATATTCTAGTTTTGAACAGTCATAGTTGTTTTATGTTCAAATTTTTATTGGTGAAAACTTTTCTTATTTCAAAATGTTTTACTGGCCTTGGGTTTTTCATAATATTTAACAGAACTCACTTCTGATGGAAATGTTTCCAATATTTTCAGCTAGAGATGTAGAAGTATGTTGTCCCGCCTATGGTGAATTTATGAGTTTGATTTGTTCTTTATGAGTTTTTCACATGGTTCCTTAGCCAGGTCTCTGTCCTTGAAGACAGTTGTATTCATACTGCTCAGACTTCGTTGACTGAGCAAGCTCTTTTATCATAGCCCATTACAGTGACTTGGAATCAAACTATGCCTAAAGGGCTGCTACTGATGTACAGAACTAATGTCATAATTCATACACTGGACAACCCCTTGAAAGATCCACTATTCAGGGTGTCAGGTCAACTTTTTAATACTTGATAGATGTGAGATCATTCCATACTACATGCAGCCAGGACCACTCAACTCCACATCCAGCCCAACCACACAGACATTACCACTTCCTTGAATCCTCATGTGCTGCATCAGTTTTGGTTTCTTAAGCTGCATACTTACTTGAATCATGCTGTGTGGTCTGAGTGTGGAGGAATTTCTGGGAGTCTAGGGACCAAAGACCTTCATCCACACTCAGACCATATCTTATTCAAGGTCCAGAGTCCATTTTTCCCTATATCCAGTCACTGTTTCTTGATGTAAAACCAAAGTTCAAGTGGATGTGGAGACAAATAAAAGTACATGACTGTGAGATGCTGGGCATCCAAACTCATGCTGCCATGTTCACTGAGCAATCTTCCCTCATCTCTTTTATAATGAGAATGTTTAATTAAAAATTAAGGAATAGGAATCTCATTTTGCCCCAGTGTTGAAACCCCTTAGTCCAGGTTGAGTGCAGTTTTGCTTCTTCTATTTGGCCTTTGTGCCTATTAAATATGGATGATATTTTTTAAAAAAAAAAGCTTTAAAATATAGCCCCAAGCATCCTTTTGTTTTATACCTCACTTCAAAGTGCCTTTGATGGCCTGAGAAGGGTAAGAGACTAAGATGCCGTATGCTCTCGGAGAGTGCTCCCTCCTGCTTCTGCTCTCTGCCCACCGCACCCCTTCACCTGGAGTGCCTTCACTCTCACGTCCTCATCCTCAGGTTCACACACGGCCTCCTGTGTTAGCTCCGTGTCCTGTGGCTCTGTGAGAAGATTTGACCAGAACAACGTAAGGGAGGAAGGATTTATTCTGGCTCACAGTTGGAGGGGATATAGTCGACCACAGTGGGAAGGGCATGGCACTGGGAGTAGCTTGGTGTGGCAATAAGGGCTCGCAGCTTGTTCACACCCCTGTGTACCAGGAAGCAGAGAACTCATACCGGAAGTGGATTTGGACTATACCTTACGAAGCCCATCCTCTTCCCAACAAGAAATCCGCTTCTCTCAGCTAGGCTCATCCTCCTTAAGGCCCCAGAACCTTCCTAAACAGTGGCACCTACTAGGTACCAACTATTCAAATGCTTGGGCCTACAAGCAGCATTTTATATTCAACCTATAACAATTTTTTAGAATAATTTCCTCAGTGTTTCTCCACAATCTTATGCAAAATCATTCAGTCATCAATGACACATGGAGTATCCGTGGTTTGCCCTGAATACTGACCCTCTTGGAGAGGCAAGACTGCAAAAAGTCGGCTCTCCTCCTGTGATACCCAAGCATTTGGCTCAAAACTCTGCCAGCAGTTCTCAGCCTCGTGGTTCTTTACCTCTAAAGATATTTGGCAATTTCAGAAGACATTTTTGGTCTTCAGGACTGAGTGAAGAGTGGCATCTAGTGGGTAAAGGCCAGAGACGCTGCTGGCCACCTTACCATGCGCAGGACGGCACTGTGTGAGGCTTTCCCTGGGAAGATGCTGCACATGGTCTACTCGCCCCAGATAGGAACCTGACAGCCGATCAAAGAGAGGATTCTGCCAAAGGGCAGTTTAGTGATCTAACAAGTAAACGG
Organism: Peromyscus maniculatus bairdii; assembly: GCF_049852395.1. Taxonomy (NCBI): domain Eukaryota; kingdom Metazoa; phylum Chordata; class Mammalia; order Rodentia; family Cricetidae; genus Peromyscus; species Peromyscus maniculatus. The sequence continues at coordinate 26,383,745 of NC_134853.1, forward strand.
AGTGAGCATGGGTAAGGGTTTGCTTACAGGAGCAGGGACAACTCAAATGCATGTCCATCACTGTAAAACCCACAGCAACCTGGACTGTGACTCAGGAAAGCTGCACCCCTGGCACCTCTTTTAAGTCCTACAAGTTAGAGAAGCTCTTCTCTACAATCCTGTCCAGTTAGTCTCCTAACCAGTTCTGCTTCCATAGCCTTAGGAAGGGGGTCCTTCAGAATCTTGTACATTTCAGATTTCCCAGATATGTGACATTTATTCACTTCTTGAGTCTCATGAGCCTCTTCCCTTCTTTCTGGGGTAACATTTTAATCCCAGAAAATTGCCATACAACAGTTTGCCCCATGCAACAGAAAATCACCTGATCCCAAATGTTCATAGTGCTGAGGCTGAGAAAGCCCTATAATGAGGAGGGTATGTGCCTTCAGTGATGTCCATCAGCCAATGAACTCCTGTTTCACAGAGGTCATAGCTCCCCATATGTCACAACAGAGAGGTGTCAATACACATTTGCAATGGAAAATGGTTAAATATTTTGTATTAGATTTACATACTTTATTTTATTTAAGAATGTTTTGCCTTTACATATGTATGTACACAACATGCATTCTTGGTGTCTGTGGAAATCAAAAGAGGACACTGGATCCTCTGGACCTGGAGTTATAGATAGTCATAAACCTCCAGGTGGGTAATGGTAATAGGACCTGGGTCCTTTGTAAGAGCAACAAGTGCCCTTAACTGCTGAGCCATCTTTTCACCCCTATGGAACATTGTTAAAGGTAGAGGTCTCTGTTGTCCTCAGCAGTTGTCCATGAAGACGCAGTTCAGTTTCTGGATATTCCCAATGCCTTGTCTGGTGACTTCTAGGTCACAGTTCATAACCAAAGCACTGAGTGTTACTTTGATGCCAGCATCTCCATCTGAGTTATTTTTTCTTTCTCTGACTGATCAGCCACAGAGGCCTCCTGATGATCCTGTCTTAGTTTTCGAGTATCCTTACTCTTACATCTGCACCCTCACCACCACCACCAAGTGAATGGTGCTGCATATACAGAAACTACAAGTCCAAATATCCCAAGTGTTATTCTATGTAGCTATTACTCTTCAATGCTGTGGCCAGAAAACAGAAATTTCAGTTTCTCTGGGTTAAGTAATTTAGGAAGAGGAGCCAATAGCCATTGAAGTCATGACCTTAGATGTGTCTGATTGTCAGGGTTACTAGAGGCAAACCTGAGTGGCCTTTGGGTATGTTTAAGTGTTACCATCAAATAGACCTCACTGCAACAACTGATGCCATCTTCATGGAAGACCAGATAAAACAGCACATCTGAAGCTCACTTAGCATGTGATAACTACCCAGAGGACTGATGTCATTGCTTTTCTTACCCCCATGTGAAAATGTCAAGTGGCCTGTCCTTGGCATTAGTTTTGTGGCCAGAGCTGTAGAAATACTTCATGTCAAGATCTCTGATTCTAGCCAAACAGACAGTGTCCTCTAGAATGATGTTTCAGACTGAGAGAGTGAACCTTGCTTTATTCACTATAATTAGAGGCCACAACTGGTACATCCCACCAGGGCCTAGACATGCTAAACATCTTGCTGCAGGTGAGACGTGACAAAGAACAAGACCTAGGGTCAGGCGTCTGGCTCTGCGGTCAAGCCCTTGCCTCACACTTGTGAATCAAGCATTTTCTACTCACCAGCACATCGAAAATAAAATAATACTTTACAGAAGCAGAGAACTGGCTTACTCTAGGTGCTACCACTGTTCTCCAACAGGAGAGAGCTGAGCCAAATGACCCCAGACATAGGTCTGAAATCCCTCACATGCATCATGAGTCAGCCTTCTGATGGGTGGTCATTATACGAGGTCTCATGAAGGGGTTATAAGTCAAGTATGGGTTCAAATTTTCGACAAAAATCTAAAAGGATGCCACCAGATGAGCCCAGTCAAACCCTAAGAATGGCTTCCTATAGTGCAAAAGTTTATGAAAAACAGAAATTCAAGACTTCATAAACAGGGTCTCAAGGCATTTTCTAGCCCTCTGACTGCCGCCTCCATGTCCAGCTCTGAGGAGACAATGCTTTAACGCTTGACATCTTTGCTCTTCTCTCTGCTTATTCACATCTCTTTTTGCTCTGCCTCCCAAGTTCACTCTTCTGTTTCTTCCTCTGTTAGCTCCCCTCCACCACTTCAAATCTGATTTCTGCAGTTTTATTTTGTTTTTGAATCTTTCTTCACAGACAATTTGCCTTTATTCCTCTGAAATGTTTTAAAGATTTCTTCTATGATAAAAGAACCAAGGCATGTGGAAAACCTTTAAAACTTTTATTCTAATAGCTTACAAAAGCTTCCTGAGACACTTACTTAAAAGGAAAATAGGAATGCTTAAAGCATTTTGCTTCTGATTTCAGCTTTCTTGACACATAGTTCTAAGAAGAAAGCAGGATGTTTTGTTCATGTGCTTCAGCAAGGATTTATGATCCCTCCATTGCACAGATGTTGGGAGGGCTGGCTGGTCACATCAACAGACACCTTCAGTCCGGCTAACCCTCCTTCCATCACTTGGCTACTAGGCGGGGCATAGGGCATTATCTATGAAGCACTGGTCTACTGCTTAGAATGTAGACAGCATGTTTAGTTGTTAGTAGTCACTTAGAGCGGTAGTTACTATGTGACTTTGGAGAGGTGGCTCCAAAGGAGCATGGGTGAGAAGGGGGAAAGGTTGGATAGAACATATTCAAAGACTAAAGAGTGAAGAAAGCAAGGAGAAGCCATGCAGTAAGTAAACTAGAAGGTTCTATAAATAAATAGAGGGTAGAAGCAGCAAGTTCCAAACAGGCTTATATAATAGGAGAAAGGAGATCTGAATAGACACATCTGAGATGAATGCAAATGTCAGGGAGAAACTTTGTCTAGGACTCTTTAGAGGAGTGGTTCTCAACCTGTGGGGTCACAATCCTTTGGGGGGATCGAATGACCCTTTCACAGGGGCCACCTAGGACTATTAGACAATATGGATACTTACATTGTGATTCATAATGGTTTCAAAATTACAGTTGAGGTAATTATGAGGTAGCAATGAAAACAACTTTATGGTTGGATGTCACCACAGCATAAGAAAATGTATTACAGGGTCACAGCATTAGGAAGTTTGAGAACCACACTGCTTTAGAGAATGAATTTACAGAACAGTAGCATCATCATGTCGGCTGCTGATAACAAAGGTTCTAACTTTGGTTTCTCCATTAGTCGTCAAAGCTGCCAGGACATGTACTCATGACATCTGCTACCAAACAGTGGGATTTCCTTTGTGAGCTGAACATGAAAAAAGCACGTTTCTTTATAACAACTCTGTACACAGAACTCCCTGTTAATAGCCAGGATGTGTGTGAGGGGGGAGGGAGTCTGAGTGGATACCAGAGTGCAATCTTGAGTGTTGTTCTACAGATGACACCCTCCTTTTACTATAAGGCAGGGTCACTCACCCACCTGAAACTCACCACATGGGCTAGGCTAGCTGACTAGTGAGATCCAGGGATCATCTAGTCTCCATATCGCAGAAATGGAATTCTAGCAGCCTCCACCATGCCTGGCTTGTTTTTAAACTGGGGTTCTGGGGTTAAACTCAGGTCCATGTTCTTCTTGGCTAAGCATTTTGTTGAATGAGTTCTCTCCTCAATCCTACTCCCAGGTTATTTTTTAATGGGGTTTCACATATTCTCCAGACTTCTAGCTCAATGAGAAAAGCAAAGACATATCACCTACCTTGATGAAGTTCTAGGATTTGACATGGAGTGAGTCACAAAGATCTCTGAGGTATAAAACTAAGTTGACTGAATTCAATAGCTTCAAGTTCATTGACAAAACTGCTCTGTCAAATTGCTGCTGGCGAAGTTTGACCACTATGTTGATCCTCCTCTTCATTCTCTTCCCAGACACTGCAAGTCATCTGCACTCTTACAGATATCTATATCCTGGACCAGCAAGATAGCTTAGTGGGTAGAGGTGCTTGCTGCCAAGCCTGAGGACCTGAATTCAATCCCTAGGTCCCCACATGGTGGAAGGAGAAACCCAACCTGGAGAGTTGTTCTCTGACCTGCACATGTGTGCCTGTGCTCATACATGTATACACACATATACACAATAAGTATAATTTTAATCAAACAATAATAAAGAAATCTACAATATCCTTCTATCTTCGGTATTCACTGTGCTCCAGGAAGCCATGGACAATTAATTGAGATCAGTAGCTCAGGTGAAATCTGTGTAAACCTGGTAAGCCTGGCCCTGCTGTGTACCAGCAGCACACAGGGCAGGTGAAGTCAGTCACAAAGCTGGTCTTCCTTCCTGCCCATGTCAGTGGCCAGTTTACGGCCTTCACCACATTCCTTCATGCTCTCAAAGCCTTGTTCCTCAACAAAATAGGAAAGAACTCAATGTTTCTATGTATTGACCGACTGTATTTTACTATAGGTGATTTGAAAAGAATCAGCTGATGTAATCCTCCTTCCTCTCAGAAGCGTTTGCTCTTCCTAGCATTGACAGCCACCCTCCTTCCTACTTTTACATGAGATTAGGTATAGTTCTATCAATGGTAAACTTGTCCATACAGTATGTCATGGCCCCATGGGATCGTGGTTAGTTACTCTCCATAGGAGACACTTTTAGAGAAAAACAATGGCAGGCTATGCCTAGGATGAACTCTATGATCACTATTAAGCATTTGTATTTGACCTTTCACCTGAACCACATTTGCCGGGAAAGTTTAGTTGGCAAGGAGTTTGACTTATTGAGATTGTAAGTCAACCCATTTTTTGAACCAAGGAGGGCAGGTTTGAAACAGTCAGACATTCTCCAGGACCTGGCCCTGGTGGCTTCCATCTCTTTGGGGACTAGAAAACACACCTACTCTCACTGATCTGAAGGAAGCCGCTCTGCTTTTGAAAATTCATATGAGAATTCTTAGTTCTTTACAATTTAGGGTGCTTTTGGAGAACACTGAAAACTAGAAAAGGCTGTTTCATTTTCTTTTCTTCTGCTAAATGTGTAATGGTTCTATGAGAAGAAATGCTGGTCAAGAGCCCTCAAAACGTCATGCAATGTTCTCACTCACCCCTTGAGCGACACTACTGAAGTGACAGACCACGTTGACATGGGTCACCTTGTGATAAAGGCAGTGGAAAACAGTAGATGGAAGGAAAACAGTCTAACCTTGCCTTTTCTTCCTAAAACTAGGAAAGACACACTCCAGTGAGAAAGATGCCCTCCTGGACCTTTTACATGGCAACATTCTGTGACTGAAAGTCTCAGCGTGGAGAGTTCTATATAGCCAAACCTGGCTAAAGTACTTTGCATTCTCCTGTCCTCCAGACAAAATTTACTTACCCATACCGCCTCTCTTGACTGAATCTACAACAAGCATGTGGGTTTCCTTTCCATATGACAGCTCCCATGTCATGAGGAATTTGTATTAAATTTGTATGCCTTCTTCCCATTCATTCACCATTATCTGTGTTAATTTAATATACACACTCAGCTAATATGCTAAGCAGGTAGAGAGCAGCTAACATTTTACCTCTCCTACGTTATAAAACCCCAACACAGAAAGACTGACACAGAGGCAGAGAGACAAAGAGACAGACATGCACACACACACACACACACACACACACACACACACACACACACACATCTCTTTTCTTACTCTGCCAGCAGTCTTCCCATTTCCTCAGATCCCAAGTTCCCATAGCAGCCAGAGTGTTGTCTCCCACCACAATGTACTGCATACGAGCAATCCTAGCACTATGGAGGCTGAGACAGAAGGATCAGAGTTCAAGGCTTGCTAGGGCTAAATGCAAGTGCTTCTCTCAAAAGTAAAAATCAAAAAGGGAAAACAAAAAAGAAATAGTCTCACTTCCCCCGCCCCAAACCCCACTTAGTTCTTCATTTAGAGTGTATTCTGCCTTACAACATTACTTTTTGTTTGGAAAACACATGACTTGTAAGCCTTCCTGAGGATCCTGGTAATGTCCCTACTCTTGTAACCTAATGGTATTCAGTCCCACTGAGCATGGAAGGACAGGACCACAAAGATCCCTGGGAGTGCCCCTGAAGATATTCGACCAACCACAACCTACCAGCACTCAGTCCCCACTGATCCCAGGGGAAGGATAAACTTTATGTATCAAAGATCCTGTTCATTTGGGTGTGCATGTGTGCAAAAGCATGCTTGTTTGAATGCACATTCGTGTGTACAGATGTGTGCACAGACACATGGAAGTCAGAAGGCAAGCTCAGGTGTCTTTGCTGAAGGCACTGTCCACGTTTGTTTTTGAGACAGGGTCTCTTACTGGCCGGGAGAGTCACCAAATAAGCTCAGCTGGATGGACAAGGAACCCCCGGAATCTAGCCACCTCCATTTCCCTGTGCTAGGACCACAAGCTCAGGATCACCAGACCCAGCTCTTGAAAACTGTGTTTTCTGAGATTCAGATTCAGGTCTTTGGTGGCAAACGCTTTACTGACAGAGCCAGTTCCCCAGCCTGAGAAACCTTGAAGACACTGTGGAAATTGAAACCTTCCCACTAAGGCTGCTGCAGAATTAACACAGCTCAGAGAGTCCCGACTTGTCTCCCATTGTGTAATTCATTTGTTCACTAGTGTTATTGAACACCCAAATGTTCAGGCATTCTAAGTGACGGTGACGATACAGCAGTGAATAGTGAACAAGACTGCTAGCCATAGAGACCCTGTGATTTTCATTTCCTGGACAGCACTTGTTCCTTGGATTTTTGTTTTTGAGAAAGCTGCCTCCCTCTATCTCCTCATAGAACAACACGGCAAGGATGGAGCGTGTGACCCGGGGGTGGGGGTGGGAGTGGGGCTGGGGGTGAGGCTGGGCGTGGGGCTGGGGGGATGGCTTATGTCTCCAGGTTTTAGAAGTGAATTGCATTGAATCAATCTTAGCCAATGAATGGAACAAATATTTTTGAGGCCATTATTAAGCTCCAGGGGCTTCATAAAGCTGGACATTGGCAATATAATTATAAACTAAATAGATATGGTTCTGGGTGCTGGTCTTGTACTACTCATAGATAAAGGGGACAGACATACCGCAGAGCTAAATGTCTGACCACAGAGTGTGTGTGATGCGTGTCTGATACTATGACAGGTAGACAGTTCTTCCTTCCCCATTTTTGCAAAAATGGTTCTCTACACTAAGATAGACACAGAAAATATGCAAAACTAGACATAGAATCAAAAAATAGAAAAAGCACTTTCTATTTTCAAGTCACTGCAAATGGTGTGTGATATCAGTCATGTGACTAAGGACAAATTTTGCTTTGTAGGTCAACAATCAAAGACAGTTCTAAGACAGAAGAAGAGCTTTGCAGTTTTTAAATATAGTATCTTCAAAATGGCATGTTAATATTTCCAGAAATGAAGTCTTACCTTCTAGAATTTATCCTTGTTTCCATGATGAATTGATGGACTAAAAATACCATTATCTTTGGTTGTATGAAAAGAAACTTCTGACTCCCTGGCATAACTTCTAAGCCCAACACAAGTATCACCCAGACACTATCAAATCATTGGTTTTTACTAGATGCAAACAACTATTCAAATGTAAAATCTGCTAATAGACTTTTAGAAGACATCTAATCAAATTCATGCAGTGACCTGACTCATTAGCTTTTGTTCTCTGCTGGAACACTTTGCTGACTATTTCCAGAAAAATTCAAGATGTGATTGAATATTTGAAAATCCTTTATTTTTCATAAGACCATATAAATAAATTAGATTAGTGTTAGTTATTTTCATGCATGTGTATCTTTCAGAGAGAAAACAAGTTGTTGAAATAATTCAGCGTTGACATGTATGGGCTGAACAAAGTGTCACCTCTAGGAAGAGCCTTAATTTCTCTTTTACTCTTTGAAAATTACATGCTTGTATCTTAGTCAACTGAGACATGGTTCTATTGCTGTGAACAGACACCATGACCAGGGAAACTCTTACGAAAGAAAGCATTTAACTGGGGTCTTGCTTAATTTCAGAGGCTTAGTCCACAATCGTCATGGCAGAGAACATGGCACCATGCAGGCAATCTTTTCAGCATTTCACTCCCTGGTGACTAAGCATTCAAACATATGAACCTATGACAGTCATTCTTATTCAACCACTACACTTGTCTGCAGTGTTAGCTTGGTCATATCTACTCCTAGCTTGCCCTCAACTCCCTCGGGGCTGCCCCTTCCCCAACCACAACCCCCCTTCCCGACTTCTTCTTCTTCTCCTTCTTCTTCTTCTTCTTCTTCCTCTTCTTCTTCCTCTTCTTCTTCTTCTTCTTCTTCTTCTTCTTCTTCTTCTTCTTCTTCTTCTTCTTCTTCTTCTTCTTCTTCTTTTTCTTCTTCTTTTTCTCCTCCTCCTCCTCCTCCTCCTCCTCCTCCTCCTTCTTCTCTCTCTCTCTCTCTCTCTCTCTCTCTCTCTCTCTCTCTCTCTCTCTCTCTCTCTCTCTCACACACACACACACACACACACAATAACTCATGGAGTCCAGTTAGTGGTTCCATATTTGCATGGGTGTGTGACTTGCCCTCCTAAATTTCCACATTGTCCGAGCTCTGGATGCTGACAAACAAGAGATCCATGGACCTTGAGCCCCCAGCCCCAACTTCCCTGGTTCTTCTAGTTTCTAGCACTAACTGGCAAGGCATCCCCAAATTCTGGGCACTAGCCAATTTGTATACTATATTTGAAAGCCCAAGATTGATACCAAAATTTGCATTTAAAAAAGAATTTGTTT